>NC_071477.1:6096000-6420000 GCF_028500815.1 Rissa tridactyla
TCTACCAGGATCAAAATGCAGAGTCAAAGACTCTGAAATATATTTCGTAAATCAACTTCCTTCTGACAAGGCAGTGACCAAAATACAGCCCAGGAAGTGACCAAGATTTGATTAAGAGACTATGAAGTCACTTGAAAGAGTACTGTAACATCACACTGCAACCCCACAAGCTAAAACATAGCTGATATATTCATTACGTTTCAGCTGTACTGAAGGAATCACTTTTTCAGAGAAAATGCAGACAGAGGAAGTTATCATTAAAAGGTCACTTTTTAGGAACATCAGTCACTCCTCTCATCATCATCAAATAGCATTTGACAAGCATGAAAGTTATATTTCTCACTGAATTCCCAGCCACGAAAAGGCATAAGATAATATACTAACCCCTGATTTTGCCATATTTTGAAAATATCTCTTGCATTTCTTCACGAGTCATGTGGTCTGTGGGCAAATTGCCGATAAAAAGTCTTCTCTCTAAATCCTGAGGATTGGTGCTGTTAGTGAAGTCGCTCTGATTGATGCTATTGCTCTTGCGTCCTCGAGCCATTTTGCTTTCGTTCCAAATCCAACTCTTCGCAAAAAAGAAAAACGGCCATGCATATAATTTCAATCCATGACATTAAAATTAAACTGGAACAAGATTAAACTTAACAGCTTTGCAGACTAAAAGCCAACTGGGTCTGCTTGACGCAAACTTCACTCCAGAGAAATCTTAACAAGGGGATACAGAGGTCTGGCAAAAACGTATACCGCAGCATTTTGGTCGAGCTTTTCTGTAATACTGAAAGGTAGTAAGCCTAATTATTTTGCAGATAAGTTTTAATGGTTTAACTCTAAACTAAGATACAAATAGAACTCACTTTGTACTAAAACCTCTTAACTTTAAGCTTTAATACACCCATTGTTGTCATATCTATTTCTTCAGTCCACTGGTAAGAAGTGTTGAAATTTATGCAATATTTTAATAAGCGGAAAGGAAACACTCATCGCAACATTGCATAACAGGTCCCAAATATTTCAATACAGGCTTTGAATGAGACATCAGGAAGTACTGTTTAAACGCTCTTAAGTGACCAGGCTTGGATCACTTCACTAAATGTGAAATCTTAGCTTTCCAATGCCAGAAAACACAGTTTCTCATTCATACCCCTACTAAACATACCCTTGTTCCCATAGAGATGTCAGCTCCCACAGAAGGCGGGTCCACAGCTGGGAATTTAACCACCCCCACATGAATGCTGTACTGCTACCTCATCTCCCCCAGTAAGGCAAAAGTATACTTCTGTCCTGGTTTCAGCTGGGATAGAGTTAACTTTCTTCCTAGTAGCTGCTGGGTTTTGGATTTAGTATGAGAATAATGTTGATAACACATGTTGTTTTATTTGTTGGACATGATGCTCAGTATACAGATGGAGGTTGGCTGGGGGGCAGGAATCTGCAATCACTGCTCAGGACAGGCTGGGCCATCAGTCATCAGGTGGTGAGAGCAACTTGGTTTGTACCACTTTATTTTGTATATTCTTTTACCATTATTATTATTTTCCTCTTTCCTTACCGTTCTATTAAACTGCCTTTATCTCAAGCCACAAGGTTTTTCCCCACACTCCTTTTCTCCTTCTTCTCCCTGCCCCTCTGGTGAAGGTGGTGCTAGCGAGCAAGCGGCTGCGTTGCTGGCTGGGGTTAAACCACCACCACTTCATTAACCCACACTATTCCAGACAAAGCTGAAGCAGTCAGCAACATTCACTGCACAAACTTACCCAAAGAATTACAGCAAAAAACCCCACCAAACAAAAAAATAACCTAACAAACTCTACCAAGCTCACAAAAAACCCCCCACTAAACCCCACCCAGGATTCATACTTTCTGGTTTAAAAGTCACCATTACATAAAGCTTAAAAAAAAAAAAGTGAAAAACACTGAAACTTTCAGGATGAACTTGAAAGTTTGAGAGCTATTTAATAAAGTTGTCATACTTCCTAAACATCTACAGGAATGCAGGATGGGATTTTCTGTTTATAACATGCAAGAAACCCGGAAAAAGCAAGCTGATGAAATTGAGTATATCAACAGAAGCTTCTACTGTTAATCATGAGATGCCTAAAAACAACATGCTCTGTACCAGTAACCTATAGTTGTTACAATTTAAAAGTAGCCTCTAAATAAACAAGTCAAATGTCAAAAAATATAAAATGGATTTACATAAATATTTCTACAACACTTAACTGGCATGAAAAATACATCTACTCCAGATATGAGACATGAAATTTTGGTGGTTTTTTTAAGACCAATCAACTTTACACTCATGTCACTTTTCTCATTCTTTTAGGAAACCCTGCAGGGACAGGAGGCAGAGAATGCCTTCTAGTCATCTAATAAGCTTTTTAAAATGAACTGAACTGCCAGAACAGGGAGGAAGAAAAAAAACCCCAATACTCAAACCAAAAATCAAACAAAAGAGTCATTTATTCTACCATATTTGCCTCAATCCTCCTGTAAGTTTGTCCACACACGCACAGTTTTACCTTCCCCATCAGAAGTACCAAATCTTATCCCATTTATCTGTATGGAAGCAGCAGATTTCTCTTCTATTCTACTATTGCAGCTCAAGTTCTCAGCAGTCGAGGGGAAAGGAGTTTTCAAAATTCTCCCAAAATGATTAAGTGGCTACAAAACATGAAAAGACCCATCTAGTCCAAGTTCCCATTTGGAGCAGGCTGACATCCAAGTTGGATCCCATTGTCACAGCTTTCTCCAGCCAGGCTCTGAGCACTACCAGGGATGGGGACTCAGAGCCCCTGTGAGCACCTGCTCAGGTAGCACGACCTGTGCTGACGGGATGTCACTCATACACACAGCAAATGGGTCAACAAGACCCACAGCTGCTGCTGGCAGGACATTTCACTTTCAGTATAAAAAGCAGTAAGAACTTTCCTTTTCTTAAAGGTGTGGATAGTAGGGAGTGGCTAGAAAAGACTGTGCAAGAGCTTTCCGTATGAAGAAAAACAAGGAGCTATTTTTCCACTTGCAGGTCACTTTCAAAGCAAAATAGTAAATCCCAAGTACTCAGACAGGTTGAATTACTGACAGAACTTTCATATAAGAGAATTTACTGTCTTTTACCATTTTCCGCTTGGTAGATTACATAGTTACGGGCCATTTAGTAATCACAAGCCAGTATTCATTAGTGTCCCAGCTTTAGGCAAGCTACACCAGGTGAACAACTAATTTTCATATTAAGTCTTTTTCTACAAATGCAGCTGGAGAGGCTAACTACACACCTGGGCTGCTTAAAGGTGCCGACCCCCCCAATGCAGAAAGGTTACTACAACAGGACAGCCCACACCAGCTCATGTGCCAGTAAATCCTCTGGAGGTTAATTAAAGCCACACTTTCCTAAAAATCTTATATTTAAAACCAAAGTTATTTATTAGCAGGGATACAGCTTCACAAAGCATGACAGAGCTGAAGTGGGATGTTGAAACTAATTCGACACAAGTGAAACATGACACGGAAGTCTGCAAGAAGTTCCTGGGCAAGGCAGAAATAATAATGCCAGCCACCACAGAAAGCAACACTGCTGAGGAGCGGCGAGCTTCCCACCCAGCACCGGCTAGCGGCTCTCAGCACCTCGGAGCCAAGCCCAACCAGGCAGCCTCCCCAACAGCCAGGCCTGGGGCCAGGAGGGCTGTTCTGGGGCAGCACTAGCACCCACCCGCCTTGGTCCTCTGCACCCAGGACAGCACGCAGACACAGAGTTGCCCACAAGGTAAAACGCTGACATGGAGAACGCTTTCACCTTCCTTCCCCCGGATCCTGCTGCTGCTGGGAGAACGCCGGTCAGGATTCTCAAAGCACAGCTGCCCAGGGCCTTCTTCACCTGCTCCGCCCCGCACCTTTGCCTTTGTGGCTACTCGCGGCTTTCTCAAGCAGCAGTGAGGAAAAAAACGGGAGCCCTCACAGCAGGCCGGGTACTGCCGGGGCTGTGCTCCCCGCGACAACATCACCCGTTGCACATCCTTTTCCTGCGGAAAAGGCGCTTTTCAGCTGCGTTAACCCCACGCACCGCCCGGACCCAGGCCACCAGGGCAGCGAACGAGCTCCAACAAGCCCGCGCTGCCCGCTGCCGCTTCCCGGTGGCGCTGAGACGAAGGCGGGGCCCGCCCGCAGGCCGCGGGGCCCGCCCGGCCCGGCCCCAGCCCGGCGCAGCGGCCAGGGAGGACTCAGCCCTCCATGAGGTGTGCTATGACATATCTTTTATTCGAGCGCTCTCCCGGTAAAGCCGCCGCGGGGCCACCCGCCCGCAGACTTACCGCCGCGCCGGGCCCGGTCCGCCTCAGGCCGCCGCCCGCCAGGACAAAGGCGCCAACCGCCGCTGCCGCACGGCGCCGTCGCAAAGCAGAGAGAGAAGCGCAGCCGGGACGGCGACGCCTCGGCGCTTTACGGCGCGGCGCGCTGACGTACGGCCGGCCGCCATGCCTGCCGAGGCGTGCAGGGCGGAGCGACTTGCCTGGCTCCCGGCATGACCCGCGAGCCGCCGCCGCCGCAAGGCACGCTGGGACTTGTAGTCCCCCGGGGCGGCGAGTGAAGCCGCTGGGTGGCGCCACCGGACCCCGCGCGAGGCGAGGCGGGGCGGGGCGACCGCGACCGGGACCGGGATGGGGACCGGGACCAGGGCGGGGCTGGGCGAGGTGGCCAGGACCGGGACCGGGACCAGGACCGGGGCGGGGCAGGGCGAGGTGGCCGGGACCAGACAGGGACAGGGAGGGGCGGGGCAGGGCGAGGTGGCCGGGACCAGACCGGGACCGGGACCGGGACCGGGACCGGGGCAGGGGAGGGCAGGGCGAGGTGTCTGGAACCAGGAACGGCACCAGGACTGGGGCAGGGCGAGGTGGCCGAGACTACACCGTAACCGGGACCAGGACCGGAACTGGGACCGGGGCGAGGTGGCCAGGACCGGGACCGGGACCGAGACCGGGACCGGGGCGGGGCAGGGCGAGGTGCCCAGGACCGGGACCGGAACGAGAACCGGGGCGGGGCAGCGCGACGTGGCCGGGACTACACCGGAACCGGGACCAGGACCGGGATTGGGTCCGGGACCGGGGCGAGGCGGCCGGGCCCGGTCCGGGCCCCTGCCGTTGCCGTGGCACCCCCACCCAGCGCAAGGGCCCGGCTCTGCGGCGGCCCCGAGCAGCCGCACCAGTGCTGGCCAGCCCCGCTGGGTGGGCACCGGCACCGGGTCCGGCCGGGGACTCCCGCCAGGCGGGAAGCACCGGGTCCCACCGAACCCCCTGCTGCTCAGGGCCAGGAACGGGGAGCCCTCACAGCCCAGAGCCGCAAACAGCCGGTGCCCGGGGACTGTGGGGACTTGCCGGGCCGGTCCCATGGGAGCGGGGCCTAGAAATCCCCACCCCACCTTTCCCTCCCCGTCTCTGCCCTCAAGTCTCCCCCGGGACACTTCGTGCTCTCAAGCAAGTCAGTTTTGGGAAGTGACGGCAGGACGGGGAATCCAGAGCACGTGGCTCCCGCCGCTGCCAGCCCTGCCATAGTCCTCGGGGAAGCACGCTATCCCCCGCCTCCCGCCGCCACCACCGGGCCAAGGCCACGGGCAGCGTGCAGCCGGCAGCCTCCAAGCCAGGGCTGAGGCTGTGACCGAGGCCATGACCGAGGCTGGGACAGCTGTCATGGAGCGCGGCCACGCAGGCATCACCATGGTGGCAGCACGGCGTGTGACTGGGATGCTGAGAAGGGACCTCTCAGCATCCAGGGAGCAGCTGCTCCCCGCCTCGCCACACACCCGGCTGGAAAGGAGAAACCGGGGAAAGTCTCCAGAGCAGGCAGGGGGGCCTGGAACTTCCCTGGGCACTGCTGGGGGATTCCTCCGAGGGAACCGAGGCAGAGGCGGGTGGCCGACCAGAGGCGCAGCCAGGCCTCTGGCGCATTTGCCCCCTTTCTGTTTCTGGGCTAACACATTTGTGGGGAATCCGTGGCAAGGCCAGGGCCTGCGGGCAGCCGTGAGGGGCTCTCCAGGGCCACAGCCGTGAGTTATCGTTGAGCAAACGACGCAAAACCTCAAACTTCTGCTTTAGGAATGACCTGGCAGGGGACGGCACAAACGTTTTCCTCGCCGTGGCCCACAGCTGACTCCCGCCGCTGCCTGCACCCCCTTCACCCCGGGAAGGTGCAGACGGGGCAGTGGCTCGGTGGGGCTGGCGGGGAGGGGGCAGGAGCCGCCATCCCACCTCCAGCTGCAGCAAGACATCCACACCGAGCCACCGCGCACGGTCCCCCCGCCCCAGCGGCCGCGCCGAGACCCCCGGGGGGGCGGGTGTCCCAGCAGGGATGGCCGGCGGCGTCGGTCCGTCCCCGCCTCGGCCCGCTCTCGCCCCCCCGGGCCCGGCCCCGCTCGGGGAAGTCCCGGGGGCGGTGGCGGCCGGTGGCGGGCGGCCCAACGCCCCCTTCCTGGGCGGGAACGGGCACAGGCGTTATAGGGCGGGCGGCCCCGGTGGCGGGGTGCGGCGACATGAAGAGGCTCAGGCTGTTGGGGCTCCTCGGCGCGGTGCTGCTGGGCGTGAGTGGGGCTGGGGCTCTTCCCTTCCCTTCCCTTCCTCTTTCCTTCCTTCTTTCTCTCCCTCGGGACAGAGCCGCCGGGCTTTCCGGGAAAGGGCACGGTCCGGCCGCTCTGGCCTGTCCCCTCGGCGCGGTGCCGGGCGGCGGCGGAAACCCCGATAGCGCCGCCGCCCCGTACAGCCCGAGCCAGCCGGGTCCGGCACAACCCGCTCCCCCCGGCGCCCCGGACCGTGGGTGCGGGGAGGCAGAGAGGACGGGGAGGTCTCTGCCCGCGGCCCCTCAGCCCCACATCGCGCTTTCACTTTCCACCCGGGGGAGCGGGGCGCGGCGGGGTCCGCAGCCCAGCCCAGCCCGGGGACGGGGGGCACGGGTCCCCGCGGGCACGGACGGGCACCGTTGAGCCCCGGGGCTCTGCAGCCCTGGGCGCAGCCTGGGCCCTCGGCTGGGGTCCCCCCGCTCCGGGCCACGGCTTGCGTGCTGGGAGGCTGTTGGGGTGCAGGGACAGGCCCTTACACTTCCCTTTCAGCCCTGTGTCAGACGTGCATGACGGCGGGGACAGTTCCCTTCTGCTGGGTCAGAAGTCACCAGGTCGGACCGTGGGGTGCCTTACAGCCCCGTGGCTGCCCCGTCAAGCCAGGGGGCCTGCGGGGGTCTGCAACTTGATATACTTGCCAGGGGCTTTCCTGCCCCACAGGACCAGTGGATCAGCCTTGGGATGGGCTGGCAGTGCTCTGGGTGGGCACAGGAGGCTCAGGCTCCCCCTGCCCAGGACTGCAGCACTGTTGGCAGGGGCATGGGGTGATGTGAGATTATAATCTGTTAGGAAATGTGGGGCTACCCTGCCAGAATCACTGCCACCCCACTTCAAAGTGAGCACTGATGGCATCAGGCAGCGCAGGCGGCTCTGGTGTGGTCTGTGGTTAGCGCAGGCATGGGAGAAGTGGTGCAAGGAAGCCCTTGCCTTGGGACGTAGGTTAGCGTGCAGGTTAGCACACGCGTGCTTGCAGAAGTGAGGTGATGGCGGAGTGCTGGGGAATGGCATGAATTCACAAGGTCTTGTTTCTTCCAGTGCTGGGAGCCTGGTGATGCCGTAAGATGCTTTGATAAACAGTATGAACACAAGGGCAGGTGCTGCAACCGGTGTCAGCCAGGTACGGAGACCCCTTCCCCTTCCTGGGGTCCCAGGGCCTGGCTATGCCAGGGCCCACAGTGGAGAAAGCCCAGCTCGGTGTGACTGAGCCATACTCCGCCCCGTTGCCAGTAGGGCTGATAGCTTCACTTCCCTGTGTCACCTCAGTGCTAGAGCAACTGGAGACCTCATGGGTGCCCTGGGAGAGACCCCCTGGACCTCACCAAATCTGCCACAGTTCTCTTGGTGCTGTCTGTGCACCTGTAGCCTCAGGACCCCCATGGCATGGGCAGCTTGTGGGGAGAGTGCTGCAACTGGCACTGCCGGATCGTGATGGTATTTGCTAGCTCCCGCTGTCACTCCCAGATCATTTCCCAGTCCTTGGGAGTGCTGGAGACAGTGAACGCACCCCCCTGCTGTCCTGCCTCAGCACCCAGCAGCCCTCCCCACCCATCCCCATGCAGCATGTGTAGCCACCTGAGTGGCATCAGGCTACCAAGATGCTGCTTGATGGTGGCCTTGGCACCCACAGCTGACAATGCTCCCCTGTTCTGCTGACAGAGCTGCTGCCTGGAGAGGGGGAAGGCCCCCTCGCCCCTTCCTCACCAGCCTCTATTGCAGGGGAAAAGCTGGTCTCCGAATGCAGTGTCACAGAAGACTCTGTCTGCGCCCGCTGTGAGAGCAGACACTATCAGCAGGGCTGGACAAAGGAGAGGCACTGTACCCCCCACGATATCTGTGAAGACAGTAAGTGCTCTCTGTGCCCACCAGACCCAGCCTGCGGGGGCTGGAGGGGCTGGTGTCCCCCCCAGCCTCAGTTGCCTGGTGCCACACCTCGCCCATGCTCCCTTTGCCCAGATGCTGGCCTCATCGTGAAGACGCCAGGAAACGCAACACACAACACGGTGTGCCAGTGCCGGGCCGGCATGCACTGCTCTGACACCAGCTGCCAGACCTGCGTGGAGAACCAGCCCTGCCAGCGCGGCTTTGGCTTCGTGGCAGGTGAGTCCATCCAGCTCCTCCCTCTCAGCAGGACCGATGCCCTGGCAGCATCAACCTCAGGTCCTCCAGGGAAAGGGGGACTCCCCCAGCAAGGTGCCCCTAGCAGGGCTTCGGGTGAGCTGTGCCTGCCGCTGTGCCCTGGCAGCATTGCCATGGGGAGGGCTGCCCACCTGACCCTCACAGCCCGTATCAACCTTCCTGCAACCTCTGCTTCTCTCCAGCCAAGGCCATGGCCCGGATGTCATCCCCCTGCGAGCCCTGTGCAGAAGGCACTTTCTCCAATGTCTCTTCTAAAACCGAGCCGTGCTATCCTTGGACAAGGTATTGTCTGAGGGCCGACCACATCCTTCACCCATCCCCAGCTGTGCCCAGTGCTGTGAGCACATCCTCTGCTGCCAGCTTCCTTAGGGACCTTGGGGACCAGGCGGCTGGGATGGTCTCTGAGGGACAGAGCATCAGGCTAGCGTAGGGCAGGAGCAAGAGGAGCAGAGCTGTGAGGCTGGTGAGGTCCAGGGTGGTGTGGCTGAGCAAGAGGCAGACATTCCGGCCCTTGTGACTGTCCCTCAGCATGTGCACAGAGTGCTGGCCCCTCCAGGGACGTTCACGCTGTTGTCTGCACTGGGGAGGAAGGGATGAAGAGCTATGGGGACCCCTCAATGCCCTGTCCAGGCTCTCCTTCCCAGCACGCTCCTTGGATGTAGTCATTAGTCAAGGCACCAGCCCTCTCCATGGGGAGTCTGGCTTTGAGAATGCCATGGGCTGGCAGGCCATCCTTGTCTTTAGAAAGCTGCTTGAGGGTTAATTGCACTCCCTGGTAGAAACGTGAGCCTTATTTCCAGGTTGAATTAGTCTCGCTTCAGCTGCCAGCCATTGGATTTCACTTTGCTTTTATCTGTGCCCAGAAATTACCTCCCCACGGAGCCACTTGTAGCCTGTCATCGAATCATCTCTGAGCTGTTCCGCAATAGCTGCGGTGCCCAAGCCCCAGGGTCTCCCTGACTGGGCAGGTCTCATATATCTGCTCCCTCCTGTGCCTTGTCCCCAGGCTTGTCCCCTGTCTTCAGCAGTTTCAGCAACTCCAGACCAGGACCCCAGGGTGGGGCCCTGCTAGGTACCCGTTGTCCCTGCATCCCCAGCCTGGGTCCCTGGGTTCCCAGCCACTCGTCCCCCGCCCCGAGCCCGGCTAGCTCAGCACAGGTCGCTTTCTCGTGCAGCTCTGATGGCTGCCCAGCCCGGGCCGTTCCTCCTCGGGGGCTTTCCGTGTGCTCAGGCTGTGGTTACATGGTTTCCTTCTTTCCTGCAGCTGTGAGGAAAAGGGGCTGGTGGTGAAGGTGAAAGGGACGAACACCTCGGATGTGATCTGTGGTAAGTGCCTGGTGTCCAGGGCTGGTTTGGTGCAGAGCAGAGATCTCCTGGTGCTCCGGCTCTCGCAGCACTCGGGGGAGCTGGCCTGGTCCCTGGGTGTTTTAGAGAGAGGACTACTGCCCTGCTGGCATGATGCCTTCCCGCTCCTCTCTGTCCCCATGAGGGATCCCTAAGAGACCAGGTCTGGAGCAGAGGCAGATCGGGGACCTTGGCGGCGCAGTGGGAGTGTCATGCGCGTGCCTCAGTGACCCCATCTGTCTCCCTGCAGAGTCGGGCAGGCGCTCCTCGCTGTCAGTGCTGATCCCCATCACGGCTGCGATTGTCACATGCCTCGTGGGCATCTGCATCTACTGCCTGGTCCACACAGGTAAGGGGCTGGGACACGAGAAGCGATGCTTTGGCCACAGGGGCCATATAAGGCTGAGGAGCTGAGCAGGGGGGACGGCGGCAGCTCTGCTGAGACTGGGGCAGCCCTTCTGGGGACACTGCCAGGGCATGGCTCCCCGAGCCCATCGCCCTGCCGGGTCAGTGGGCTCTGTCCCTGGGAGCAGGCACGTTTGCACTGCCGCAGCCCAAGCTGGGCCAGCTCTTGGAGGAAAGCACCGGTGCCCTGTGGGTCCGGCCCGGCTCCCCCGCCTTGGCCCCCAGCCTGGAAACAGCAGCAGGCACAACGGGAGCTGCAGGACCTGCGGCGCAGGAGCACCTGCCCCAGCTCTGAGCCCTGAGAGCTCACTGCGGGCAGGGCAGGAGCATTCCCCTGACTGTTGTCTTCTCTGTCCCTCTTTCCATCCAGATCCCAGGCGACGGGTGCAGAAGCAGGTGAGTCTGCCCAGAGCCCTCCTCCAGCAGTGGGTTGGGGTCCCTCCTGGGCGCAGCCTGGGCTATGCCAGCACCAGGGAGTCGCAGAGCAGGGGGCTGCGGCTCTGCAGGGCAGGAGGGGTGGGGGCTGTCCTAGGACTGCCTGGCTGGGACACAGCAAGGGCTGGGGCAACCCTGGGATGCTGCTGGCAAATGCTGAGCCAGGAGGGGACCCGCACAGGGTGAGGCCCAGCCCTGCATGGGAGCGTAGCAGGAGCTGTGGAAAGGCGTGCTGCAGAGGTGGGGGACATTGCTGCCTGCCCCTGACCCCTGTCCCTCTGCAGATAGAGGCTGGGAAGCCTGTAGAGAACCAGCAGCCCACGGAGGATGGGGAGGACATGCCCCATATGCAGGAGACCCTGCTCAAGGGCCAGCCTGTGGCCCAGGAGGATGGCAAGGAGAGCCGCATCTCGGAGCAGGAGAGGCTGTGAGGGCACTGCCTCCAACAGGAGCACAGACTGGGGCCAGCACCATCTCCTCCGTCCCCTCTCCAACTGGGGAGAAAATCTAGCATCTGGCCTGGCTGCAAATGAACATGATGGACCGTGCAGTGGACCACGGCACGACCACCCCCCTGGGGATACTATAGGTCTGGCTGCCTGCCCAGGGCTGCCACGGTGGAGCAAAACTCAGCTGCCTGCACCGGGATGCAAGAGCAGAGGCCGGTCCCACCGCCCACCTGGGGGGCCCCCACAGAGTGCAGCGTGGCCGCTGCGGTGCTGACCTCCTGGCAGAGCCTGGTGCAGCCACTGGGCTGGGGTTGCCGTGGCAGAGCAAGGCACAGCTGCGCACTTGGAGACCCCATAGCAGAGCCTGGGGGGATGCCAGGGTGGAGAGTGCAGGCTGTTGATGAGTGACCACCATGGCAGAGACCAGTTCAGCCACCCGCCCAGGGGGGCTGCGGTAGCACCCAGCTGGGCCACCGCACAAGGGCCCCGTGCTGGACCTGTGTCCCCCTGGTGATGGATGCCGGGTGGCTGCTGGCCCTGTGGCAGCCTGGGCCAGGGTAGCAGCCCCCTTGTCGCCCCGGCCACCGGGCTCCGTGGGGACACATAGAGGCAGGACTCGCTGTCCCGGCAGCCGCCTGCAGCGCTCTTCTCCGGGACGGGGTTGGGGGGACAGGGACCACCGGGGACGAGACCCTCGGCCACCGACGCGCGGCGGCCGGGAGATGGTGCTGCGGGACCGGCGCGGGGCTGCGCGGGGCGGGACCGTCCGCCTCCGGTAGCGGCGGAGCGCGGCCCCGCCCCACCGTGGGGGGGTGGGCTCCGGGCTCTGCGCGGCCGCGCACCCTCCGCCGGTGGGTGGTGGTGGTGGGGTTTTCCGCCGGGCTCGGGGGACTTCCTCCCCCCCCCCCCCCGCACACCCACTCCCGCACCGAGGGCACGCGTGGGCACAGCCCGGCCCCGCTGCCCGTAGCCATCGACGGGGGGAGCTGCCGGGAACCCGGGCTCGGTATTCGCCACCGCACCGCTGGCAAAAAGCTGTAATTAAAACTTTATTTCTTCTCCCCCCTTGCGTGAGCTGCGCGGCCTGCCCGCCCCTCCTCGGGCTTCACTGACTGCTGGGACCTCAGTGGGATGGTCTTGGGAGGGATGTGCTAGGGATGGGTGGTCCCAGGACAGATGTTCCCACCAGAGAAGGGAAGGAAAGACACAATCGGCTGTGCTCATCCTTGCCATGGCCCCAGACCCTCCCTACGCAGCCCCCCAGCCTCCAGCGCACCCTGAGCCTGGGTGCACCCCCCCTGCATCCGCAGTCATCGTCCCCCGAAGCTGCCGGGCAGCGTGACAGTTCCCCCCCTGCTGACCCCTGCCTGCAAGGAGAAGGCAAGTGGGCTCCTGTCCAACACATCCCCACCACCCCTGCCCTGACCCCAACCCTGCATCGCAGGGGACAGGCAGGACTGCCTGGAGAAGGCAGCTTCAGCGCACCTTGCCTGGCCAGTCCATCACCAACACGCACTGTGAGGGGTCCATCTCGCTGCAGGGCAGTGCTGGGGGGTGCTGGGGGGAGCAGCGGAGCTGTTGTGGGCTCTCACTCCCTGGCCTGGGGTTGGCACCGAGCCCAGCGCAGGCTCCAGGTACGGAGAGCAGCTGCAGCCCGTAACCTGCCACCACCCAAGCGCATGCAGCGTGGCATAAGAAAGGCCATAAATCCCGGAGCCAGGAGCAGCTGGGATACACAGCGACTTTTACTGTGAAGGCAGTGGCACATTATTTAAGGCTCCTCTTAAAACCTAATGTTAGGTTTAATAAGGGAGATAAAAGCATGTCAGCAGCTCTCCCTTTCAGGGCTTGGTGCTCCCAGCAGTGCTGGTGGGATGGTCCCAGGGCTGGGGAGTGTCCCCTCGTCACCAGCCCAATGAACACCCTGCCCTGGAGACAGACATGACCCCGATTCCTGCTGGCCGAGACAGCTGGCATCAAGTGGGCCACAGACATGGAGCATTTAGCCCCAAAAGGCACCTAAAAGTCTGTCCTCCATGGCTGCCCCACGCAGCAGGATGGCCCCTCTGGCTTCCCATCTCCCCCGGTGCTGACCTCTCCCTGCCGGCACGCAGCGTGTTTAATGCCTGCTCCCGCATGTCAGACATGTGCCATCTCATTAGCGCGTCTGTCCCCCAAAGTGAGAAGGGAGAGCGCGTGAGACCTAATTGAATGTAACTAATTATTCACTCTGCAAATGCTCTGTTTAAATGGGATTGTGAGGGACAGAATTACTCATTCTGAAAAGGGGAGAGAAAGAGAGAAAGACAGAGAGAAAACAAATAGAGGCGGATGCTGGAGCTGCAGCTCCCTCTCTCCCCAGAATACCAATTACCAGATGAAGTGATTGTATAAATCTTTACCGAGTGAACAAACTGTACTAGTCACTTACTCCTGTCCTCTTATTATGAGGAAGCAATGAAAAATCATCCCACTCTCCCATCCGGTTAAGGGCTCTCAGTCGCTGCCTTGGATGCTGCCCACAGCTGGAGGGCTCGTCCCGGTCCTTTCCCTGGGCAGAGGTCCTACAGAGACAAGGCTGAGTGTTTGGCAGGGGTGCACACCACTCCTGCACCCCTGATCCTGCAGGGGGGACAGTGACTGCATGTCGCCCAGGGAGCTGTGGGGCTCCTGCCCCAGTGGGAGCCAGGCAATGCCGTGCAGCATCCCGGGACACGGGGAGACTTGGCCTGGACAAGGACTCCAATGCCACATGGATGTGCCCGGCGCAGAGGCACCCCAGGCCTCGTGCCTGCAACTTCCCTGCCCTCCCCTTCGGCGGGTCCAGCCCTGCCAGAGCCCCAGCCCCTCTCTGCAGGCTCCCGCAGAGCTCAGAGACCTCTCCAAGCACTTACCGAATAGGGACAGCACGGTGCTTCCTGACCCCTGCCCATGCCAGAGTCAGCTTTTCTCACTCCCCAGCGTCTCCGCTCCACAGGCTGGAGAAATGTGCTCATTAGCAGCGATCTCCATCGCTCTTCCCTGACACATCGTTTAATCCCAGATCCCTCACACAGTTTCCTCCAAACACATCCATTTCTGTCCTCGGCAGTAGTGTGGGATGGGAGAGCTGGTCCTGGCCATGCGGAGCAGGGAAAGCCAAGAGGCTCCCCCCTGCACCCTTCCCTGTGGTCCTACTGCACGAGCTGGTGAGGACCCAGCCAGTCCCACGCTCCCTGCAAGCAACACTGGTACCCCCCTCATCGCAAGGCACCCAGCACCCTGGGGGCTGGTTTACGGGGATGAAGGCCACCCAGTCTTCATGTCTTGCTGCCACCAGGAGCAGAGATGCAGCAGCCCCAGGGTGCCCCAAGGAGGGACCACGCTGCTGCGTGGGTGTCCCAGGACCCTGCAGCTCTCCGGGTGCTGTGGCTCCCGGGCTGGGCCAGGGGGCAAGAAACTGCTGGAGGAGCTGTGCAGTCGGGTCACTGTGGGGAAAACAGATGAGCAGCAAGTCAGCAAGGAGAGGGCAAAACCTCCAGCCTGCCCTGCCTCGTACGGGATGGGGATTTGATTGTTGCCAGCAGCGAGTTTTCATGCACTGGAGATGTGCGTGTGTGGGTGTGAGGGAGAGATAACATCATCATCATCATAACAAATGCAGCTGTGCAGCTCCATTCTGTGCTTATTGGCTTTCTTCTGTTTATCTATAAATAATTGCGGGGACACAATAGACTTTTAAGACTGCCAAAGAGTTTGCCTCCCTCCAGCAACCGTATTGCCACAGCGCTGCCACCTTATCTGCTTGTAGAAAGATGAGGGTGCGAAAAATATTTACTGTCGGGGATATTTGTCATCCACAAATTACCTCTGCCTACCATCCGCAGCAGGGATAGGACTGACAGCGCTGCTCTGCATTGCAGGCACGTCAGCCCTGGGGTTCTCCAAGCTGCCCCAGGCCCACCTGAGCCTCATCCCCGTTAGCTGGCAGGGTGGCAGGAAATCCACTGTGCGTGCAAATCCATGCCACAGGCTGCAACGGCAGCCCAAAGGGATGAGGGAAGCGGCAGATGATGCTGAACTAGGTACCCAGCAACTGGCTTGACACAGAAGAGCACCATGATGGGAAAAATGGGGTACGGAGGAGCTCAGAGGTCTGCAATGTTGGCAGGACCCCCCCAAGCACACACCTGCACCCCCATGCTGCGCAGCCAGGGCAGCGTCCTCCCAGCACAGCAACCCCAGGCACCGACCACCTCACGAGCCCCAGGTCTCGCTGCCCTCCTGCAAAGGACAAATGCGCCACATACCCCGGCCACTCTCTCAGCGCTCAACACCCCCGCCAGCCCCACCGGCCATTGGGGTTCCTCATATCCAGCATCCCAGAGGCTTTTGCGCAGCACTTACTTATCACTGCAGTATCCAAGAACCGATCTAATTGATGTGACACCAATTATTCAAGTATCACTAAATGCAGAACTAATGCATCTGTGTGTACAAACCTCCTAGACCCTGACCATGAAATTATAACTCTGACATGAAAGGAGCCAGAGCGAGAGCACCAGCTCTCAGCTGAGCCCCTGCCACCGCAGCGCCGGCCAGCCCTGCTGGGACACCTCCCCGATGGCCTTGCGGAGAGGGCACATCGCATGGGACGCCTGCGGCAAGGCCCACATCCAGCTGGCTGCATGGAGAGCCAGGACCCACGGCTCCTTGCAGGCTGGGCTGCAGATGTGGTGGGTTCTGCACAGCTGAACCCACCAGGGCAGCATCAGCCACGTGAGCACTGGCAGAGCTGTCACAGCCATCGTGACAGCCAGCCTGGGGAGCCGCCTGCTCTGCGGGGCAGTGCAAGAGCCATTTCTGGGCTGCTGAGCCCAGCCCATGCAGCTAACAAAGCTCTTGGCTTGCACATGGACTGGTGCTGGGAAAAGCCATTCATTGCATTTGAAATTTTACTGTGAAATTAAGCTATGCCTGGACACGCAGAGCTTGGCATAGGCAGCGGTTTGTGTTTTGTAAATTGCTTTCTACAATCAATTAAAGAGAAGAGATAGCTGATGGCCCGGGGGGCGCACAGGGTGGCTCCTCTTTGGGCTGGCTCCAGGTCCCTGCCGTGGAGGGGAGCAGCCTTGTCACGGGGAGACCGTGGGGCTGGGGAGAGCCTGCACCCAGTGGAAAAGGATGTGGGCTGCGGCCCTCCACCGGCATGCCGTGAGGACCGAGGACGGCCCCATCAGGGGCTGCTCTGTTGCCCCCATGCCCACACCGATTACCTGGGTGAGGGGCTCTCGCCCTCCTGCTGCTGGACGCCTGCTCCCCTCTGCACCCCAACACCCGCACCCCCATCAGGCACTGGGGGGACTGCAGAGCCCTGTGGTCCCAGCACCACTCCGGGGCAGCAAAGCAGAGAGTTCCCACGTGAAATGAGGGACACAGCAAGGCACAGTGGACATGGCAAAGCTCCGGCACCATCTCCTGTCACATTTGGACAGCAAGTATGGCGAGCGCAGCGTGAGTGTTGAGCTGCTTGGATGGCCAAGGGGTCGCCCCGGTTCTGGTTTGCTCAATGTTTTCATTAAGGACCTGGAAGATGGAATAGAGAAAGCGCTTATTAAATTTGCAGATGACACGAAGCTGGGAGGGACTACAAGTATCTTGGAGGACAGGATTAGAATTCAAAATGATCTTGACAAATTGGAGAAATGGACTGGAAAAAATAGGATGAAATTCAACAGGGACAAATGCAAGGCAGTACGCTGAGCCGGGAACAATCAGCTGTGCAAACACAGGCTGGGGATGGCAAGGCCAGGAGCATGAAGCCCAGCCGGGCATGAGACGGCGCAGGCGCTCGGGCAGGAGCGGGGCAGGCAGGAGGCACGCTGCTGGCTCTGCATGGTGCCCCTTTGGGAACCAGAGGAGCAGGGCCTGCGGGGAGGCAAGAGGAACGGATGGAGGGAGTGAGAGGTGAGGAACAGTCTCTGGCCCCACGCACAGAGTGAGCCCTCAGAGCCATGCCACAGGCTCTCCTGGTGTCCTGTGTGCCTCTCCCATGCTGGCCAGGAGCCATGGTGAGGTCTGGCTGGACCCCAGCCCCTGCGCACACTGGAGAGGGGACGAGCAGTGGTCCCCCTCCATGGGCTCTGCCATCCCCTTGCCTTTGCCAGCTCAGGGCCTGGGCAGCCGCTGCCCTGTGGCGCCCCAAAAGCCGCTCAGCTTTTCCCATTGCAGCCCCACGGAGGCAGAGCCCCAGCACCAGAAGCCAAACAGCCCCCACCAGCTTTGCTCCAAAGGCGTTTCCCATGCGTGTTCCCCACCGTGCTCACCCCTGCAGCCCCAGCTGTGCCCAGAGGCAGCAGAGCCCAGCGGGGACAACACATGGCTGCCTGGCCCGGGCTGAGCTCCCACAGAGCCCCTCCTGCTGCCTTCCCTTCGCTCCAGCAATTAGAGCTCCAGCCAGCACCCTCCCAGCCTGTGCAAACACCGAGACTCATTTAAATAAATTAAGAAGACATAATAAATCAAAGGGAAATGAGGGGCTGTGCCTGGGGGCAGGGGAGTCACTCGAGTTTAATTACATTGGCAAGCCTCTCGCAGCGGAAGCGCAGCGAGTCCCACATGCGGTGAGCGCAGATGTGCGGGAGCAGGCGCAGCGTCGCAGCACCACCCCGGAGCCCGTGCCCGGCACAGCACCGGCGCAGCACCGGTTCCGCCAAGTCAGGAAAGCAAAGCACATGCCTGTAGAGGTGGATCCCGGGCACTGGCCGCTCCTGGAATCCCAGTAGTAGGTGCCAGCGTGTCCCAGCACATGGCCACCAGCAGCTTCCAGTCCCGCAGGGGATCTGCTGGGGCAGCCTGCAGAGCCCTGCCTGCCCCCTGCCCCTGCCAGCCACCCAGGGCCACCTGGGGCCACCAAGCACAGCCGAGGCTCGGGGAGAAGCGGCGGCACTGGCAGCACCCCTCCGCCACCACAGGAGATTTACAGCCCGTCCCCCGTTGTTTAAAGACTCTTGCTCACAGCTGCGGTGGGGACTCCAGAAAGAGCTTTTGTGTAGAGGCGGCAAATTTATGAGACTGGCTCCGAATCCCCAGTCACATCAGGGGCCTATTCGTCTTCCCAGGGCTGAAGATGAAATTAAATTATTGTAAAATAAATCTGTAAAAATGATGAAAAGACCATCACCCGGCGGCAAGGGCGGGGCACCGGGAACACACACGCAGCCGTGACGGATGGGGCTCACCAGGTGATAAAGCGCCTGGGACCTGGTAGCTCAGGGAATTTTTGCTGTAAGCTCAGTAAAGAGATGTTGTTTACAGGAAAAAATAGTATTTTGGGGAGGAAATTGCATTTCAAGGTTAAAGTTAAAAAATGGAGCGAGTCTCCCAGGGAGCCCACTTACGTGCGAGACGGCGGCAGGCAGAGACAAGCGTGTGGGTGCCGGAGAGCAGCCCCTGGGACACGGGATGGATGCAGCGCCTTCCACCCATGAAGGCAAAGAGCCAGAGCCCTGCCCCACAGCGGAGGGTGCCCAGCTCGGCGCCGGCAAACACTTCCCACAACGAGGAGAGCCCCGAAGACCAGCTCCTTCCAGGAGAGCCCCGAGCGACCAGCACCCCCAGCATCTGATGCTTAAGGGCCAGGGCGGGCACAGCCAAGCAAACGCACGGCACGGGGATTTGCAGCTTCCCAGTTTCAGTCTCATCTTTTTCTGGGATGATTGGAAAAAATAATGACTTCATTTTATACCGTGTTGGCTGGCCATTTAACAATGGGCCATTAGCACAGCTCAGCATGGGGAAGGGATTTATTTAGGACACATGGTTGCAAAGACAACCCAGCACCAGGTGCTTAATAGTGTTTCAGAGGTATCAGAGTGTTGCAGTGCTCAGAAAATGCAGCTGTAGGGAGTTAGGAGACTTTATTCTTCACTTCTGTGAAATCCCACAATACCAGAAGAGATTTCTCAGCTCTGCCCTAAGCACAAAAGCAGCGTGGAGAAAGCAGCGGCTTTGCAGGGCTGGGGTGCCAGCCAGCTTCCAGCCATGGTGCATCCCGGCTGCCCCAGGACCGGCTCCCGTTGGCACCCGGCACAGCCACATCCTTGATTAAACCCGGGGGCTCCCCTCTGTCCCCAGCTGGGCGGCACAGGGGAGGGAAATGTTTCCCTGGCCCCGGGAAAGCCCTATCCTCCCAGGCAGGGCTGGGCACTGGCAACAGCCTCCCTGGCTCATCCCCAGCCACTTGTGCCACTGTCCCGGGCAGCCCCAGGGCACCAGCAGGCTCTGCCTGAGCCTCCCCCATGCTTTGGTGGCCTGGCTGGACACTGTCACCTGCCAAGAGCCTCCTCGCTCTTGCAAACACCGTGGCACAGCCCCAGGTCCAGTCCCCCAGCTCCTGCACCACCACCGGGGCAACTCAGTGAGCACCAGCACACCCTTGTCCGCCGACGGGCACAGAACTCCCCAGCGCAGGGACGGGATGCTGGGCAAGTCCTCCTCATGCCCGCCCACGCCGCCCAGCGAGCGCTGGCTGCAGAGAAGCTGGCGAGGCTATCAGGAAGGGGTGTCCCAGCACCCGGGTCTCTGCAGCTCAGCAAGAGGCACTATGTTTGCGGCAGCCACAACAACCAGCCCCTTCTCCAGCACAGCCCTGCGAGAGACAGGATGGAGGGGCAAAGGCAGGCACTGCAGGGGCCCTGGGGGATCCAGCCCTGCTGGCCCCGGCGAGGGGAATAGACTCACCTATGGCACACGGCATCAGCACGGCAACGCATGGGCAGCTGCAGGGAGCCGGTGGTCTGGGCATCCACGACAACCCTCAGCTGCAGCGCAGGCCCATCACATCCCAGAACCAGACCGTGCCTGCCTGCTCTCCCTAGACTGCGGAGAATCACTCCCTCCCATTAAAACCCTCTTCCCTGGAAGGGCAGGCTAGGCTTCCCCCCACCACACCTCCCCAGGCTGGGCAAGGAGGTAGGACCCCCTCTCATCCTCTTATCACCTGGGAGGGATGTGGTGGCCCTGAATCAGCCCCATGTGCACCTAACGGCCCAGGTCGCATCCACTCACAGAGCAAGTGAGCTCCAGCTGGCAGCCCCTGCTGCTTGCACGGCCCCCAGCGCATCCCAGTGCTGCCTACACCTCACCCGGTGCTCCCATGGCTGAGCGGCTCCTGGCTTTTCCCAGTCCCCGTGGCCACTTTGCTGGACACAGAAGCCGGCGCAGCCCCTCGCCCTCAGCCTTGCCAGCGAGTGGGGCTGGGATGCGCGTGCCGCGGCGCGGTGAGTGGTCCCGTGGCAGCAGGCGGCGAGGCTGGGGGCAGGAGCTGGCGGCCGTCCCGCGCAGGCAGCAAGGCAGCCGTGTGCCGAGGTGGAAGTAAAAGAGTTACCGAGCAAGCAGACGTTCAATAATTCATGGTCACTGAACTGCAACAGGAACAACGACAAATAATAATACAGGAAAATGGGGAAAAACCTGAAATCGTTAGGCCAATGGTTCAAGCATGAAGAAAACGCGCTGAGGGAGCGGGGCGGCAGTCACGCCATGCATGGATGGAGGACGGAGGGCTTGATGCCAGCTGCATCGTGGCACCCTGCCCCTGGCCTGGTACCCCCCGCCCAGGGGCCCCCGATGGGGCCATCACCCCACAGGGGATGTTCCGGGGCACGCGCCCAGCCCAGGGGACACCGAGCAGTGCCACGTGCCAGCCCTCAGTGCCCTCCAAGCCTGGTCGGCATGCAGGGAGCTTGTTCACGTCTCCCAGAGGCAGGGAAGGCAGATCTGCTCTCCCTAATTATAATTAGTGATGCTTACCATGGGAGTTTGCAAACATGGTTTAATTAGAGCAGCCGGGCTCCCTCCACACGCTGCGCCCTCCCCGGGGTCAAGGACAGAGCAGAGCAAGGGAAGCGGGAGCTGGGGGACGCTTGGCAGAGTTTGGCTGCTGGGCTCATGGAAGATCTACCCCTTCTCTTTGCCCACAGCTGTGGCCCTGAGGGCTGAGGGGGCTCGGCTCGGCTCAGCTCGGCTCTGCTGGCAGGGGTTGCCCTGTGCCGCTGCACAGACCCTCTCCCAGGGACCCGGCACCACCCTGGGGACAGGGAGGACACCCATGCACACCGACTCAGCCAGAGGCCAGCGGGCACCGTGCTGGGAAATTTAATCTACAGCTACAAGAAAGGGCTGTGGAGTCTCTAGATGCATGAGCCTGCTTCTTCTGTCAAGAAGAAAAATAGGAAAGGGGCGTAGGGAATTAGACAAAAGCCATGAAGCAGAGAGGGAGGGAAGGTGGGGGGGAGTCAGGGAGAGCAGGCGGTGCCACCGAGCATGGCGGGGGTCACACAGCTCCCTCCCACCGGGAGCACGGCCACAGGTTGGACCCATCCCAGCGTTGGCCGAGTGAAGCTGCCGTCTGCAGCAGCCTTTGGGCTCATCCAAGCTGGGCCAGGCTGGCACGCTGGCTTGTCCTTGCAGCCTGGCCATGGCCCATGGCTGGTGGCCACATCCCTCCCCCAATGCCCAAAGCCCTGCATAGCTGGGGCCAGGATTGTGCCGCCCCTGTGCAGGGGGGACATCAGTGAGTGCCAGGAGGAGACGGGGCTGAGCAAGGGCAAGCCCCTGGCAGGCTGCGGCTCTGGGTACAGCCAAGCCGACCACTGCCCAGGCTGTGCCACGACTGACCAGGTTATCTGGAGGGATGACCTTTGGCAACATGAGTGAGACGATCCCGAGCCCAAGGACAGTCGTCCATGGAGGCCAGGCGGCAGCAGGTGCAGCATCTGCGCAGGCTGAGCTGCGGGCAGGACGCCTGGAGATGCTGCGTGGAGAGTGGCGACTTGCTCAGAGCTCCCTGCAGGACCCAGGCACTGCACCGGCAACCTGGATGACTAATTGCCCTTGTCACCAAACCTAATTAGGAGGCTGGCCACAGCCAGCTGGAAACTGTAGGTGTTAATTCTTTCTGGCGGGAGCAGTGTCCCGTCCAGAGGGGCTCCTGCACCCCAGCCTGCCTGGAGCAGCTCCCGCAGGGATTGTGCCTACCCTGGTGCTGTGTCCCAGTCCTCACCCTTCTTGCCCCACATGCATGGCCATTCCCCATCAGCAGGGTGCACGCAGCCTGGACGCTGGCCACCAAGCCCCCCCTCCATGGAGCCACGCTCTGAGCCCTGCGTGCTGGGGGAGCATGGCAAGGGTCTTTGCTGGGATGGGTGTCCAGGTCCTGCTCGCTCCGGGGGGGTCTGTGAGGACGCAGTGCATCCCCATGCTGTGCATGGCGGTCCCGCTGCCCCTGCAAGGCTGCGTGGTGGCGAGAGGGAGCCGAGCTCAGTGTCTCGGTGACAGGTTTACAAATCACCATTGCTGTGTGAAGAGGGAGCTTGGCTGCCTCGGCATTCATCCCTGCGCTAATTACTGCCTCCCCGAGGAACCCGATCCATCTCGCTGTAATTGACAAAAGGCAATTAAAAAGCAGTTGTGAATAAAGGGGGACATCTCTGGAGGGCTTGGCAGGAGAGATTTAGGTGCTTTGCTCCCTGCTGCCTTGGACACATTCCAGCGGCGCGGCTCAGGAGTGATGCTTGGGGTGGTCATGCCCCCTCCTGCCCTGCTGCCAGCTCAGCCCTGGGGCACGGGTGCTCTGTCCTGTGCCCAGCCCAGCCCAGCCCTCCGCTCACCCGTGTCTCCTCCTGCCCTGCCAGCTGCAGGACCGGCCACTTACCCCATGCCTGGTCTCCATACAGATCCAGAGCCCCACCCAGCCATGTGTTCTCCGGCCACCTTCCCATAAGCAGGGACCAGGGCAGGAGCAGCAGGACCCTGCACCCACGTGGAACCAAAGCCACCACCCACTGCCCGTCCCAGGGGTTCCCGACCAGCCCACGCTGGGATAAGCCCCTGGAGCTGGGGGAGCCCAGCACCTTTCCCAGCTGGGAGCTGCGGGGGACACAGGCAACATGGGGAGAGGAGGGCAGAGCCACACTGGGAGCAGCGCTGTGCCTGCCACTGGTGTGCCACGGCCCCGCTGCCGGCACCGCCGCAGAGCGCGGCCTTGCAGGAGACAAAGGGCAATCAGCGGCGAGTGGCACGGAGCTGGGCGTGAAGAGCAGCTGATTGAGGAAGAGACGCGTCAGATGCCTCTTGTGCGAAGCAATCTCCTGATTGTGGAGAGCAGCAGGTGCGGGCGCTGCCAGCTCACCTGCGGAGACGGAGGCGCAGAGAGGGAGGGAAGGGCAGTGCGAGGGCAGGGGGGACGCGGGACAGCGTGTGCCCTGTGTCCCTGCACAGTGTGTGCCTTCTGTCCCCGCACAGCGTGTACCCTGCTCCCCTGCATAGCAGGGCCCTGTGTCCCTGTGTGGCAGTGCCATGCATCCCCACACAGCGTGTGTCCTGTGTCCCTATGTGGCAGTGCCCCACATCCCCGCACAGTGTGTGCCCTGTGCCCCTGCACCGCAGTGCCATGCATCCCTGCACCACATGCCCTGTGTCCCCACGCAGTGTGTGTCCCATGTCCTGGCAAACCGTGTGCCCTGTGTCCCCACACGGCAGTGCCCTGCGTCCCTGCAGGCATTTCTCTCCTGAGGGCCCGGCAGCTCTGCTCCAGCCTCGCAGGGACCGGCCACCTGGGGACCACATCCCGGCAGCCCCGCGGGGAGAAGAGGGCAGGGGCAGCAGGTGATGGTCTCCAGCTGAGCGGGAAGAACATGTGGGCACAGCGAGCCATGCCAGCCCCACGGCCTCGGGGCTGTGCCAACCCCGAGACACATCCCGGCGCAGAGCTGCCCTTTCTGCCTGCTGCTCACCTGGGGCCGGGGCTCTCGAGAGCTGCCCCATGGCAGGGGTGAGGGTCTGCGTCCACCCTGTCCTGGGGAGGGGGCTGCCATGGGGCGTGTGGGTCTGGCAGGGCCACCCCGCTCTCCAGCGGTGGCAGATGGCAGGATGTGCTGATGCCGGGATGTTCTTCACCATCTGTTGGGTCTAATTGACTTCCTCCAGAAGTTCTTAAAAAAAATTAAACCAGTTGCAAGAACAAAATTGTTAATTAAAAGGCCTTTTGATTAGCTAGACAAATATTTACCAATTATGACTGACCCCGGCCGCTCTATTTTTTGTCTGCAAACTCCACAATCAGCAGTTATCTCAGCAATTACGTCTGCACCAACATTTCCCTCGTGTAATGCCTCCCGCGGGGGTGTCCCCGCAGCGGCGGGCAGGCCGGCAGGAGGAGGGGGCTTGGTGCTGCTGAGCGGAGGGGTGAGCTGCCCCGCTGCCCCCTGGACATGGCCATGCACCAGCCCCGCTGCAGGGGTGCGCTCCCCCCATCCGCCGCCTGCCCCGCTGCAGGTGCCTCCATGCTCCGGTGCCTTCTGGCATTGGCGTCCTCCCGTGGGTCTGGTGCTGGTCCCCAGGCAAACCATTTAGGCTCCTGTCACACCGAGAGGACACAGCTCTTTGGGGGAGGCTCGGTACATAGCTGGGCTCCCCGCCGGCCCCTGTGCTCGGTGCCCAGCCTCAGGGCTTTTCTTCCCACGGCCAGCCGTCCGTGGCCCTCTCCCACCCGTGGGCAGGGGGTGCCGAGGGCCGTGTCGGCTGCCCAGGACCCTGCTGCACCACTGGCGCTGCTCCCAGACTGCTGGAGCGGCTGGTGGGACATGGTAAACCCCCTTTCCCCCTGCACCCCACCGGCACCCCACGGCCAGGGGCTGCAGGATGCCGAGCCCGTGTCCATCCTCGCATCTGCCGCTCTTGTGCCAAGACTTCCCAGACATGGCATGGCACAGCACGGCACAGCACAGCCTGTCACCCACGGCGCTGTGCAGGGACCATAGCCTGCGACACGCCGGCCCCCCACTCTGCAGAGGCGAAACCCCTGCGGTCGCACAGTGCCGAGGGATGCGCTGGGAGGGAGTCTGCGGGGGGTGGGGCAGCACCGGCCAGGCACTCCCAGAGCGGGACGTCGTTTTTAATGTGGTAAGAAATTGATGGATGATTCTGAGCGAGCGAATGTTCAGTGTAAATTACCCATGTTAGGCTCCAATCCGTGGCTAATTCATTAGACACACGTTTCTACACAAAAATAAAAAGCCTTCTGCATGCATTGTTCACCAAACGCTCTGAAGAAAAGATGTGGGGAGGCGAGGCAGGCTCTTGACCCACTCTTCTGGTTAAATCCTAATTCCCAGCCTCTCTGGTCTTGCCGTGATGAGCAGGAACGACTCCAGCCCAGTCGTGCAGCCTGCCAGGGAAACGCTGCCAGAGCTTGCCCACCCCTGGAGCCCCGGGGCCACCCAGCCATGGAGCTCGGCACCTCTCGGAGACCAGAGGAGCCAGGGAGGATCGCATGGCATGTCACGGGGAGCATCGGCCGCCGGCTCTGGCAGGAGAACAGACCCTGGGCATCGGACCCAGCAAAACGCAGGGATGGCTGTGAAGGCCCATTCCCATGATCTAACACCATTTATGGTCTTATTAATGGAGTGGGAAAGCTAATTGTGATTAAGGTAACGACGGCGCTAAACAGATCATTCTGCACTGAAGGGCAAGATAGATTTTTAAAAAGTGAATAAAAAAAAAAAAAAGACGGAGTAACCGGTCTTTAAAAATACAGAGATCGGTAAGAGAGGATTCATTTTTTTATTAGCACAGGGATCTCCAGGGAGGCATGTGTCTGCATCCCCAGTGCCTGAGACTGCACAGACCTTAATAAATGGCACGCCAGCGATGCTGGGCCTGCCCGCTTCATTACCATGACTACTGCACTCTGCTTTTACAGAAAACTAAATATTGAACAGAGAGCAGGTGCGCCGAGGATCCCAGCCCTCCCAAGCCATCAGTGCAGGCAGCCACATCCCCCGGGAGGGAGCGTTCGGCCACGGGGCTGCGGGCCAGCCGAGGTGGCCACCGTCCCCGTCCTGCATGCCTGGACATGGGAATACGTGAGTCGGTGGTGCAAGGACCAGGCCAAGCCCTGGGCAACGGGATCAGCAGGAGACCCTTCTCCAGGAAGATTAAAATTGCCGACTGAGTGGAGCAGAGCTCCTTTCCCTGCCAGCAGCAGCAGGGACAGCCCAGCTGGGACCTCACCATGTGCCGTCCAGCCCTACAAAGGCTGCGGGACCCTTCCCGGCATCGGGGATCCCTGTGCTGGCCGTTTTGCCGTGCCTGCCCGCCGTGGGAAAGCTGCTCATTGCACTCTCCCAAAGCAGATGCACCCCAGGGATGGAGGATGTGCGGTAGAGACATCCCGTGTCCGTCCTCTCTGCGGGGCTTGGCTGCTCATTTCCAGCAGACCCCAGGATCCAGAAACTCAGCAAACGTCCCGTGGCTCCTTCTTCCCGCAAGGGCTAGCGCAGGAGGCGGCAGGGAAGGAGTTTGCATATCAGGACTACTGGAGGTTACTGCATTCGTAAATAGATGGCGTGAAAGCGCTTGAGGTAAGCAAGACAGGAGGAAAGACCGTGTCTCAGCACAGCTCCTGCCTGCAAACAGCCTTCACCTCCTCTTGCATTTCAAGGGCTCCCCGAGGCCCGTCTCCGACCGGGGGCGACCGGGGCTTTCTGCTCCCCGGTGCTCTCCCACCCTTCGCCGTGCATTTCGATTCACCCCTCTAAATGTTCTAATGCTGTAAAAGATCCATCAGAAACCTTCCACTCCAGAGGGATATATATTATCTAAATTTGATAAGACAACTTAATTTCTCTCCGTGTCTGTTACTGGCGATAAAACTGGGAGACTTTTATGACCCGGAGTCCTCTGTAAGATTGTCAGGAACTTATTATACAAGGTATAACTGGATTTCTCTCCACAGATGGCTCGCAGCCATGAGCTGTAACGCAATTCTGCAGCACATTTGGTAGAATAAATGCAAAGAGCTTGTTACAGGGAGTTAGATAAGAGAGACAGGAACACGGCTCTCGCAGGCTAATTCGGCATCTGATCTGCCTTTTCCCTCGCTGTGAAGGACGACTAGGAAAAATGCATTTCACTTTTCCATGAGGAAGGAGCCAAGCTCTTCCCAGAGCCGCCTGAGACCGGCACGGCAGGCGGTGCAGGGGCGCTGGGAGGGACGGGACCCGGTGTGCCGCGGCAGAGCCGCAAGCCCTGGCCCTTGGCGCACGCAGCAGCCGTTTCCCTGGCAAACCAGCACCGGCAGGTGCCTCCCGGCACGGCGGTGAGGGACCGCAGGTCCCTCTCTGAGGCCCTTAACGTCAGGCTCATCTGTTATAGTTATCACACAGCCCATTCAGGCTCTGACCAGATAAAGGCTGGTGATTTTTTATTTACTGATTTTTTTTATTTCAGCATCCTGTGGGCAGGATGCCATGCGGCACACTCATTTATCTCAATTTGCTCCCTCCCACCTCCCATTCCTAATTTTTCAGCAGAGCCTTGGAGGTGAAAGCCTTATCTCTGCGGTTCTCCTGCACGCGGCTTTCCGTGGCCTCTCCTTGTAGGGGCCCTGATGGGGCTATTTACTGTCGGAGCAGTGGCTGCATGGACTGGAGATGCCATCGGTCCCCGGGCCAAGCCACAGGGTGCAGCAGGGCTTGAGTGTGGGGCTGAAAAGCCTCCTGGTCACGCAGCGGCTCTCCTGAACAACAAATAACCCCCCCTCCCTCAACTCAGACTGTGTTAGAGCAAACGGGAACTGCTGGAAACAGCCGGTGACAGCATCTTCCTCTCGTGGCGGTTTTGGCCGCCCGCTCTCGTACAGCCCCGCTGGGGAGTGGGATGCTGGCAGCATCCCCATGCACACACTGTCGCCTGGACAGGGTTCTCGACAGGCCCCAGCACTGCTGCAAGCAGCCCCCGTGGCTATTTGGACAAGCAGCACTGGTCCCTGGCCCTCGGACTCCGAGGGGACAGCGGGGCTGGGAGCCTGGCTCAGAGCGGAGGCTGCGGCATAATGTGGCTACATTAATGCTGGGCGAAACATGTTGTTATGTGCATCAGGTTTTGTAATGGAACATGTTTAAAATTCAATAGAAAGAAAGATTAAAAAATAAGTTTCTTATCTAAAGGAGCCATAGAGCCAGTGAGGAAATTATGAATGTCTCGTTGTCCAAGGTTAAAGAGTGAGAGCTGAGGCATGAAAAGGCAGGAGATAAGATGAAATGTTTTCTGTTCAAATGAATGGGCTCTACTCTGCTCCGTAATAAACGATCAGTGTCAATATGACAAATTAATTCTGCATTGAGCTCCATTCAGCGTGCGCAGGGCGGGGAGGGGCCGGTGGAGTGGCAGAGTCCCCGGCCACAGCCTCTGCCGCCAGATCCGCACTGTGGGGCGAAGCTGGGAATTCACAGCCTGTTGCTCCGGGAATGTCTCCTGGAGGGTGGTGCAGGAGAGGCTCCATGTTCCCTGGTTCTGCAGCCCCTCTCTGCGGCTGGTGGAAGCCCCCGGCCAGCAGTGGGGCTTGCAGAGTGGCAAGTGCCCCAACGGGAATGGCTCTGCCACCCCAGAGCCACCCGCCGCAACGGCTGGAGCCCAGCCCTGGCCAGGGGCTGCTGCTGCATGGAGGGTCTGCTTGTGGTCCCACGGGCTGGGCTGCGCCGGCTCCATGAGCCCCCTCACAGAGGGGACAGGGTGCCCCGGGCCCTGACCACTGGCTCTGACCTGGCTCTGAGCGCTCTTCTTCCCATGGGGAGAGGGGGACCGCAGCAGGACCCCAAGGACAAGGGGACAGGGATGACGCGTCCCGGGCTGGCAGCTGCGGTGGCTGCAGCAGAGCCGTGCCAGCACGAGGAGCTGCTGGCAGAGCAGCCGGGTGACCCCGCGGAAGAGATTGGACCTTTTAAAAGAGACAGTGACAAATGAAGCTCCCTTCCAGCTCGAGGCGCGGAGGAAGGGGGCAGGGAGACGCTTCCAGAAGCCATGAGCTGAAGGTCACCCAGGAGCTGGACGATGCTGCCATGGGGTGAGGGGGGCCAGGAGGGGATGCTGTGGGACGGGAGGGTGGGAGCAGGTGGGACGGTGGCTGCGGGACCCAGATGGGCAGTTCCAGAGGTGCAGGCAGCGGTGGGAGGAGAGGGGGAGCAGGAGCCATCCCCACCCTGGGAGAGGACGGGCAGGGAGGGTCCTGTGGGTGATGCTCCTGAGCACCATGGTAAGTGCCTGGGGCTGTGGTCCTGCGCGAGCCCCCACGCTGGTAAGCGACGCTGCCGGGGTCTCGTTTCCCACTGATGAGCAGTGAACCCAGGGATGGCAACACAGTTCCCTGGGGTGGGAAGCAGGCTATCCGCCCAGGCAAAGCCCAGAGAACCAGTCCCACCGTTTTCCACGCACCATTCCTGCTGGAGAGCAGCCTCCAGCCGAGCCCGGTCCTGCATCTGCCCAGCAGAGCAGGAGCTGGAGCAAAGGGCTGTGCCGCACGGAGCAGGGAGAGGACGGCCATGTCGGCCCAGTGCATCCCAGTGGAGGCACGGTGGTAACAGCGGCTGTTATTATTCCAGGGAGATCCTTAGCGCAGGACATGCTCTCGCAGAAGACAAATCGCAGCCGACACACAACACTGTTGCTCCGTGTTTATCTCCAGTTGCCCGAGGGCAAGAACAGGTGAAGTTACAGGAGATGTGGGACCGCTGGAGATGAGAGCTGCCACAGACCCCAGCGGATCCACGGTCTTGTCCCAGCACGGGGCTCACTCGTCACCAGGCAGCTGGGTGCAGGCAGGGATGGAGGAGAGCAAGGGCTCTCGCATCGGCCCCCAGCCGCCCCAGAAGAGGATGGGCAGGCGGATGCCCGTGCTGTAGCGTTCCCCCCTCGCTGCAGGGCCGCCGGCCAATGCCGGAGCATGGGGAGCTGCGGTAGCCGGGCTGCAGGGCCTGCTCCTGGAAGAGTTAACAGCCTTCCCCATCTTGTTCTGGAAACACTGACACTGGAGCTGAAATGGAAACAGCTGAGATTAAAACAAGAAAATGAGTATAGAAATGATGTTTGTTAAAGTGGAATAGCTAATATAATCCTCAAAGGATTTTTCCTTTTGACTTAAAAAAAAAATCTAATATCTTCATTTCCATACCTTTTTTAAGCTAATTTGTGGAAAATTAAAATGGTGAGCCCACAAAGGCTGCAGTTTAATTGAATCTTGCATCAGCCCTTGGTGAGCAGTCTCTCTTGGATTCCTTGATTAGTTCCCTCCATTAAATCATTTTTGCATCGTTTAGCTGAGATACTGTCTTCTGGCGGGTCTGGGACTCAGGGACCTGTATAACTCAGTCTCCATCTGAGCAGATGCCGAACGACATGCCATGCTCTGGAGAATCGTCTTATTTGGCCTCCCGTGTCCGCAGGACTCACTCCTGCTCCTCGTTGGCCGGGGCAGGGGATGCTATGCGGGGCTGCCTGCCGGCGCTGGGCTCCATGGGGCTCAGCGCATCCCCAGGTGCCCGGCATGGTGCTGCGGGACTCGCATGCAAGGGGAGCAGCAAGGACCACAGTGTGACATCCCGGCGGGGGAGGTCCTTCTGCCCGCCTGGTAGCACCCTGCGCACGGGGCTGCAGGCGCTGGGCCCCGATGGAGCACCGGTCCTCGGTACAGGGCACGCACGCAGGATGCGGCCGCAGCACTGGGAGCCGTGTGAAGTTCACCTTCTGCCTCTCCTTGCTGAACATCCCCTCTCTCTAAGCATGGATAAATCACACCTACCAGGGACGGCTCATAACTTAGTGGGAAGAGCATTTACAGCCTCCCTGTGCCATGGCACAGCATCCCGACAGGGACAGAGCCACTAAATCTCTCTGAAGCCACCAGCAGCAGCTGCACACCAGGACAGCCAGCATGGCTCCGGCCTGGAGAGCCATGTCCCAGCCTGACGCTGCCCCACTGCGCTACAGAGATGCAGGTGCTCGATGAGCCAACTCATCCTCACGCATCCCTCAAGGAACCCTGGCACCGCTCCCTGTCCCAGCCTGTGGCACATGAGTTTTCTGATGGCCTTGTCAGGCTATCATGTCCTGTAGATTAAAACAGATTTATATAAAGTCCTTTTCACCCCATTAGATTACTCTGGATTAACCTTGATCTCAGTAATAGATGCTATAAATGTAAGTCCCGCTCAGGGGGATTTTATCCATATGTTCTTGGAAGGCAGAAAGTAGATAAATTCTTAGAGAAGGTCTTACCGAGTGATTAGAAAGTTTTAACCTCTTCAGACCCAGCCGGGGCCGCGTGCCCCTCTGCGGGGCGAGTGCTCAGCCCCACTGCCTCGAGCAGCACCTCCCCTATGGCCGCGGGCTGGGGCATGTCCTGCGCTGCTGCCTGGGGAGGGGGACACAGCGTGAGGTGGGACGCCAGCCTGACACTCTGCTGCTGCACGGAGCTGCCCCGGCCAGCGAGCTCAGCCTGCCCAAAGCACGCTTTTGGGGCAGCCCTGCCTACTCGAGCCTCTCCTGAGGGATGCTGGCACACTCCATCCTCTCCTGAGGGATGCTGGCATGTGTGCGGGCAGGGCACACCGCTGGCCAGCCATTCTGGATCTGCAGTAAAACCTTGACTTTGCACCCTAACGAGAGTCCCACAGCAATTTCCTCCTGTTATCCCTCAGGACCACGAGTGCCCCGGAGTGGACGGTTACCAGCAAGCACCTGAGCTTTGCTTGCGAGTCCTGCGCTGCCTCTTCAGAGTCAAGGGCTGCCTGATGCTGCCTCTGCCCTTGATTTATAGCCTGTGGTTTCCTTGACAGCTTCATGCTTTTTCCATCACCAGAAGGGAAAAGCCTGCTGGGCAGAGCAGACTGCAGTACTTTCAGTGTTTGATGGCCGAGAAACAGTTAATTCAAGGAGTGATGAAGGCAGGGTGTGGAAATTCAAGCAGCTGTGAGAGCAGAGGAAGGAGGGAGCCAGCACATCGCTGTTCGTGGCACCACGCGCGCACCCGCAGGTGTGACCTGAAGGGGTGGCAGCAACCAAAACTAATTCCCCATCCCCTCCTGCTGCTGCTATTAAATTGCTCTAAGCGCGGGCTGGAGCCAGAGCCAAGCTCAGCTCTTCCAGGAGAGGCTGGCCAGCAAGTTGCCTTCGGCTTGCTGATCAGAGAAACACCTAATGGAGGGAGAAGAGTTTGGCACTGGGCTGGGCTGCAGAGAACTGGCCCGGCTGGAAGCTGCTGCGGTCACGCAGACCCTGCAGAAGACAGGGGCAAGCTGTTGACAACAGGCAACAGTAATGAAGAGGAGTCAGCTCGGCAAAGCTACATCCAGCGGGGTGCATTTAGGGGGGGTGTCTGTGAATATGCTGGCTGCTGGGTGGTCACCGGCTGCTGCGCTCGAGGTTGGAGCTGGGAAGAGCCGATACCACTGATACCACTTGCTTTAATATTAATCACTGACTGTCTATCACCGTCCTGGCAGGGAAGAGACAGCGGTAGGGAGGGGCTGCAGTTCTGCCGCTGGCAGCAGAGTTGGGTCTCGCAGGCTCAGCAGCACATTCCCGACCCGAGGTGTTCCCACGGTGCCCGGCTCTCCCGGGACCAGGCTGGAGGAAGGATGGCCAGGTTCCCAGTGTTGTCTTGCCAGGGCAGGGTGCTGCGTTACACAGAGAACACAGCCAGCCTCACGGGATGGCTGCTCAGCACCAAGCAGCCAAGGAAGCTTAAATCCAGACTGTTGAGGATGAGGACAAGCCTGTGTCCTGCCCGGACTGAGCTGCCACCCAGGGAAAAGCCCACTGGGGCTGGCTAGGCTGTGTCACGGGGGTGCAGACTCTCCTGTGCCCGGCATCCTGCCCGGTTGAGGTCACTTCTTGCACCTGACTTTGGCCGCTGCAGTAGCGGTGTCTCCCCCTCACGCACCATGGACCCTCCTGCAGCAGAGGAATGCCGAGGAGAGCGTGCCACCCATCCCCGCTCATCTCCCCCAGCCAGGCTGCGCCGTGCAGGCACCGCTGCGCACGTGGCGCACGTGAGCACGGGAGGAGGACTCGCACCGTTCCCGAAGTTTGATGGAAATGTGCAGGGTCGGCTGTGCCCTGCAGTCAGGGCCTCCACCTGACGAGCTGCGGCACGAGCACACCGAGCCAATCAAGCTGGCATGGGCAGGAGCTCTCTGCCAGGCGGCAGGCACACGGGATGCCGAGTGAATAATACATCGCCTGCCCTCAAAGGCCGGCGTGTTCGTTAGTGCATTGACCTCCCTGCCTCCCTTCCCTGCCGGCATCTCTAACGCAGCCATAACCGTGCACCTCCCTGGGGGGGCAAGCCCCACGTCCCTCACATCAACCAGGGACCACGATCTGTCCTGGCTCTTCTGCTGCAACAGGAGATGTTTCCCATGGTGGCTTGTGTGTCCCTCTGCAAGGCTGTGTCCTTCCCCACACCCCGCAAGGACCACGGCCGGGCAGAAGCAGTATTTGCAGGACAGCGTGTGCCGCTGGGCTCTGAGCTCGTGGGAGAACCAGCGGGTGACTGCTCCCCCATAACTGTCAGTGCGATCAGGGCTGCTGCCGGCAGCTCTGGAAGGAGAATCTCTCTTGACAGCCCGCTCCGCGCTGGCCCCGAGCAGCCCTGCCGACTGCTGCACAGCACCGTGGCAGCGCCGGCTCCTGCCTTAATGCTGCTGCCACTGTGAATTCACGGAGCATCTGTACGCGCCTTGACAGGCCGCCAGGTTCCCTGTCCTGAGGCACATCTCTCCGGAGGGCGGATCTGCCGCTTCTCTCTTCACTGCTGACCAGGCTACTCCCCACCTCCAGCCGAGCCCACGGCTGGCTTCTGCCTGCGCCCCCATTCCTCTGGACCCAGGAGCTTCTTCTTGCTGGACCTCTCTTGGGGACATGGCTGCACAGCCATCACCAAAGGGCTGGGGAGTCCTTTGGAGCTGGCAGAGCCCCCAGCGCCCACGAGGCACACCCAGGCCCGGCTGGTGCTCACAAAGTGTGGTGGCCATGGGCAGCACTGGTGCTGCATGGATGCTGCATGGATGCTCCAGCCCCCAGGCTCACAGGGAGCAGCCAGGGGCAGAGCAGGCGCAGTGCCGGCCTTGTGCCCACATAGCCACTGGGACACCAGCAACGGGGAGCACTGAGAGCCCCGGCCAAGCGTGGCGCAGTCCCAGGCTGCACCGTCCCCTGCCACTGCCTGGAGGTGCCAGGGTCTGTTCTGCTGTGCTCCCCCTCCCAGGAGGCCGGGAGGTCTTACTGAGATGTACAGAAATTCTGCCTGCTGCCATGAGCTGTCACCTCCGATTCTGCTGAATATTTAAAAACCGCCTGAATCTGAAGTGACAAATCCATCATTGACCATCTGCCACTCTGCACGGTCACCCTGCAGCAGTCCCTGACATTTCCAGCTCTGCCCTGACACGAGCCAGTAACTCGGAGATGAAAGGCATCAGCCTCAGCAGGCTGACAGGCGCTGCCCCTGCCAGCCCCAGGCCCCTCCATGTCCCACGCAGAAGGGACAGACAGGGTACAGGGGCCCCTCCTGCCCCTCCCCGGGACAGACTTAGTGACATTTTGCTGACTGCTGCCGAGCACGTGCCTCCACGTGTGCCGGTCCCACCACCGGCACAATCTGTGGGACAGAGCCTGCGGGACAACCCACTGAGGGCACGGCTGTCCCTTGAACTGGCTGGGAGCAGTACCCTGGCCATCCCTCAGAGGGGTGCCGTCCCTGGGGATGGGGGTGCCACAAGCCCCGTGGGCAGCGCTGTGCCCTCCTGCACCTGTACCTACCATGGGTTCCCCCCAGCACAGCTGGGCTCCAGCATGGGGTCCCCTCCCTGTCACCTGGCGCTGGCTGTCCTGGTTGCTCCAGGCAGATCAGCGTTGGCACCCTGCAGACCCACAGCTCTGGGGAACAGGCTGCTTTGAGGCAGGGTCATTCCCAGGAAACGAGCAAGTGTTAATTGCTACTCATCCCTGCGGCAGCTGAACACCCACGCTCCTCTGCTTGGTGTCAGCAGCTCCCGCAAAACGAGCCCACACTCAGCCCTGTCCCCCCCTGCCACCACGGGGACGGGCAGAGGGGGTACCCTCTCTTTGAGGTGCTCTCCTCCCCCAGCTGCTCCTCATGCTGGCTGCAGGAGGAGTGTTAAAACTACTGGCTTCCCAGCAAGGCTGCCTCTCCCTGGAGACCTGCTCTGGGTCTCCGTGGCAGAGGCGGTTGGTGGCACCGCTCATCCCAGGCCCTGAGCCAGCAGCAGTCCTGGCGCCATGGGCCAAACCCCAGAGCCCCGGCAAGGACTGAGGCTTCCCGGGAGCTCTGCCCGGGGCTCAGGGTGGCTCCCGTTCCCCGGGGCCCCGGGAAAGGTCGACAACACCCACCACTGCGGCTGCACCGGGTGCCAGTGGAGCCATTCCTGGCAGCCCTCCCACATAGGGATCATGCTGCAGCAAGCCCACAGCGTTCCTCACCACTTCTCCTGTGACCACAGCGCCGGATGGGGTGGGGGAGCAGGGCAGGGTGTCAGGACATCCCACAGGGGATGCTGGGGACCGTGGCCCTACGCCTCCAGCTTGGCTCGGGATGCGGGCAGAGCCAGCAGGGCTGCGGGAGGGCTCCCGCCTGCCTTTCGCTCCGTACTTGTAGCTGGCACAGAGCTGCAATTTACAATCAACCTGCTGTTTGAGCTAATTGTGCTGTAATTGCTGAGCTGTGTTCCCTCCTGTTTCACTAGAGAGCGGTGGTTCTTATACTCTTCTTGGCAAGCTGGCACATCCCTCTGTCGGCCCCATCGCTCAGCCCACTTTCTCCCACCCCAGCCGTGCCCCCAAGCAGAGGCAGTTTTCTTTTCACTCCCTCTGCCAGCAAACACCATCTCCCGTGCCTGGAAGCTGCTGGTCTCCCTATGAGCCCCCTCTGGAAGCAGTTGCCAGAGGGCACAGGGTGATCAGGCACTGCCATGCCATGGGATGTCCAGATGGGCAGAAGCAGGGCACTTCTCCAAGAGACACCTCTGCCTCCTTGGAAGGCATCTTGCCAATGTTTCATTTTGATTAGAGAAAATTTGTGCAAAGGGAGGAGCAGAGCAGACTGTGCCTGAGTCCAGGGGACGGGCAGGATGGGGTCTCGGGTGCCCACTCCCCCCCTGCAAGATGATGAGCTAGTGAGCACTGAGGGAGAGAGATGGCAGGTTATCAATTGTAATTAAAGGACACTGTCACTGGAGGGGCTGGGCTGCTTCCCAGCAGCTCCCCGTCACTCCCCTGTGCTGACACCGCAAAACTTGAACATCCTCCGTGCTATTTAAAAATCCCATCTTTAATAACTCAGAGGCATCAGGAACCTGCAGGACAGGCACAGGGCGACATCAGGCACTACGGGGACAAGCGCAAGGGGAAGACGGTCCCTGGAGAGCAGGGGCGGGGGCTGCAGGTGGCCCCCGGGGCTCGGTGTCCCCCCGGGCTCCGTGCCCCGGTGTCACCCCGGGGCCGGTGCGGGGTGGCGGCGGAGCAGAGCAGGCAACACCGCAGGCAACACCGCAGGCAGCACCGGGCTCGGGGGGGGGGAGGGAGGGGGCGGTGGGGTGAGCAATCAGCACTAATCAGGTAGCTCACTAATTGCCGGGCCTCCCGCAGGGCGGTGATGGCTGGAGGGCGGGCGGCAACGGGCGGGCGGCTCCGGTGGCCCCTCCCGCGCATCCTCGACCGGGGCAGGTGTCATGTTTTCGGTCTAAAAGCATTTAAAAGGGATGACAGTTAAAAACTCACAACGACGCTGCGATGCTTTCCATTCTTTCAAGCGAAAATGCTTTGAAAAGGCGATTTTTTTCTGAGAAAACTTGCCCTTCTTCCAAGATTTTTTTCTGCCCAAGATTTTTTTCTGCAAGGGCCGCATTTCCCACGAAGTGTGGCTGTCCTGTCGCAGCGAGGAGCGTGTCGGGGGGGCTGCCCGGTGTCCCCATTGGATGCCCGGTGTGGGAGGCAGGGCAGGGTGCCCGGGGGCTGGGGGACATCGTGCTGTCCTGGCAGAGGGTCCTGCCCCACACCTGGGGCTCGGCAGGACGTCCGCAGCCCGTCCTCAGCGCAGGCTTGCTCCTTCACGCACACCTCCACCTGACAGGCTGGGCCCTATGTAAATTCCCACCATAATCACTCTGAGAGCTATCAAACTATCTAATTTAATTTCTTTGTGAAAATAAATAGCTAAAGTGGCCCTAGGTACATGCATAAATACTTCAGCTTTATGTTGGGCCTGTTATTACTTCTCTCAGCTTGTGTAGTTGTAACGCACACTTAATAAGTACATATTTATTGCATGTCTCGTCCTGGTGGAATAGTGAGGAGCTTTTGCTGAATAAGCAGGAAAACAGCTTAGTCTGTAATAAAAAAGGGAGGGAGTTAAAAGAAAATACGTCGGGTAATTAATGATTGGGCTTTGAACAGCCGTAATTTTTTATTAAGCAAGTATGCAAATATGGTGTAAGTGGCTGCGTTAGTATTCGACGGCTTTTTTTAAACATCGATGGCTGATCTCTGGTAAGACGCTCTCTCTTTTTCTTTACGCCTGTGCGCACAGAGACAAGATGGTGAGCAAGCAGGAGAATTTCTGCGTGTCCGTGCAGGTATTTGGGAGCGTGCACACAGGGAGCGTGCGTTGCCTGTGCAGCCCTGGCCAGCGAGTGCACGAGTGGCTTCGTACCGCTCCCCGGGTCTGCACAATGCACTGCCTTATCTTCTTCCTCGCCTGCTGTCATCCATTGTCTCTGCCTTTCTGCTGCTTGCTTTGGCTCGCCTATACATTTGTTGCATGCTTCATTAATCCTGATAAATATGTGGATTAGTGCTACGCAGGGCTGGGGAGACTGGGCCGGGAGAAGTGGCTCCAGGGATGCTGGCAGCACTGAGCTTCCAGCGCCCTGCTCCCGCTCCCGCTGGCCAGTGCTGGCACCCATCGGGCTGCCCGACCACCAGCCATGCCCGATGGCAATGCCGGGTCCCTGCCGCAGCCCTTGGACAAGGTCGTGCTGTGTACCCGGCACCTGTGGCTGTGGAGAGGGGAGAGCACGCAGCCCTGGTGTGTGGGACAGGCAGGGAGAGGGACGATGCCCCCCCCCGGGGCTGCTCCCAAAGCTCCATCCTTCTTGGGAAGCCTACAGCCCTGTGAAAGAGAGATTTCCCATGCAGAGCTGCTCCATCCCCGAGCACCAGCACCACAGCCACGCAAGCCAGGATGGACACGCAGGTGACAAGGAGCCATGGCCAAACCAGCCAGGGCTATCACTCCTCTGGTTACCAGAGAGTGCTGCGCCCTGTGCAGACCCCGAGGCACGGTGGGGCAGCATGAGGGGCTGACACGGGCTGCACATTCAGCTGCCCCCTCTCTATGAGAAGGGTCCCAAGGGTACATCTGTCCTGGTGCTCCAGGGGCAGGAGGATCCATGCCAGCACTGTGGGCATCCCAGCCACAGGGTCTGGTCAGGGCTCTTGGGGCTGTTGATGCTGCGATACAAGGGACCCCAGAGACCGCGGGGACTGCCCACGAACAACACGAGGCGGCTTAACTCCCTGAATGAGTCTTGCTGCTCCGTGGTCAGAGAAGACAGCTCAGCGGAGCAGGTTTTGACATGCCGAGCTGGAGCTGGCTCCCCGGGGAGCAGACCTCGAGTCCCCCTCCCCACTGGAGCAGCAAGGCAGGGAAAGGAACCAGCAAGCGAGGACGGCCAGGTTGCAGGAGTGACAGGGCCGTGGCAAAGCACACAGCGACGCTGGCAAACAGCAGGCTGATCTCCCCATTAGCCCTCATTAGCACGTGGCTGAAAGACAACACGAGTTTAAATTAAGAAGACATCACAATGGTCCCAACTGTGTTACCGCTGTGCTCAGAAAGAGCCCGACAGCTGCTATTTAATATACCTTCATGATCTGTCAGGGCATATGCATCCTGCACAGCGCGGCGTCTGTGCCTCGGCACACACACACACACACACACGCTTCTGCATGGCTGCACGCCTCCACACGCAGACAGACACCAGCACCTGCCTCCACACGTGCCCACGGCTCTGTGGGCTTGTGTGCGGGGCACAGGATGGCCATGCTCAGGCCTTGCTGCCCGGCGCCGCCAGCCTGCCTCGGGACGTGGTGGTAGAGGTCTGGCGCTGGGGCAGAAGGGTGTTCCTCCATCACCGGAACACCCGGCTATGGCTCTCTGGACAATGAGTGACGCTGCTCTCTCCCACATGTGCCCACCCGGACCCCAGGGAGCGGTGAGACGTCTGGAAGAAGCCTGGCTGCAGGCTGGCAGAGCCGAGGGACAGCAGGGCACGGGCTGCTGGGGGGACACGGCATCACGCCGGGATTACTGCTACCGTCACGGCGAAGCGGAGATATTAGCACTCAGTATTTATACTGCATGTTCCCAGCATCAGGCTTGCTAATGACTCCCACTGACACGGGGGAGCTGGTGGCTGTCATGAGAAGGGAGAAAAGCAGCAACTTGCCCGTGGGCACGGAGTGAGCCAGCACCTGCATGACGGGGGCTGATGCTGAAGGTGTGAGCTTGCTCCTCTCACCGGAGACAGGCTCGCAGGGGCTGTGCAGCCTGCTGCTGGCCCACGCCGCTGCCTTGCCTGAAAGCTCATCTGCCAGCCCATGGCCTGTGCCTGCTGGCCCACAGGAGCCCGGATCAAGGAGGGCACTTGCCCTTTGTGCCAGGACATGCAGAAGGGCCAGGGCAGTCCATCCCGTGAACGGGACAGGTGGCAGGAACCGCACCATCCCACGGTGCCAGTAGCCTGGTGGGTCTCGCACAGAGCTGGGATGCTCCCACCAGCCTCAGCCAGGCAAGGAAAGATGTGCTCATGGACCCATTGCTTCGAATCAGGCACTACCAAGGCCACAGCAGCGAGAAACGTTCTCAGCCATGGATTTCCCTGCTCACCTCACTGCAGGGAGCACACCAGACACCCCCCTCTAAGCCATGGGAGCATCCTACACAGCCGGAGGGATCCAGCAGAGAAGTGAGTGTGGGGACAAAGTGCCAGGCACCCCTTCATTTCAAAGATGGTAGCTGGGAGGAAGAAAGGTCATCATCTTCCTGGGCCCCCTCACCGGAGGAGCAGAAAGCTGCAGCACAGAGCTTAGTGCAGACCTGCCGCCTCAATTATTTATAGGTACCATGGGTAGAACATGTTTTAATGACATTTGTGCTGGAGCTCAGCAGCACGGATCTGCACTGAGCCAAAAGGAATATGTCAGAAGCTTTACGGATGGTAAAAGCAGCGTGTCAATCACAGTGGCATGCTCACCTTAGTGCCTGTATCGTGCTCCCCCTGCCCTGCAGAGACCCTGCCCGCAGCCCCCGTGATGGATTGATGGGCAAACCCACAGACACACGCTCATAACTCACCAGGCTTTTTTATGGGTAAATCACAAGTAATAAGCCTTCCCCCTAGAATGAGAATGACATCCTGGAAAATTATGCTCTGGTTTTACAGCAGATGATGGAGAAGCGATGGACTCCTTGGGAGGGGGTGCCTGTCCTCTCCTCAGGCTGGAGGCTGGGCAGGACCCCCGCGCCCCATGTTGGGCAGCCTTGGGGAAGCTCTGCCCTGCTGGGGACATCTGCCCGTCCACCCATCCGCCCCGCTGCCTCCCTGCCTGCCCCACACCAGCCCTCCAGGGCAAACCAGGAGCCGGTTGTGTGGGCACGTGCCAGCAGGCTGGGCAAGGATGGGGCAAACCCGGCACATACAAACCTAAGCAGGAGATGAAGGAGATGGGAGAGACCTGGGGATCTGACCTGCGGCGGGGCTACATCGGCTCTGCACACGTCTGTTCCCATGGTGGCACGAAAGGGATGTGTCTCTGCCTAACCTTGTAGTCCTGCGGCCACCTTCTCTCTGCAGCTGATGGGCTGGGGGTCCGCAGGCCAGGGTCCCCACAGCCAGGCCTAGAAGGAGCAGAGGCTCCTGAACAAACCAGCTGGACATAACATGTTCCAGCGTCTCCGGTGGCTTCCTGGAGAGGAACCCAGGACACTGAGCTGTGGTGCTACAGCATCTCCAGCTCACCCCTGCGCCCGAGAGCGTGCCTTCTTCTGGGATTTAATGCTAATTGTTCCTAGTGTCTCTTTGCATTTCTGCTTGCAGAATGTAATTTTCTTCAGAAAATGCTCTTTTGCAATTACTGTGAATCACACATGAAAAGCAAGCGACCACATATTGATTGGGGCCCAGGAAAAGCACCGGAGCCATTTAGAGTAGATTAACTTTTTCTGGAAAATGGTTTCACAGTTATTTAAAGAGATTAATCAGTTCATTTCAGGTCGTTTACCATTGTTTCTATGGCCTAGCCTCCCCCTAAGCACACAGCCTGGAATATCCCCCTCTCTGTTGTGGGAAGAGGCCTTCCCGGGAGGAGATGTGCCAGGAGGAGGGATGGAGCCCTTGTCCCCATGGTGTCTGCCCAGGGTGATGCTCTCCTAGTCCCCACCGGCAGAGAAGGTGCTGCATCGCACTGCCCAGGGTGTTCACGAGGGACACCCCCTCGGCTAACGAACATACAAGTGTGCTTCTCGCCAGGTTGTTACGGTTTGAAGAAGCCACAACAATTTATTGTCGTTTAGACAATAGATAGAACAATTATTCTATCATCCAATGACGCCTCCCCACCCGGGAAGGGGAATCGGGAAAAACAAGGGTTGAAATATAAACAGATTTAATAGAATAAGACTAAATAATTAACATTAAGAATACTAAAGAACCAGTATTGATCCCAACACCAATATAAAATATACAAGGATCATACTCAGCCCATTCTCTCAGCAGGAAGCTGTGCCACTCCCAGCCGGGGACAGCAAATGTGGGACACTGCGAGCGCTGCGGCTTCCAGAGGAAGGGAAGGGCTCGGGACTCCAGAATCACGGAAAGGAGTTCTCAGGGCAACAGCCATCAAGAGAGAGAGAGCTTCTCAGCAAACTTTCTAATTTACATGGAACGTGATGTTCATGGTATGAAATAATCCTGTTGTCAGCTTGGGTAAGGTGCCCGGGTCTCGCTCCTCCTCAGCCCCGCACCTGGCGAGCTTGAAAACACCAAGACCTTGAAACCCACACACCAGAGCTGGCTATAAAGTGAATATTTTCACAAATTCAGACACCAGAGTCTTCTAAAAAATGCAGTTTTCCCAAGCATTAGAAGAGACCTTACTGAGAAGTAAAATTAGCGAAAGACAAATTGATCCCGTGTGGCTCAAACCAGGACCCAGGTGCGGCAAAGGCACCGGGGAGCCGTGTTTCTGCAGGGCAGCGGCGCTGGACCTCCACGGCAAGCCCTGCCCGGACTCCACGTGCGTGGGGTTGGGAGACCTTGCGTTGCTGCACGGCAAGGCTCCGGATGAAGCTGCCAGCAGCAGAACGCAGCTTTCAGCCGGCTGACAGCCCCCTCGGAGCCAGGGTCCCTCCTGCTCCCAGCCATCACACCCTCCTCCTCCTCACCACGATGGCAGGGTGTCACGGCCACCCAGCACCCTGCAGGCAGAGGGGGCTCCCTCCCTGAAATGGTTCAAAGCGGGTTTTTTTGTTGTGGTGGTTTTTTTTTTTTTTTTTCTTTGGGCAGAAAGTATTGAAGTCAAATGGCTCCTGTGGTGGAATACTTTCCAAATGTCAACACAATCTGTGCTACATTACGGCTAAATGTGATAATCTTAACGCCTGGCTTCTTAATGTCAGTGGCACTGAAGTCTGATGGATTGACAGACAGCCAGAATGACACGCAGTCATAGCTGATAAGGGCTCTCTCCAGGGAAATCACAGCTTTTTAAAGATGCTGGCAGCTACTAGCAAGTACCTTTTTATTTAAAAGGATTACAAGCATTGATTGCACTTCCTGTTTTCTTTTTATCACATTTCTGCACCAAGCCAAGCTTGTGCTGCGGAGCTGAGCCTTTCAGACAATTATTCTGGAATAATGAAGGCGTGTCATGTTGGCTGTAATGAGTATTTTCAATGCCTAATTTGCGTGCAATGTGAAGGGATTTCAACAGCTGCCTGATTCCTGGCTAAAGGTGAGTGACTCTTCTGACCGCGGAGGAAGCTGCTGCAGGCTGACTCAGCTGGGGATACATCGGGGTGGACCGTTTCTGTTAGCGATGCGTGCTTCCCCCTGCAGAAGAGGGATTAAAACTTCTCCAATTACCGTGGTTAAAACACTAGCGAAGGGGATGCATTTAGAAATGGCTGGCATCTGCTCCCCCCCCTCACCCCCCAGCGAACAGCTGGACTCATTCACGCTCACCTGAGCAGCTCCTCTACAGCAGCGATGGAGACAGATGAAAAATATACATCCATAAAATCACAGCGTAGCCGGACAGGGCAGTTAACAAACCCCGAGCCACAAACACTGCCTGTCGCTGGCAATAGATGAGGGATGTCTAAGAGCAGCCGCTCGCCATCCTATTCTATGATTCTGTGACTGGCAAAGGCACGGGCAGAAGAGGCGATGGGCAGCGTGCCACGCTGCACAACCCAGGAGAGGCAAATGCTGAGGCACTCAGCTCCTGCTCCCGTATTTTACCCTTTCCTGCTGTGCAATATCGTGACATTAAAGGCCAGATGCTGACACGCCCCCCCCCCCCCCCCAACACCTGGGTTCCAGCATCGGCGAGGGCAGGCTGGGCTGAGGCCGTCTGTGAAGCTGGGGCTGTGCAATTACTGCGTGGGGGCTCCTGGTTTTCCCTTGCTCTGTTGGTACCGTAGCTGCGTATCCTGACCGCTTCAGGCTCTGCCCACCTGTGTTGGATCCAGCTTTGCAAAGCCCAATGTCTTTCCCTAAGAATTTGAAGAACGGTCATTAAACCCATGCTCATCCGGAAAAGAGCCACGGTGCCGGGAGCTAGCCCAGGCTGGGATGTGCGAGTAGGTGACAGCCAGTCTGGCCACCCCGCGTGGCACCAGTGTCCGGAGCAGGACGCAGTCCTGGTAAACAGCAGGAATGCCCACTCTTCACCGCACCGCCCCGGCATGCTCAGCAAAACAAGGGGGAGACTTCAGCCCCACTGAATGCCTGCCCAGGAGCAAGATTCCAAGGCCAAGTAAAATTCAACCATTTTTTTTTCTCTCTATCTTATCTGGCTGTGGTAACACACAGCGGTAAAAGCTGCCTGGAAGCTGAGCTCCCCTCCCCACCAGTGAGCGGGGAGGAATACCTGCTGCTGCAGACCACAAGCCTAGGTCACCTCCGGGATGCTGGAAACACTCCTGGGATGGGCTGGGAAGCAGCAGAGCCACAGCAAGGAGAGAGCACAAACCAGAGCACCGTGGCACAGCAAGAACCCCCTAACAAGACACAGCTGCGGTCTTTGCGCTGAGCACAAAGAGCAGAGATGCAAAATTGAGATTATGCTGAGCAGCAAGAGTCTGATATCAACCCCAAAGAAAGCTCAAGGGCTTGGTAAATGAAAGGATGCAGGGAGCTGTGATAGTAGCTGTGGCAGAGGTGGTTAGAGGCCGCCTTCTGGTGAGAGAGCAGCTTCCTCGCAGGATATGGGAGGAAGAGCGATCACCTTCCCGAGCCGCGTATTACCAACACGAGCAGTAGGCAGAGCTTTCCACGGCCTTGCTTGCACTCAGTTACCAGAGATGTATTTTTCTCCTGGGGGTGCAGATATCACTGCCCTTTTTTCATTTCCCCTTAATGATCCCAGCAGATCACATCCATCTTTTGTAAATATCTCTCTGGAGGAGGCTCGGACACCTTGCCTTCCGGAGCTCGTGGTGCCTCCCAGCAAAGGCGTTAGAGGTGACCGCTGCAGCGTCCCCGTGCTGGGGCTGGGAGCGGAGCCACGGTATCCAGCCACCGTCGTAGCACAGGGGCACCAGCCTTGCAGGGCTCATTCAGAATGCAATGGTGGCAAATGCCACTGTCCTCTGCCAGCAGACAGCTTCGGGCTGCATCCCGTGCGGCGAGGGTCACGCCTCAGCCTCGGAGGCGGGTAGTGAGGGGGTGACTCCCTACTCTGTGCACCCACTGCCCCGCTCCATGCGGGCAAATGGGGGCATCATTAATGATCTGGGATCCCTTGGCCCATGGTGCTGCGTGTTCCACAACCCTGGAGCTGCCTCTGATGTGAGAAAACTGACCTGGAAGAAGCATCTTCACTCCACGCTCGCCAGCGGAGCGGTCCCTGGCTTTGCCCAGCCTGCTCAGCCCCTGGATGAGGGACAGCCCTGCCACTGGGCACCAGTCTGCAGAGCAGGACTGGCTTCCCCTCCTGCAGAAGCAAGGAAGGAAGAGATCAACTTGCCCTCGCCCTGCAAGCAGCCAGAGGCTGCTGTGCAACTGCTGAGGAGAGAGAAGATGCTATAGAAAGATCTCCTCAAAAGGGGCTGCGTTGAGGGGACATGGAGCTCTTCAAACATCTTCACAGATGCTTCTGCAATCAGAGCTCTCAATAATCCTCCTCTTTTGTAGTTAAGGGTCTGGTTCTGGCTGGCAATTTGTCGCTTTGAGCTCTCTCCATTCCTCCACAATATCAAGAAGCAAATCCTTCTGCACGGCCCAGGCTCATCACACTCAATGCCAGGCACTTGTTACCTCCTTCGTTAGGAGCACATTAACTGCAGGTGCTTCCTCTGCCGATGGGGAGTTCCCAGGACAATCCAGCTCACCTGATCCCCGGACTCCCAAGGTAGCTGGGCTCCTTGTTTGCATGCCCGAGTTGGAGAGCAGGAGCCAGGGAAATGTGTGGAGCCAGCACATGTCCATGCTGGCCGCAGCTGGAACGCGTGAGCCCTGAGCTTGTTTGCACCCAGGGTGCAAACACACAGCAACCATCAGAACCTCTGCCAACAGCAAGGGGCCGATGTCTCCGGAACTGCCGGAGCATACAGCTGTGAGTGCGCTGCTGAGACACGTGTTGTTTTGGGGCAATTAACGATGATGCTTGCAAAAAGGCCTCCTCGAGGCTGGCAGCTATAGAGTTGCTCGCTGCAACTGTGACAAGAAAAGCCATGCGTACATTGGGGTCTGGCAGCAAACCTTGCGCGCCTGAAAAACCCTCCGGCCTCAAGACTCCTACAGCATCCCACTAACTGCTGCCGTCAAAGGTCACCAGATGCTTCTTCCATAACATTTAGTGAATAATCGAGGGAGCAGGGTGGGAGCGGAGGCACGGGGATGGTGAAGGATACGGAAACGTTTAAAGACCTCGGGGATCAATAAGCCTTTTTCGGAGCGAGGACTGCAAGATGCTATTTAAATGACTGTCACTTTATGGAGAGGTTTAAATTCTGCCTGTGCTATCTGCTGACCTACACTGATGCCACCACAGAGTTTAGCGTGTGTCCCCCTCTCTCTGTGCTGGCCAGCTGCTGTCACCGCATCCAGCCACCACCTGCCGGAGCGTACGCGGCTGCGTGCCTTGACCAGGATTCTTGGGCTCAGGGAGGTTCACGCTTGTTTTCCATTAACACATTGCTCCTTCCTCAGTCCCTCGCCATCAAGAAACCCACCAGCAATTGATTTATCTGCGGTCAGGCTAGAGTGTCATTTATTTGCATCATTTCAGTATTAAAACTGAATACGAAGGAGATTTTTTTGCTGCAGCCAATAACTGAACACTGCCGTAATACACGCCATTGCCAACGTGAGAACGGGTCATGGTCACAAAACCCACTGACAATGCCCAGCTGTATTGAAGCTGGGAAGAGGTCCATGGATGGGAGCTTGTGAGTGATCACCCGGTCAGCTACGAGGCTGTTGGTGACTTCAAGAGAACCACACTGAAGAAGCACTTTTTAAGGAACACTAAGGAACTCTGTTGGCTGAAACAGGAAGATCACGAAGATGCATCATCGGACTTTCTGTTGTTGCTTGGTGTGCAGTTTGCCTCTTCTTCTTCCTGCTGTTGTCCTGCAGGATGAAGGAATGATGACCCCCTCCCCTCGCAGGACGAGCTGCTGGTGCTCTCCCACGGGGACCAGTGCTTGTGGGACAACACTGGGGAGCCTTAGCCCAGCCGTGGGGGCTCAGACCCTGGGCCCCGGTGCTGGGGTGTCTCCTGCTGGGAGCAGACATGGCCAGGAGGCACCACAGCCAGCCTGGACCACACACCCAGCACCTCATACCACTCAAAGCACAACCCGACTTTCTCCTCCTGAAGAGATGGAGAAAGCCACAGGCATTTTTTTCCGCCATCATTTCCTTCAAAGTCAGCCAGAATAACTGACCCTTCTCTTGAAGAAGCTTTTTCTGATGAGCATTTCCATGAAAATCAGGAACCAGGGAAGTGGTGGAACTGTCGTCCCTGGAGGTATTTAAAAGACAGGTAGACGTAGTGCTTAGCGACATGGTTTAATGATGGTTTTTGTCAGTGACAGATTGATGGTTGGACTCGGTGATCTGAAAGGGCCCTTCCAACCTAGGCGATTCTCTGATTCTATGGTTCTGAGAAGCCAGAGAAGCAGCGTCCTGCTGGTGGGACCTTGCTGCATGAGGCAGGTGGTTTGGTTGCCGGCTCCTGGCAGGAAAGACACTGCGCCAGGCTGTGCCATGGACCATCCTGACAGTGGGACAAAACCTGGCTGGCTGGCTCCTCCGGGGAGGCACAGATGGGACCTTGCTGACAGTGCAATATGAGGAAACAAAACAAGACAAAAATAGGCAAATAAGACTCAGGCTAGACGACAAGGAAATAATTTATTCCCAGGTCCTAGAAAGACCTTGAAAAAATAACAGGGGTGAGGAAATCAACCTCCTAATTTCATTTGGGTAGAGAAAGGAAACCAAAGTGACTCCATCAGACACGGTGGCAGCCGCCAGCTCCTCCTGCCCGGTGCAGGCGGGCAGGGAGTGCGGGGCAGCACCGCGTGGAGCAGCCGGCTCGCTCGGCATCTGCGCTCCTCCCGTATTTACACGTGGGATAGAAATTAAAACGCAAGTGTGCGTGCATGCGCGTTGGGGAGGACTGGCTGGTCGGGGATGGAGAATAACCCGGTGGGAGGGTTGCTAAACATGTACCCTGTCAGACCCCATCTCCTACGGACAGAGCCCTGCTATTGCACAACACTTTTGCTAGAGGAAGGGCCAGCTCCGGAGGGGCGAGGGCACAGCTCTTCAGCCCGGAGGGAAAACACGAACACGTTCCTGAGGAAAGAGAGGGCTTTCTCCATTCTCCTGCTCTGGGGTTCAGGGCATCACCTGCCTGAGGTGGAGTGGCCGGAGCCGGCACTCGAGGGCCAGCGTGAAGCAGCCCGTTGGCCCCGCTGCCTTCCCAGCATCATCACAGTGAACCAGCAGCACGCCGGGGTGCGGGTGCCAGCAGCGGGATGCCTGCCACCTCCTTTTTTGAGGGGGGAGACCGGAGAGACCCTGAGAAGCGAGCAGCTCCCGGTCCCAGCACGAAAGCCGAGCTGCGGCTCCTGCGTGGGTGGACGTGGCGGCAGCGGGCAGGAGCAGCCCGGGGCAGGAGCCATGGCAAAGACGCGTCCTGCCCTTCTCCGCTGTCAGGTCTCGTGCTGCAGCCAAAGGACCAACGCCAGCAGCCGGGAAGCAAAACACAGTGGAAAATGAACACGCGTGTACATTTACATTTAAACCTTCTCCGAGGATAGAAAAGACTGTCTGTGGCTAAACTAAAAGGACAAACCCAATGACAAGCCCAGGATGTGTCAGGCCTTGGGAGACCTTATTAGTTACCTATCAATGATATAATTGATTTTTTTTTTTTCCAACAGGAACAGATAAGTAGCTGCACAAGCCAGCACGGCCTGAGAAGCTGCCCGAGGGTGTTGCTCGAAGTGCTACTCAATTTACCCCGGGGGACGGCAGCAGGCTGGAAAGGCGCGGGGCACCCAGCGCTTACCTCCAGCAGCATCTGCAGCCCGAGGAGCAATGGCACATCCCGCCGGCCTCCTCCTGACCTGCCTCTCGAAACCAGAGGTTTCACGGAAAGGTGGCCCCGCTGCGGGAGCTTGCGCAGGTTTCTTGCAGGGCGCTGTGCCGGGGTGGGGACAGCTGGGGTAACCCTGAGGTGTCCCAGACCCACTGCCCAGCCTGCACAGCAGTGCCAGCAGGATCTGGCCTCATGGACCTGTCCTGAGGATGGCTTTTCTATTGCCGATGGTGATGCTTTGCTGTCACAGCTGGGTGTAAGCAGGAATTATCTCTCCAAACCAGGGGGCTGTGGTTCTCTCGTGCCCTGCAGCATGGTCCTCTAGCCGGGATGCAGCTCTCCCCCATCACTCAAGGCCAGGGTGTGCTGATGTCCTGCCTTCTGCCCTGCGCAGCCCGTGACATTTGGTGGGAAGCTAGAGCTCGGCTGAGGGCACTGCAGACCCAGGCCCAGCCTGCCCCGAGGGGCTGGCAGAGCCGCCACAGGGAATGCCACTCCGCACCCCTCTGACAATGCTCTCCAGCACCGCGGCTGCTCCATCACTCCGGCCACAGCACCGTGCCTTGGCAGCGGGTGGGACGTCCCCATCCATCACCAGGGCCACGGGGCACATCAGGACCTCACAGATGACCCCCGCTGTGCAGGGAGAGCCCCTTCAAATCACAAGCATCTCTGATAACCCCAAGAAAGGTCTAAGAACTGAGAGGTGAAGCAATTGCAGCTTAGAGGTGAAGTGTGTTTTGAAGTGAACTCTAGTGCAGCCGTCGCTCCGTGCGGGCTGTGAGCCCGGAGCCCGCATCCAGCAGGCGCATCCCCAGCGCCCCACGCTCCCTCCGATGCCGCCGAGGAGCCCACGTGCAGAGAGAAGGAGGACTCCAAAGAGCAAGCAAACCTAAGGGGGAAAAAGCTGAACAGAAGTTAAAAGCTTGTTTCCCTCTGCAAGGAAAGCTCTTAAAGAAATCAAAGCACTTCAAATGCTCTGACTCAAGTGACAAAACCAATTTAGACGACAAAAGGCTCCAGGTTTGCTCTTCCTCTCCTGAACTGGGCTCACTGAACAGATCTATTTAAATGATAATTCGTGGGGGAGAATCCCCATCCAAATTCTCTTGAATTAGATTTTCTCTTTCTTAAATTAATGTGTAGTGCTTTAATGGAAACTGGTATTAAGGAGATGACGATGGCCACAGTGGCTCCTTTGGGCACCCTGGCCTCACCGTGGGGGTGCAGAGGTGCCCCGAACAGGAGGAAGCTGCCGAGGAGCGTGTCACCCAGTGCTCCCTGTCTCCGCGGCGCAGACCCTCTCTGGCGGCCACCGAGCCCAGCTGGAGGCACACGCTGTCCCCGCGTGGCACCTGTGGCACAGAGCCCCGGTCCAGGAGGTGCCGGGAGCCTCGCGAGGGGTTGGCGGGATGGCTAGGACTCCTCGCTGTCCTCCTCGCCCCTGCGCCCCGCGTAGAGCGCTGCCAGCTGCCGGAAACGCGGCCCCCAGACCCCCAGGTAGGAAAAGTCCTGCTCCGAGCCGCTGGACCAGGTGTTGATGGAGCTCAGGGAGGGCACGGGGGAGTCCGAGCCCTCGAAGGCGTAGGTCTGGAAAGAGTCGTAGGGTGGCACGGAGAGGTCCTCGTCCGCCTGCTCCACCTTCTTGCAGATATAGTCTCTGAACACGGAGAAGTCCAGGTCTGGGCTCTGCACCCACTGTGGGAGGGCATGGAGCTCGGAGGCCGGGTTTCCGCTGGGGACCCCCTCCCCTGGCCCCCCGCCTCCGTCGCCACCTTTGATCTCACTGAAGTCATAGAGGCTGCGCAGGGCTGACATGTCGTAGGCCTCTGTGTCCTGCTCGCCACCCCCTTCGTCGTTGTATTTGATGACATTGTCCCTCATGTCCTCGTCATCCTCAGACGTCAGGTGGCTTTTGTGGTGTCGCTTCAGCGTGAGGATCAGAAGGACCAGCACTGGGAAAGGAAGAGATGGTCAGATGGGCGCAGGGGCAAGGACGGCCAGTGCTCGGCGGCAGGGCGCAGAGGCACGGGGAGCCCAGCAGCCGAGACCCCCGATGTATCAGCTGGTTCCTATCAGCCACCAAACAGCATCTGTGCTGTGTCACAGAGGTTTGCCCAGGCTCCAGTGCGGACCAGGAACTTCCTTTCCCATGCAGCATGACAGCTGAGACAGGAGGGACGGATGGATGAAGGCATGGCTGGACAGACAAACGGATGGATTCTGCAGAAGATGAGTGGGAAAAGGGGGTGCATGAATCGCAGCAGCAGCCAAATGTTGGGAGGGTGAATGTGGAGCAGATGGCACAGAGCCTGAGCAACGAGCCGCAGATGCGTCCTGGATCATCATCCATTCATCCCATCACCTTTAAAGCACCGATGTGCACTTTACTCGTTTGGGCAATTAGGCAGAAATTTGTTTGCACTGCGTTGGAAAATGAAACCAGTGTAAAGTGCACCCTGCGGGAAAGGGTTTTCTAAACGGAGACACAGCAGGAGATGGGGAGCCAAGGAGAGGAGACTTCACTCAACAAGGCGCTGGCTTCTGCAGGTGTCCGGACAGCCCTCAGGAGCCAGCTAAGAGCCCGCACCGATGCTGGAGGGCTTTCAGCAGCAGCATCCATCAACTGCCCTATGCTAAACCTCAGGGCACTGCAACACCCCTCTCTCAGAGCCCTTTCCCACCAGCACAGAAGCCCACGCCTCCCCTGTGCCTTCACACCGTGCCGTGATGGCCCAAACACAAGCTTGTGCCAGCATGTCAGTGGCAGCCAGCAGCATTCCCAGGGCGCAGGTTCCGACCTGGGCAGTGCTCTGGTTTGCGAGCATCCACACTCCAACCCTGACCCTCCCCGCACGCCGAGGTAAGAGCACAACTGCACGCCCCACACTTGCCGTCCTTGGCCACCGTGCTGGGATGCACTCGTACCCCGTCTGCCGTGGGTACGGCACGGCAGCCTGCAAGCAGCTCTCGGCTCCTGCCCAGCGAGGCAGGGAGCAAGCCAGCAGCTCTCCAGCCTCCGCCGGGCAGCAGCTCCCCCCGGCCTGCGCAGAGGGAGCCCTGCTCTGGCTGCCCTGCTGAGCCCTGCGCAGGGGAGCTGGGGCAAACGTGAGAGCTTGCCTGATGGTCCCCCACTGGCAGGGGGCAAGGCTCTGGGGAGACATTATAGCCCCTTCCAGTCCTTAAAGGGGGCCTATAGGAGAGATGGGGAGGGGCTCTTTATGAGAGAGCGTAGTGATAAGATGAGGGGTAACGGTTATAAACTGAAAGAGGGTAGATTCAGATTGGATATCAGGAAGAAATTCTTTACTGTGAGGGTGGTGAGACACTGGCCCAGGTTGCCCAGAGAATCTGTGGATGCCCCATCACTGGAAGCATTCAAGACCAGGCTGGATGGGGCTTTGAGCAACCTGGTCTAGTGGGAGGTCTCCCTGCCCAGGGCAGGGGTTGGAACTAGAGGATCTTTAAGGTCCCTTCCAACCCAAACCATTCTATGATTCTTGCCCTGCACGCTGCAGCTACCAGCAAGGAGAGATGTGGCAAAGGAGCCTTCACCATGCCCACAGCAACTGCCTGTGCTCGCTGGTGTGATGCGGGATGGAGAGGAGAAAAGGAGAGGTGGCAAAGGAGCCTTCACCATGCCCACAGCAACGGCCTGCGCTCGCTGGTGCGATGCTGGATGGAGAGGAGAAGCGACAGGACGGGAGGAGGCCAGGGGACAGGCGGACACTCACCGACCAGGATGAGGATGCACACCAGCAGCGCGATGAGGGCACCGGGGCTCAGCGTGGCTGACATGACGTAGGCTGTGCTGTTGCAGGACTGGATGGCCCCGTTGCTGTCACAGCCGCAGATGCGGATGGTCAGAGTCCCCGTGCTGCTGAGGGCCGGGGGGCCACTGTCCACCACCAAAATGGGGAGCAAGTACACATCCTGCTCCTGGCGATTGAAGCCCATCCTCTGCGTGTGCACTGCAGCTGTGTTGTCTGCAGGGAACAAGTAAACCCACAGCAAAGTCACTCCCACAGCACAACCAGCAGGACTCGCCCTGAGCTCCTCCGCACTCAAGACAAACTGGGGTTGATCGTGCGCCAACTCCAGCCACTGCCCAAAGAGGGGATGGGGCCTCCCTCCTCTCCGTCACAGGGGAGCAGGGACTCAGCTTGTGGCTCCCCTGCACCGCAGCCCCTCAGCAGCCCGAGTGCCTGGAGGGGCCCACTACGTGCTAGCACATTCCCCTTCGCTGGGCACCTTGGGGTCAGCCCGGTGTGTCCCCTGCCAGCACGCCCAGGGCATGGCGAACCCGACACAGGAGCAACGGCACGTGAGTGCCTGATCTGTGCAGACAAACAACGAAGTCGGAGCAGAGAGAGGGGAAAAAACCTTCCAGAAGACCCTCTGAGAGTGGCACAGAGCAGGAATCAGAATAAAAATGAATTGCTGAATGGAGACCGGAGCGGATGGGGGTCTGCAGGTGGCACTGAACCTGCAAGAGCAGTTACTGCTTCCAAACCCGAGAGCCACGGGTGAAGGGTCCTGCCTCAGCCGGAGAGCCAAATACCCCCAGGATCCTTTGTAACTTCTGAAGGAGCAAGCAGACCTCCTTCCAAACCTCCCAGCCCAGCCAGCCATCCTCCTTCCCATCTGCTCTAACCCTGCTGTTTCAGGGGCTCAGCCGGCACAGCATAACCCATTACGATCCCATTAACACGGCCACTTCATGGGCCCCTCCAGGGCCCCGGCGCCAGAGACGAACCCAAGCAGCAGCTGTGCCCAGGCGACCCGGAGGAGGGAGGGTAGGAACAGGGACTGGAAATCAGCTCGGCTCCCTGCTCGTGCGTGCTGCTCCCTGCCAGCCAGCAGCAGAGCTGGGAAGGGATTGAACAGTAGCTCAACTATTGCGGCCAGATGTCAGAAGTCGCTGCTGACTGTCTGCAGTCTTTATCTAATAAAACGTAGATTGGCCCGCTCACAGCAGGGTGCTGCTGTCTACAGACTCTCTCCTTATTGCACCTGATTTATGCTGGACTGGCCCCTTTCTGTATCAATCAGCTCTTCGATCGGAAAAGACATCTATTCTAATTCTGGCTCTCGGGCTGCCTGCCACCACGGAAATTGCCGTATGGATCGGGTGCTGCATGGGAGCACTCGGGGCACGGCGGGGACAGGAGATGAGCCAAGAGCAGGGCAGGGGGGCAGGCACATGCCGAGCCGCGGGACGGGGACGATCCACCAGCCAGACGGGATGCGTGGCAGATCCCGGAGGCACCGCGCAGCAGCCGGGGCAGAGCAGAGCACAGAGCCCATCTCCACCCGGGCTGCTCAGGGCTGGGGGCAAAGTGTTTTGGGCAGAGTGTGCCAGGATCCCAGTGCTGAGCCCTCGCCCAGCTCTGCCAGTACAAACGGCTGAGGCACAGACCTCATGAGTGCTGTAACCGACCCCAGCAAAGGCCACGTGAGGGCAAGGCTGGTCTCTGCTTCAGGGCAGTCTGGAAGAGGAGCTGGGGCAATCTGTGCCCCCCATGCCGACATGAAGGTGCAGAGGTGAAGCCCACCCAGCGTGTGCTGGAGCCAAGCATGGCTAGGTGCAACGAGAGCGAGGAAGATGGGCTGTCCGTGCCCAGAAGCAGTGCTCGGGCTTGTGCCCAGAACAGCACTCAGATACCAGAGTGCTGCTTCCTCTCATTAGGTTTCTGGACTCAGCCCACCAGAGTTTTCTGCATTGCCAGAATACGGCCCTGTGGCTGGGGAGAGCAGAGCCTTTGGCACCCTAGCTGGGGAGAGCTGGGATTCCAGCATAAAGGAGACAGGGAGAAAGTCATCTCTTCCAGTTCAGCTGAGAGCACAGGTCTGCCTTGAAGAGCTCAGGGGGGAAAAGGCAAGGACACCGGAGAGAAGACCACACCAGCCAACAGTTGGAGGCTGCGCTGAATGCCACAAGGGCGATATTCAAAACCAGATCTTATTCGTGCACACAGAACTGTGCTGCAGGTCACTAGAAAAAAAACATCTTCCTTTGTATGTAGCATCTTTTATCCATTAAGGGAATTTTCCAGGTAACCTCACTCATCCCTGCTCGCAGCAGCAGACTTCAGGCAGGCAACATCCTCAGGAGCACAGAGCAGAAGACGGCAGTAAGGCAAATGCTCGTGTGAGTTGATCTGGGGACGGTTTGCCTTGGAAGGGAGATACTGCATGCAATGCCAGCACTCCTCCTGCGAGGCTGCAGCGCCCAGCACCAACCCGTGCTTCGAGCCAGACGTGACCCGAGTGCTGCAGCGCCGGCAGCCCATGGAGGGGATCGCCCACAGCAGAGAGCACCATCTTTCTGTCCCCACACGCATTGCCCGGCTTCTCTGTAGGCGAGGCAGGGACCACCGACCCTCTGCCTGGGCAGCCACCTGGTCCTGCAGGACATCTGCCACTGCCGCGGAGACTCCTGGAGCAGGACGTGGCCCCAGCGCAGAGGAATTCCGCAGAGCTGCCGGGAGGAGCAGGGGAGCACCAGCCCCCTGGGAGGCACAGAGGATGAAGCAAGTGCAGCAGGCTGCTGGCAGCAGAGAAGCTGCCTATTGCCTACCAAGGATGAGCTAGGAAAAAAAATAATATTGTTATGCTAATCATTTGCACAAAGGTAACAAGATCTCATTTGGTGCTGCTCCCTCAGCTTGCTGCAGCATAGCAGGGAGATATAAATAACATTAATGGCACCATCTCAGCAAGAGGCCAGGACTAACTCCTAGCTAGCCCAGCTAAACATAAGCCTCGGGCATCTGGATGCAGTGGAGAGGAAGCCACAGGACAAATGGGACAGACCCACTTGCTGTGAGCACCCCCAAGGCTCTGGCCATCAGCCCAGGAAGGTCGCCTCCACTGGCACCATCACACCAGTTGAGTAACCGGCCTGAGCTCGTGGTCGGATCCTGGCTCGGAGGATGCCCGTGCACAGCCCTGTTCCTCCAGGTGCTGCTCAGCCCGTCTCTGGCCCAGGCCTGACGAACCGCTGTGCTTGGGAGCTCTCTCAGCAGGTGCAGCACCAGCTCCTCGCCCCCTGGGAAATACAGCAGAAGGCTGGTGACACCCTCCTGTTTACAGCCAGCTCCAGCTCCTGTTAGGGACCTGCCACAAGGCACGCTGTATTTTTAGAAACAATCTCTAGAAATCAAGGGGAAACACACGTCCAAGTCGCAGGGAGGTGGCCACTAACCCCGGCTCAGCGGAGGCTGCTCAGGCAGCACGTCGCAGCGCTGAGCCCCCTCACCTCCCCGTACGGGAAGGAGAAGTATTTTCACTGCTGAACCCACAAAGTCAAAATAAAGCAGCCAGTACCTAAATCTGTCAGCAGCACGACAGACAGCTCTGCTCTGAGAACCCTCAGCTCAGGAAGGGGCTGAGGTCTTGCTCTGTAACCCCAAACTCAGCACTACGGAGAGATACAAAAAATCCCTACTGCAAAACGCTATTTCAAACATCACAAAGCTACATTTTCTCTCCCAAACAAGATGACATGAGCACTTTCTACAGGAGGGAGATCCACAGAAATGTCATGTCTACACCTACAACGTTTTTCACGGGGGCTGGAGAGCCAGACCCCCCTCAGGCAGACTCCAGCCCCTTCCAGGCTCCAGCCCCCTCCCTGCTGCCCCCCCGCTGCGCCCACGGCTCCCCAACATCCTGGGCTGCTCTTACACCCCTGTTACTTCCAGACTTATGTGTTCCCTTCTGAGATACTCCAGAAAAAGCAGTGCTGCTGCCACGCAATGTAGTCTATTTGACAATAGAAGTGAAGAAAATTTTTGCCCAGATCCGGGAAAATGCATCCAAAGCAACTTCCTACAAAATGATGTAATTTCTCTCGGTACAGCTGTTTCTTTACATGCAGCTGACCCAAGGCAGTTGCTTCAGGATGCGTGGCTTGGCGTAGGTGTGTTTGTATCGGCACAGCCCAAGTCGGTGCAAAGAAAAGCCACGCGGGCCGGGCCCTGCAGCCTCCCGTGCCTCTTCCTCTGCAGCAGCTTCCTGCTAAATCCATTTTTGGGGTCACGAGGTTAAGGAGCAACGTTTCCCAGGAGGTGGTACTGAAATTTGAGCAGACGTTAATCCAGCTTTCCTGCACAGTTGAGTTTGTATCTCCACGCTTAGGTTTTCCTGCCCAGTCCTGCCCAGACTAAGCCCCTGCACAGTCCTCTGTGCTATGGTCACACCGCTCTAAGGGTTGCACCGTGTGTTCCCTGAAGCCCCAAGCCAAACCGTTTACTATCATTGCCATCTTGCTACACAAACTGTCATCTCCTCTGCATGTTTCCTATGCCACCCTCTCCCTGACCCCTCATTGATGTTATCCCATGTCGTGTCATGCCAGCTTGTGTGACAGACAGGAGATGGCACCTCTGTCTGCTTGAGGAGCAAGTCACCAGACGAGGCAGAAACCAAGGTGGGTTGAGTGTCTGCAGGGACCAGTCAATACTGCTCTAAGAGGAAAGTTTTGGAACACAATATGCTCTGGTGGTAGCGTAACATCACTAGGAATAAGAAAATAATTAAGTCTCTCCGACTCCCTCTCCAAAGAGGCTCTTGGCAGCTTCAAAGACAGAACAAATAAATCCTTCTCATAACTCAATCTTGAACGGCGCTAGGAGAGCAGAAGGGAGCGAGCTACCTCCAGTTTGGGTTTTGATATCCCTGCCCTCTCCCACACTCCCGAGGCCACACGAGCATCTGCCTTCCCCTTCTCCGGCAGTTGTTCTGCAGCTCCGGTGCCCGGGCACGCCAGCTCCGGGGAGGTGTAGATGGCTCCCGGCTGGACCCCATGGCCATGCTGCCACTGGAGCTGCCCAAAAGGAGCAGAGTCCGCTCCAGCCACAGGCAGGCGCAGCTGGTAGAAGAATAATCCCATTTTTCCCTTTTGCCTCTTCCTTCTCCCAAGTTCTCTGGGTGCCAGGCCACAGCACCACTGCTGTTCATTGACCTTGTGCTCAGCCCCCCCGAAGATTTGGTGCTCTTTTTCACCCCTCCCCCTGCCATCAGATCAGCATCCGCGCTGCTCGTGCTGAGAACGGCATCCCTGTGGGGCTGGAGAGGCTTCCTCTATCCTGAGGCAATCCTCAAATCCTAACATTTTTCTTTTGATTGTTATGAGTTTCAGATCTTCTATCACCCATTACATGCTCTTAATGAGACCTGCAGAGAGTTCAGACATCTGCTCGCCTAGCCCTTGAGCTCTGGAGTCAGTAGCTCCATGTGTCGCTCCAGATTATCTAGCACCCCTTCCAGGTTGCTGGGCTTGGATGCTTTCTACCATCCCTTCCAACACAATTAGCATTTCTTGGAGAACATGGTTTCAGGCTTTAATTGCCTTTGATCCTTCTGTAATCAATTTTCTCAGGCCAGAAAGACCCAGCAAAAGGTGAGTTAGGAGGCAGAGGACGGTGAATGCCTTTGGAATGGCACCAATTGGACCTGGGTGAGGTCAGCTTTTCCAATTCTATCTCTTCCTTTAGGCACTTCATTTGCTGGGCATCTTCCTTCTGGATTGGGGTTGTCGTTACCACACGTGACATTTATTCCTTGTCTGATGAATTAGGAAGTGCTTGAGCACTCCCTTGGACAGAACAAAAGCAAGAAGAGAGAGATACCAGTAGGAAACGGCGCTGTTTCCAAAAGCCTGACTCCTGCAAACCAGCTATAATTCAGGTCTCCTGCAAGGGTCACCTTTTGCTCTTGTAGCTCTGACCCAGAGCGTCAGAGCCGGGGCAGCTCTGCATGCCGCTGGGAGCTGCCGAGCAGGGCCGCAGGGGTGAACTGCAGGCTCTTTGCAAGGACCAGCCCCACTCCGTGCAATTCTGGCTGCACTGGGGCCAGACCCAGCAGGGTTTGGGCAAGCGGCAGTGTCCTGAGCGTGTCCTGACAGCATCAGGCTGCAGCAGACCTGCACTGTCACCACACGCCCACTTACCAGCAGGTACTCACTCCACAAGCTCTTCATCTGATGGACAGGCTGCATTATTGATCACCCTGGGCTTTCCCTATAGCCCTTGCAGGCTTCCTCCACGCTGCCCACTAGGAGCCCTGGAGGAGCCCAGGCAGCGTTCAGAGTCCTCTCCTGCGCTACCCCGCCTGGCTCTGCTCCCAGTAGGGCGGTGGGGCTCTGCGCTTTGACACTGTACTGAGTCCAGCTCTGGAGTCCTCAGCACAAGAAGGACATGGACCTGTTGGAATGGGTCCAGCGGAGGGCCACGAAGATGATCAGAGGGCTGGAGCACCTCTGCTATGAGGACAGGCTGAGAGAGTTGGGGTTGTTCAGCCTGGAGAAGAGAAGGCTCCGGGGAGACCTTACAGCAGCCTTCCAGCACCCAAAGCGGACTTACAGAAAAGCTGGGGAGGGACTCTATCAGGGAGTGTAATGATAGGATGAGGGGTAACGGTTTCAAACTGAAGGAGGGTAGATTTAGATTGGATATCAGGAAGAAATTCTTTTCTGTGAAGGCGGTGAGCCCCTGGCCCAGGTTGCCCAGAGAAGCTGTGGCTGTCCCATCCCTGGAGGGGTTCAAGGCCAGGTTGGACGGGGCTTGGAGCAACCTGGTCTGGTGGGAGGTGTCCCTGCCCAGGGCAGGGGGTGGCACTGGATGGGCTTTAAGGTCCCTTCCAACCCAAACCATTCTATGATTCTATGATTTATCTGACTCTCCTGCTTCTCCAGCCTCCTGTGGGGTCAGTTTTGCTGGCAAGGTGCCTGCCCAAGCAGCCCACCCCTCGGACACCTCTCCGGCAGCTCGTAGTTAACTCCCTGCTGGCCGTAGCCCCCCCCCGGCTCCCCAGCTACCAGCCCTGCCCTGCCTGATGAACTCTAATGGGAGCATTCCCGAGGAGACGCCGGTCCCTGCCGTGCTGAGGACAAGTCACCCTCCCGAGGTGGCTTTCTGCTGCCTTGCAGGAGCCGAGGGAAGTAGGTGCAAAGCAAAAGAGAGAAGGATTTAAGCAAGAGCTTAGTGAATCCATCTGTGCTGACATCCATCAGTGTCACTCCTTGGCTGCAAAAGCAATATTTATAAATCACGTTTCAAAACTGGCTACAAATTTGTACAAAGAAACAGATGGGCTGGTGGTAGCAGTTTGTCACCACTGATATTTATGTGGAGGAGTAGAGACAAGTGCAAGAGGGGTGAAGGCACGTGAGGGAGGCAAGGGGGGGACAAAGGAGGATGCAGCAAGGGAACCCAGGAGAGCAGGGGGCGGAGGTGAGCGCACCCAGGGCGCTCCATGGGCTGGAGAAACGGTTGGAAGGGAAAAATCCAAGGAAGGGAGATGACACCAAAACGCACACACGTTAGAAATGAGGGGGGCCTCCATCTGCACAGGCAGCCGCCTCCTCTTGCTGTGGAAGACAGCATTGCTTGGCAATTGGGAGGGTCTCCAAACACCCTGGGAATAACCCTGCAGGAGCAGCATTTGTTTTCCCGAGAACAGAAGGCGGGAGGGTGATGCCAGCTTTTACTCATTTTATGCAGTGTTGCACCACATGCAAAGTTGGTGAGATCGTTTAGCACGAAGGATTACCCTGTGCAACGAGAGCCTCGTCCCACTCAAGAGAGCAGCAGCTCCGGAGGAGATGGCGGCGCACGAGCCTGCGTCCTGCACCCTCCTGCAATGCCAGCTCTCGGGTTGCTGCTGGTGAACCCCGGCTGAACGAATGGGGGGCGAACCCCGCACAGCGCCAGGCAGCAAAGGAGCCCCCCCCTGAGCTCCAGCCAGCCCTGGCCAGGTCCCTCCTGCCAGACAGGAGGAGCAGTGATGGCTCTGGGATCGCAACCCAGCCGTGGCAGACATCGCTCAGAGCAGGGAGCGCGGCCCCGGGCCCCTCGGAGCTTCTCGAGGGGTCCGGGTAGGGACAGACAGCGGGGTGTAACTCAGCAAGTTCTCATAAGGTCCTTCAGAGAAAGTGAAGGAACTTAATTGCTGGGCATGGGGCAAAATCTTGCAGAGGATTAAAGCTTGCTTACATGATAAGAAGCAAAGGTCTGGTGAACAGCTGCCCCATCAGTGCAGGGGGAGGGTCTCGGGTCAGGGACAGCTGCACTTTTGAGGACACACAGCAATATCCGTCCTTCTATGATTATGCCTGAAGCTTTTTGCTACAAGTTCCATTTTGACCATCCCTAATAATGCCGAACCAAACCGAGCAAGCAGGATCTTACATCAGCAGAGAGTTCCTCCCATAAGCTCAGAACAAACTAAATCAGACTTCCGACAGATGAAACTGCAAAAGCAGAGAAAAAAAATGGTTTGAAAAAAACCCCACAAAACAAAACAAAGACGCATTTCAACGTGGTCTGCTGGCTTCCATCTGTACTGGCCCCTTTGATAAGCGAGTGCACATCTGGATGGAGAAGATCTTGGTGTCTGCAAGGATCCCTGCTGTACATATCACTGTGATCAGCACCCAAATTCACCCAAAACACCAGTCAAAAATAGGAAGCAGCCTGATAACTACCTCTCTGGGTTGTTGTCATCCAAACAAATGCAGCCTGACCTTGCAGTCTGCAAAACCTGCACCCCGGTCAGAGCAGCAGGCGGGGACCGGGTCCTCGGGAGCCGCTCAGTCCAGAGGCACAAAGAACCCCAGAGCTTCCCAGAGGAACAGACGGGCCCTGCCCGGTTGCATTTCCCAGAGGACAGGATGAGCCTCAGGAAGCACAGAGGGACCACGCTCCTGAGCCACCACCGAATGGGGAATTTGGCTCTGCTGGCCACGTCCCAGGTAGCCCGCAGCGGCCGAGGGCTGGCTGCTGCACGGCCCCGCTCCCTCCCAGGACTCCTGAGCTGCTCCTGTTTGTTGGGGGCACAGGGGCTGCCCACCCGCACGGCGGCTCCAGGATTTACCTTGGAGAGGGATAAATCCTAATGCTCAAAATGGGAGCGTGTTCATCTGTAAATCCACATCATCTCCTTGCCTGCGGGCAGGTTGGAGATTTCACATCAAGAAAGCGACCGAGAACCCTGAAAACATCAAAGGCTAACCAGCCAGCACAAGAGGAGCTTTAGACCTGTCTGCAGCAGAGAAGAAAGCTGGCAGAGCCTCCTTGAGGAAATCCAAACTGCTGGCTGACCAGTCCCACCATTTCAGGTTGGCGAGGAGCCTTGCAGGGTGCCCAAAGCATCCTGAGCGCAGATGGCCGTAAGCCCACAGCCCCGTCCCCTTCCCAGGACCAGCTGCGCCGCTCAGCCCGGAGGCTGCAGGACAGGGCAGGGTGCAGCAGGGCTTACCCTTAATATCCAGCAGAGAAAAATGGTGGTTGTTGGTGGCTTCAGGTGCCAGCGTGAAGTAGAAACGATGGCCACTCTGAGGCTCATCACGGTCCACGACGCTTATTGTCTGGATCAGCTACAGGGAGAAAGAGATGAGAATTAGTGCTGCCTCCACAGCCCCGCCACAGTGTCTGGCCCAGCAGAGCATCACCAGCTTCTGCCACAGCGAGGGATGAGCCTTTGCCCCTGTAGACAGACTTAGCTGTAGGACACCAGCAAAGCGGCTCCCGGTGTGACAGCAGCTGCACGGGAAGATGTTTGGGCAGAAGGGGAAGGTTGGGCAGGCTGGCACTGGTCCAGAGCGCTGCTCGCAGCATGAGACAGCTGCAGGCGCTGCTGGGGACTCATGAGAAGGGCTGGGGGACACCCGCTACCTGGCCTGGCTTGGCATCCTCACACACAGCAGCTTCATAGGGGGTGGCGAGCTCGGGCGGATTGTCATTCACGTCCAGGATACGGATACGGAGAGAGGCTCTCGATACCTGTGAGTGATTATCTGAAACAAAAAAAGAAGCAGAGCTTCAGCAAGAAGTGCCATCTGCTGCTAGCAGGGAGCAAACTCTCCTTGTCCCTGTCTGTCCCCAGGCCATGGCAGCTCCACACCTCTGCCTGTGCCTGGCACACACTGTCTGTGGGCCAGTGGTGCCTGCAGAGCATCACTGAGCCTCAACACACTTGTTTTCCAGTAAAAAAACCAACCGCTGGGCTGCGTACCAAGGACTCCTGAAATGCTGCTGTTGACCTGATCTGCCCCTGGAAAAGCTGAACAGCCCCGATCAAGACCCCACGATAAGGGTCAGTCACCACCAACGAGCATCCGTGCTGTAGCCAGCAGGCACCAAAAGGGGACAAGGAAATTCAGATCCAAGAACATCCCACCCTGACTTGGGTCCTGACCCTTAACCCCCAGGGGCTAGCAGCCACAGCTGAGAGGCGAGCGAGCAGAGGTGAAACAGCTGGGACCAACTAAGAGCACAGGGCAGTGAAGAAATCTGCCACCTGCACCTCCACCGCACCCAGGTGAGCCAGGGTTGAACCCTCCTTGGCAAGGCAGGAGGCTCCTGCCCTGGGACCTGGGACCTGCACGCTGGCTCCCGTTTTTGCATTGCCATCAGCAGCTCGAATTTGAACCCAGCAGCATCTGCCAGCCGGCACAGACGGGTCACGCGGGAAGATCTAGAGCAGGCCCCTCACCCCCGCAACTCGCCAGCCCGTGCCTCGCACAGGCAGTGGTCCTGGGGGGGGGGCTCACAGCAGTCCTGGGGGGTTCACAGCCCGCTCCCCTCCCGCAGGGGTGCGTGGTCCTGCCCCAGGCTCGCTCTGTACATGGGACGGAGATCAAATTTACAGCTCCACACACTGCAGTGCCGCTCTACACCACGGCACGCACCGCAAAGGTACATTGAGCCCTCGCTATAAGATTATAAATCACTCTGGAGGGCCTAATGTTTTCTGAAGCACCTCGTGTGCTTCCAGAAATGAGAACTCCCTCGTACTCCATCTCCTTTGTTTCACCCAGAGGTTGCAACTGTGACAGACCCGATGCCTCTCTCCTCGCTCGGGCAGGAGCTCTGCTGCCTGTTTGTCTATAAAATTAATGCTGGCCCCCGCAGATCAGGTGGGGGAGGACCCAGGGGAGAGGAGATTTAGCGCTGCTCCATAATTAGCTGGGAACCTAAGCCCCCTCCCCAGAGCTGCCTTCACCCCGTTCTCGCGTTATCACTCCTTCTCACCCAGACCAGCTGCTCTGGTGATTAGATGGTTGTTTTCGGGGGAGGGAGGCAGAAGTCGTGACTAAAAGCCTAGAACGATGTGTTATTTTAAAAGGCATGTTGGTGCAGTGAAATAAACTGCAGTCGCTTTCAGGGATAGAGGAAGGGGGAGGCAGCAGGGCAGGGAGCCCGGGGGAGGCGGAGGGGTGCGCCTGATGCCCACTGGAGCCACAAACAGGAGGAAAAAGGGTTCAATTCCAGCAAGAAGGACGACAGCATCTCATTGCCCCCTCCTCAGCCCGCAGGAAGATGGATAACCATCCCTGCTGCTCAGCTCTGAAGCAAGCTGGCATTGCCCTGGAGGCACTGCCAGAGAAAGGGAGAAAAAGAAGGGAGGGAGAAGAGCCCAGGAGGAGGAAGAAGAGCCCAGGTGGAGAAAAAGCCCAGGACCTCATCTCCTCCCCTTTCCAACTGCGACCTGGAGGATTGGTTCCTTTCCCAGATGCCCCAGCTGGCTGCAAGCAGGAGCCGATCCCAGTGCTGCCGAACTCTCCCCAGGACCTGTCGGCACAGCACGCGCCATGGTGGCCCTACGGGGCCAGGTTGGGACACCTGGCTGAGCCTGAGCATGGCAGCTTCCCTTCGAGATCCCCTCCCACAGCCTCATCAGGAGGGACATGATCAGCGTATTTAGGGCTGGGCGTAGCCATAGGTCTCTCCCATTCCACAGCATCAGCGAGCAGCTGCCGGGAGTGTTTTATGCCGTGCATGTGAGTGGGGTCACCCACGCACCGCAGCACAGCGCCGAGGACCCGCGCCAACCCCTCTGCCAGAGCCATAACTAACATCCCGCTCCCCTGAGCGCAGCTCAAAGCACAGTTGTCCTTTCTAAATGCGCCCTGTCGTAAAAAAGCTCTCCTTTTGCCCCTTCCAAAATCGCGGAAGCCCGAGGCTCACGCTTACTGCTGGCTCAGTGACAGGGTTAAAATTTGACATCTCTAGGAATGTCAAGGTTAGAAATGCAACCATTGCGGCGGTGTCTGCTCTTCCAGTGAGGCACACTTTGGCTTCTTTTGATTTTTGGCTGTAGCACGATCTATTTAAAGGTTCCTCCAATGCTTTCTTTATCAACCTCCTTCTTCCTTTGAGCCAGTACCTGGATTTAAGGGTAGGAAATATGAAAAATGGTTGGATGTATTTGAAAAAAAAAAAAAAATCTCCAAAGCATCTCTGAAATATGTTTTCTGTAAATTGTGTGGCATAAACTGAATTTATGACGGGCAGAAGAGCGAATGAGACAGTTGGAGTACATCTGTGACGAAAGGCACAATGTGCCTAACTAATGCGGACTTCACACCTGCGAGGCCAAAAGCTCTGCCCTGTGCTTCCTCCAGACACACGGAACCGTACGCGCGTGCCCCTGTGCGGGCTCCAGAAGGAAAGGCTCGGCAGGTGTGTACCGCGGACCGGGGGGATGAGGGCTGCGGGAAGGCACGGGAACGTGCCCTCGCCAGGCTCTGCCAAGCAGCACCTGGCCCGTGGATGAGGTGGAGGGTGGCACGTACCAGGCTGAGCGCGACCAGAGAGGGGGGTGAAAAAAAAAAAAAAAAAAAAAAGTCGTCTTCCATTGCAGCATCTCTCCTCGGTATTCCAGCTCAGCTGACTGACATGCAAATTAGTTTAATTATTTCTTCTTCTAAAATAAATTATATTTTGCAGTGGCTGCAATATGTTGTGTCAGGCAAAATTACATTCAATATTTTTAAACTAATTGATGTCAGCCTTGAGAAAACCTGATTGACAGCAGCGAGGAAACTAGGCTGCTACCTAAACGCTTTCCTAAATTAAAATTAAACATGCCGTTTTTCTGCATTTCCTCCAGGAGTTGGAATGCTATTAATCTGAAAAGACTGAGGAAAGAGACATGGAAAATACACAGAACAAGGGGGAGATGCTGGGAACACAGCAGTGCAGTACGGCAGCTCCAGGCTGATGACTGGCGGCTGCCTTTGCCAACACGGGCTGAATTATTTCGGAGTCGCTGGAGCCTGCCGGGGGTGGGAGACGGGAGTTCTGCCCATCGCTTCCACGCTGCAGCGACTGCACTTTCCTCGATGCTACGAACGGCGCAGCTCGGGATGAGCAGCGAGCGTGGCCCGGAATCCCTGTGCCGAGGTGCTGCTCGGTGGGCAGCGCAGGGACGGGACAGGATGGACAGGGAAGGGATGGGATGGGACAGGCAGTGCCGTGGCTCTGGAGCGGGAGAAAGCCACAGTCCTGCTGCACGGCAACACCGAGACCAAGCCTCAAATGCTCCAGCTGAATCTTCCTCCACATCCCAAAATATTTTTTCTTAATTAACCGTGAAAATAGCCTGAACGGTACTATATTCTTGTCTTAAACATTCAGATGGAGAACGTCAACACCTTACCCTCTCCCTGGGTTCTGGACAGCTGACTGCCTGCAAGCCTGGCACTGAGAAGCTCTGGGCAACAGCTCTCAAAGGCTGGAAGGTTTGCAGCAGGCGCTCGCAGTGATGGGAAGGGACTGCTGAGATGGTCAGTCACCCCTGCCGTGGCAGGAATCACAGAATCATAGAATGTGTTGGGTTGGAAGGGACCTCTCAAGGCCATCTAGTGCAACCCCCCTGCAGTGCGCAGGGACATCTTCAACCAGATCAGGTTGCTCAGAGCATCATACAGCCTGGCCTTGAATGTCTCCAGGGATGGGGCCTCCACCCCATCGCTGGGCAACCTGGACCAGTGTCTCACCACCCTCAGTGTAAAGAACTTCTTCCTAATGGCTGATCTGAACCTTCCCTGCTCTAGTTTAAAACCATTGCCCCTTGTCCTATCGCCACATGCCCTTGCAAACAGCCCCTCCCCAAGGGGGAGGAGGGGATCCCTCCCCAAGGAAAGGAGGGGATCCATGGTTACTGCTGCGCTGGGACCCAGTCCCTATCCTGCCAGACCCTCACACAAACTCACAATAAAGGACTTTCCGTTTTCACACCCGCACCTCTACTGTGAAGCTCCAAACCCAACCGTTGCTGAAGCACACGTAGCATTTGCACTCCTGCCCGCACACGCAGCCGGGCAGCGATACCGCATGCAGGAAGGTGCTCTGCCGCGTTCGCGGGGGAGGGTAGAGCAGTTTGAGGGAAGCCCAGAGGCCCCTGGGCTGCTCTTTGTGGCTGCAGCACCCGGGGAAAACACGGCTCACGGACGCTGTTGGGCACAGTGTACGACCCACCCTCTTCTGCCTCAAGACCAAATTAGTACAGTTCTGAATTTAAAAATTTTACATTAGTAGGGAAGCCAGAAGAGGCTAAAGTGGACTTTAATCCTCATTATCTCAGCAAATTGGGAGAACAAAATGCAGATTAGAGGACTGGGACGGGCCATGCTGCTTTCCAGCACTCGCGCCATGGCTGTGAAGCGCAGGGTGGTTTTGCGGATGTCAGGGCAGCTGCCCGATGGCAAAGCGGAGCGCTGATGGCAAGGACAAGGCAGGGCCATGCCAGGGGTACGGCTCGTTGGACACAGGCGGCTACAGCAGAGGCTGGAGCTGAAAACGTGGCTCCCAGCTGAGGGGAAGCAAAGTGGAAGCAGCAGTTAAGCCAAGTAACATATAAATGGCTCTCACCTCTCCCGAGTCCTGCCCGAACTCAGCAGCATGAGAGTCATTAAATTGCATCCAAACACAATGCTCTGATTAAAGCCAGTCTCCAGCAGGAAGATTTATCATCTCAATTACCAGCAGTGGACACAGCAGTCAAGGCCTCATCATTTTACATGAGCAAAGAGGAAAACAGGAAGAGAATCACTAATATTAGCCCAAGGAAGGTAAACAGCTTGCGAGCGAGATGAAGATTTATCTCTGGAAATGCTTGGCCTGGTCCCAGGCCAGATTTGCTGAACAGCCCCCATGGCTCCTGCTGGCTGCCATGTTGCAAGGCCAAATATTCTGCTGGTCACCAGCCGGCCGAGGCGGATCCCGCTGGGAAGTGCCTGTTCTGAGGGGGGGAAAACCTGCTCCTCCTCTCCTCCCGGCAGCAGCACGCAGCCCAGCCAGCATCAGCTGCAGCCCGGCGCCTTCTGCGGCTTTTCTCACTGCTCCTCAGATGCCAAAACACTCTCTCTGGTTATCTGGAGGTGGGACATGCACCCCTGGGCACCGTGTCTGCTGCAGCAGCAGTGGGTCCCAGATGGGGGTCTCAAAGGTGGGGGGACAGCTCTTGTATGGAGCTGCTCAAACCTGACAGGCAGGCTGCCTGCGGGAAAAAGTGCTGTCGGCGGGCAAGCTTTCCTGGTTAAACCCTCTTCAGGACTGTCCTGCCAACAGGCAGGGAGGGCAGTTGCGGAGGACAGAGGGAGGCAAGACCCTGGTGTGACACACTCCAGGCCATGTGCCCATCAGCCGTGGGAATCGAGGGGGCACAGCTTCCCACCAGCCCTGACAAGCACCAGGCACGAGCCTGGGCAGTGGGACGCCCAGTGAGCTCACTCCGTTCCTTCTGCAAAGTTTACATCTCACTGAGGAAAGAGGAAGAATCTTTTACCACTTGCCTCTGCCGGAGTTGATAACATCCTGCCCGGTGGCACGCCAAACCCTGTGGCAGCCAGATGTAACCTGCATGGCCATGGCAAACGCCACAGGGCCCCACCAGCTCCTCCCGGCTCCGGACACCGGCGCGCCAGGAACGGCCAAGTGCCAGGAACCGCCAAACTGGACATGCCGGCAGCAACACGGAGGCTCCCAGCCACCCCGTGCTCCACATTGATCCCGCTGCGCCGGCCACGACGTGACAGATGCTGCACAGCCCCGCTCCGAAACCCCTCGATCACTTGGAAGGCTGTACCTTTACAACTGCCCTTTCCGCCAGAGGATTCAGACATAAATTGTGCTTTAAATTCAATATCAGTCATTAATATTTCATGATTACAAAACGTTAAGGATAATGTCACTGGGAGGATTGTCAGGGCAGTTAAAAAGGATGAGTCAGAGCTCACCACGGGAGAAGTCAGAGCGCTGAAGAGTCTCCCCGGGTTTTGAAGCGATCCAGCCTGACAGGCTTCCCTGCCGGAGGGGAGCCGCAGCATTTACCGACTTGTTCTGAAATCCTAGCCGCTGCGTGTAAATATTGTCCTTCTGATTCTTGTCACCTCAAGTTTCCTCTGGATGCTGAGCTGTGCTGCAACACCGTGATCCTCTCCTCCCTGGCCACCGCTGGCAGAGCCCCGGGACGTGCCATGGCTCGGCAGTGGGCTACCCTCCCTCCAGTGCAGCCAGCACTCCTGCCCGTCACTGTCTGATGCCAGGCAGGGCTTGTGACAGCACCTCAGTCAGATGGCACAGAGGTCACCCCGGCCGGCAGGCACAAAGCATCAGCACAGAGTGGGGCTTGGGGCACACAGCGGGGCCAGAGACGTTCCCCTGGGGCAGTGCGGGTCTGGCCAGGGACACTGCTCCCTCCTCTCCTAGCCTAGCCCGGCCCGGCCAGAGCAGATGGCTGCCACCACGATGGGGTGACCCCGCAGCAGGAACCCACCTCTGGGCCCCAAGCCAGGCCCGACATGGCGCCTTGAATGTGAACGGCATCTTCCTGCTCAAGAACGAGCAAAGAAATGAGAACCAGAACTCCTGAGGGGTCTCTGGGAACAGAGCCCGAGGAAGGCTCCTGCCCATGATGGACAGGTCTTGGCACACATCTGCAGATGTCAGGAGGTGCTTTGCAGCCAAAGCAGCTCCCTGGTACCAGCTGCCATGGGGTGGCAGAGCACAGCAGGTCCCAGGCTGCCCCGTCAACTTGCGCATCCCAAATGTGGAAAACTTTGAAGAACACAGCAATGCCTTTCTGCTTCCCAGCACGGTGCCTGGCATTGAAGCTCCTTCTCCATCATCAAGCTCAAAAAAAGGAGGAACACAGAACACTCCCTGGGGCCCATGGGGCCAGATCCACCATCGCACGCAGGGACCGGGGGAGCCCATGAGCCAGGGCACTGTGCAAACGCGATGGAGGGCAGCAGGATACGCCCAGGGCAGGCTCCTACCTGCAGCGGAGCACCTGCAGGGAAGCAAAGCCTGCCCTTTGCTGCTATTATTTTCTTTTCATTCCTCAAGAGGAGTTTATTCTGAGCTCCTTTGAGCAGCAGGACCCAGGTTTGTTTTTTTCTTTCTTAACTGGAGAAGAAAAGACAAACAGGACTTCTGCTGGAAGCATCCACACCGGGCTCCGCTGCCCCCCCTCCCACATGGAGGGAAGATAAACTAACAAAACCTGCGGAGCCACTAAGCTGTTCCTTCCCGGCTCTCCCAGCTGGGTGTGAGCGGATTTGGCAGTTACTGTAAATACAGGCTAAAGGACAGCACAGCCGTAAGGGAAGGAAGAGACCGTCACCGGGGCTCTCGTGGGAGGGTCAGAAAAGGAGCTAATTTCAGGTGAGGACAAAAGAGCTTCTCCGCATCCTCCGCCTGAGACTTTTCCTGGTGGGCTGCAGGCTGAGGCCAAGCGCTGCGGCCAGAGACGAAGCAGCCTGGTGGTACCAACCCCGGCATCGCTGCTGCTCCCCCCATCCCCAGCACGGGAGCTCAGGGACACTCTGTCCCCGCAGCCCCTTCCCACTGCTGCGGTGCTGGGACCCCCCATCCACTGCTTGCTGTGCCTTGCCGAGCCTGCAGCCCCACAGGGAGACCCAAGGAGGAAGGGCACGGGAAGCATCCAGAGCCACAAACCCAGCGTGCAGGTACAGCCTGCAAATCCCAACCACCGTCAGCCCCCAGCAGAGGCGAGCACTGGCAGCCAGCCGTGCCACAGGGCTCCCATTGATGGGGCATCCACCCACAGCAGATGGCTGGACTGGGGGGATGCAGGTGACGTGAAGACAGACCCCCCCAGGGACCCCCAGAGCCACTCAGCAGGTGCGAATGCAGGGAGCGAGCGGGACGGGGATGACTGGCAAAGCTGGCGCATAGATAACAAATTTGATTAGTGTTCATCAAATATACTATTCGACCATGCTCCCTTATTAATGCTCGAGTCAGGAAGAGTATTTTTAGGTTGTCTAGGGAGATGTCAGACTCAGTGCTGCTGCTTTTTCTTTTTTTTTTTTTTTTTTTTTACTTCAGTGGTAATTAACACTTGCATCTTGGTCACCTCTGCAGTGAATGCGCCCACATTTCCCCCTCTGCCCCACTCCGGCCCAACACACTGTCTGCTCCATGCAGCACTCCTCCAGCTCACCTGCTTCCATCGCCAGGACGGTGATGTTGTGCCACCCTGCCGTCTCCCGGTCCAGGACCTTTCCTGTCACAATGGCACCTGTGTTGGCGTCGATGTCAAAGATCCTCTCTGTGTCTGTGCTGCGGTCGATGGCGTACCTGAGGCCAGGCAGAAGGGGAAAACTGTGAACAGCTGGATGTGCCAAGCCCAACCTCGCCATCAGCCCCAGGAGCGCAGGGATCTAACGCAACAGGCCCTTTGTCACCGCTCCCGCTTTTCCTCTGCTGCAGCGTGGCACACAAAGGCCGTGTTTCTACCAGGCTGCAAGCCCAGAGCCTTCACGTAAAATTAAAGTGCGGCTTTTGGTGCATAAAGTGGAACTAAGCACAGACTGTGGACAACGGGAAAAACCTGCTCTGATGGGAACCTTATGCTGAGGATAGACAGAGCAATATAGAAATCATGGGCTGTAACTCCACTCGTGAGCCTGGAAAGCTTCTGAGCTATAGATTCAGGAAAAACACCAACCCAAGCCGAAGGGGGGCACCCCTGCTCGAGGAGCCCACCTCACCTACCACCCTCTCTTGGTCCTCCTACAGCCCCCACCCGAGTGAGAGACCCGGGGGCCGGTGTGGCAGCATGGGGCAGGCTGGGAGCTGGACCTGCACAAAACCTGACTGCAGCTGCAGCAGTTACAAATGGCACGGTCTCCTCTGAATCTGGACTGAACCTGAGCAACTGGAGCGAGAACCCTGGCAGCAAAGGTGGGCAACAGCCAACACCCCCACAGGCAACACAGCACACCCCCCCCAGCAGCCCTGGGATGTGCCCTCATTTGGGCGTCCCAGTTCCACAGGAGCAGGTTGAAGAGCTCCTGCAGCTCCGACCGGCTCCAGCTGCTCAGCAGAGACCCTTCACACGCAGTTCTCGCTCTTCTCCTTCAGCTGCTCCAGCGCTGCCCCCAACAGCCCCCTCCCTGGGCATCCCACCAACAGCCCCCCAGCTCCCCGGGCCACCTCTGGAGAGCACGACTCCCACCTCCTCCCAAAGGGCAACTGCACAGCTCACGAGAAGGGTCAGACACACGGGTTTAGCCCTGCGCCTTAGCCACGACACCACGAGCCCACGCAATCAGTCCCGGTGGCACATCCTGCATTTCCAACCATTACACGCAGAATAAAGCAAGCTAACATGAAACCAGGGCACATTTAGATATCTGCTCCTTGGGAACGGGGCTGGAAGGGAAGCCCGATGCAGCTGAGGCCCTCAAGCACAGCCGTAACACAAATAACAACCACCACCACTGCAATCGGAATGAGAAATCCAGAAGGCCTACAAATCACAAACAATACAGCATAATGTTATTGTGTACAGCATCCTTCATACACACTGCATCCCAGAGTGCTTTACAGAATTAAATAATACAAGACAGCAAAGAGTACAAAGGATAAATTACCGAAAGGAGGGCTGTGAATAAATTAAAGCCTTCAGTCACATGCCTGACAACAGAAGGAAGATAAATGTGGGGACAAAGCAAGCTGGAAAGCTGACGAGACAGGACAGTACTGAGGGGCCACGTCAAACAAGAGGAGCAGAGCAGGACAGGCTGTAGGCTAGAAGCTCATTCCGGATGGTGGAGGTGCTCCGCACACTGCAGGGGTCTTTCCCAAGTGCTTGGCACCGTCCGTCTGTGCTTGGTGGGTCCATCATCCACGTGGCTCGCAGCCGAGGAACTCCAGCTCACGGCCACTGCACAGAGGCAGCCATGGCCTCCATGCCTTTGTGTCCCATGGCCGGGGGGGACCAGCTGCAGCTGAGAGTGCCTTCTGAGGGACACCTACCCACGCAGCCTGGCAGCTCTGTCTCTGACGGAGGCACATACAAAGGCATTTCTACGCTGTTTGAAGTGTTATACAGTACCAGATCACATTCCCTAGCTCACTCCCTTTCAGACAGACAGGGGGATGAGAGAGAAAAATACAACAGCACTTGCTTGTAGTTAAGGAAAAACGTTCAAAAATCTAAGTTTCATCTGCGCACATGCACGATCTAGCATGTTCTGCAGCTACGTGGCTGGCTTCCTCCCCTCTCTTTGCATCTAGAGGTGATGGGGACCTGCCACACAAAGCCAGGTACAAGCTTAGCCGTCACTGAACCAGCTGCCAGGGACTTCCTAGCCTTCCTGCATTTTCTGCCCCAACTCCCAGCTGGAAACAGAGCCTCTACAGGCGCGTAGCCAACTCCAGAAGGGACAGTGACACTGTCTTAGCACGTACTGCAGCTTCACATCCACTCTGCTCTCGCTCACTGCAAAGGGAAAGGAGATGTCTGTCCACTCTGACTCGTACACACCAGTCCAATGTACTGCTGGGGGAGGAACAGAAACCGGGATGACAACACCTAATATCTTCCCAGTAGCATAATTGATGCATTTGCATAACTGCTTCCATTGTTCTCCCACACCACCTGACCTCGAACATGTCCTGTTCTTCCATCCCACTTTTGAATACTGTTGGAGTTCAAGACGGTACTTCACTCTCCATACGCCTTCCCTGCTTCTCGGGTAAGCACATGCCTGTTTTGTTCACACTCGTGTCATTGCTGCATAAACAAAGATGACTGCAAAAAATAGCTATGCAGAAAAACCCAGTTAGTGATGGGAGACATCGCTGAGCCTGGGAACATCTGACAGCGGCTGCCTGCATGGCCGGAGGGCAGGAGGCTGGTAGGGGAGTGCTCTGCCTCATGGCACCAGTAACCTTTTCTTATGCTGCTAATTGTTTTGCTGCTAAGGTTGTCTTCTGTCACTTCTGAATTGTCTGCGGAGGACTGACCGCCCATACCCTGTGGCAGGGCACAAACCAAACCAGAAATCTGATCCCTTTGTCACCACTGCTACGCACAGAGCTGCCACCTTCTCAGCGCTGCGCCGGGGCAAAGGAGACAAAGCTCCGAGTGTTGCCTGTGTTTGCCACGAAAGCAGGGCTGAGCCGGCTTCTACACACTGGGATTTTGGAGGTGGCCAGTCCGGGTGGGTCTGTAGCTCTCCATCTGGAGGCTCTGGAGCACTAGCCTAGCACTAGAGCTGGAGGCTGAGGGGGCACAAGGATGTCCATCTGCCCCCCCAAAAGCCACAGCCATAACCCACTCAGAGCTGCAGATCAACCTGCTCCACACTGCTCCACACAACGACAGACCTCCCCTCCCAAGAGCTTATGGCTAACTCTGCAGCTAGAACGAGAAACTATCCGCTACGCGCAGTTTACATCACTTTGTGCAGCACCATCTTTACCAACCAAAGTCTGTGCTGACCATCACAAACCTCTCCACCTCAGGTAGTCCAGCTTCGTATTCATCCGTCCCCAAGTCCAGCAGCGCTTCTCACCTGGGAAGATGTAGCAATTAATCCCTGGGTCCTCCAGGTACCCGGAGATAGGACACGCGCTCTTTCCTCCTAAAGCTGGCTGGTGCTCCATATCTGGAGCTGCAGTCCCCAGCTCTGATTGGGATGCGGACCTTGTAATCCGTTTTCCTCTCCTCCTGCTGGCACTGCCTGTTGGTTTGGATGTTACAAGTGACTGTTTAATTTAGACAGCTTTCTTGGTGCTCATCTTTCTCGTGAATGCATTTCTCAAGCAGTTTGCTTCACTTCTCCCCCCGAATGCAACAAGGAGCACATTTTACGCCGTGTGTTTTGTTAATAGGGAGCTTTTCAAACACTGTGTGAAAAGCTTTTTGTTGTGTTTGGTTTTTCCTCCTCTCCCTTTTGTGCTGAAGCAGGTTGTAGTTCTTGCTGTGCTGTTAGAGTCTATAAAATGCCCATGTCCAACACCTGTCTCCGGATTTGGTGAATGCCAGACAAGAATATCTTTGAGAACCTTAAATCCCAAGCAACATCTTCCCAGTGCTGATAAAGCCTGGAACGCACACAATCAGAGCACAGGCTCCCACCGCAGAGAGAAAAACAAAAGGCTCCCATACAAACAGCCTCACGTACACAGACAGTCTATCACTGTATTACCTCATACAATGGCTCAGATGAGAAAAATTGCACTACGCCCAGGAAACGTACAGCTAAAGCCAAAAAGCCAACTGGAAACTTAATTCTTTCTGAAAAATAGTGGTTCCATCTTTTGTTAGGCAACAAACAAAGGTGGAATAAAATAAGAAGCACCGGTCCTTTAGAAAGGCATTTCCTGCCCGTACCATGGTGGGTTTTCACGTTCCCCCTGAGGATGCGTGTCCCTCTGAGCAGCCACAAGCTGGGGCTGATCACCCAGAGAGACGGGATGCTCTTCAGGCACCCTGTGCCCCACCCGGGCAAGCGGCTGCCAGGGGCTTTACATCCACATGCAGCTGGGAGAGGGGCAGCGAGCAGTGCCTCGGGGATGCCTCCCAAGAACAGAGGAGTCGGATGCCCCTTCATTCCTCATGTCTTCGTAACAGGTCACTTTGCGACCCAGCCCGGCTCATCTGGAAGGGATTTGTTCTCGACACCAAGTGGCCACATCCTTGTGGGACAAGCGGATCACCAGGAGGGCCGGGGAGCGCCAGGCTGAAACGTGCCTCCAGCAGCTGCTGCAGGCTGGATGGCGCAGCAGGAGCCGCACAGCCCTGCTTGTGCTGGCCTGGGGATGAAAACAAAGAGCCAAGGGCATCTCCTTTCCCATTTGGCTAAAAATACTTCCCAAACCTTGTTATTGGCAGCCTGGTGTCAGCAGGACCTGGAAACGCTGACAGAGCTGATTTTTGCTCTGCTGTCTCTGGCAATCCTTGTTCTTTCCTGCCTCAAGGGGAGAGCGCGTCTCATTGTGACAGAAGGTTGTGGCTCTCCCCTATTTACAGCGCAGAGCCAACACACAGACCAGAGTCCAGGAGACAGCAGCCACCGCAGAAACACAGCCATGTCTTTGCTCCCACCTCTAGCAGACAAGGATCAGGAAGTTAAAGGGATCCACAGAACTGCAGCGACTTGAAAGCGTTCACACCAACTTCAAGGAGCCGAAGATCAAATACCGGTCATGCTGTCAGGACCAGTTGCTCTCTAATGTACCCAAGGTGAAGTACAAGTGCTGGCTTCTTGTGACCGTACTTTGGAGTAGCACACTTCAAGTGCGAGGTGACTTACTGCCGTCTCCTGCTGACGGGTTAGTGTCACATCCTGGCAGGGTGCTGCAGGATGCTTGCATTAATGTTTGTGCACCGCTTTGAAGCTGTGAACAGCTGCCTACATGGCAAAGTATTATATTAAATTACCTGGCTGGCCAGAGGACAGGAAAGCAGGGGAGATCCAACAGCACCTTCCTCCTGCATTGGTGCCACATCGGCGCGACCGATACAAACCTGCATCTCCAGTCGGTGCAGGTTAAAACGGCAGGGAAGGCTCACCTACCCCCACTCCCCAGGCAAGCGCCAAGGGAGCATCACAAAGGGACGGAGCTGCCACCGCGCACGACAGCAGGCGCTGCAAGAACGCAGGGGAGTGGAGAGATGGACGGATAGAGACCAAATGCCCCAGGGGAGCATGGGGGACGCAGGATGAGCTACCTGCCCGGGGATAGCTGGAGGGAGGACACATATTTGGATGCATCAAGCCTGACAAGGGAAAACACGCGGCAATTCCCAAGCTGCAGCAGATGCCTGGGAGTCCTGTTGGCTGGGCCCTCGTGCCTGAGCACGAGTCATTGCCTTGTCTGGCACTAAGTTTGCTATAAGAGAGACATAACAAAGTTTGGGCTCTAACCCTCTTGCTCCTGCTGAGTACTCGAATCTGCTTCTCTCTGCTCCAAGTCCCCATCACCTTCTGCACAGCAGTAGAAAGCCTCCCTCCTCTGCTTTCTTTTGTTCTGTCTGCAAACAATGCAACAAGCTCCACGGGGAAGCAGCACAAAGAACAAGAAAAAAAAAATGAGAATACGAATAGTTCTGTCCCCAAGGCCCCTTTCCTACAATTACAGATCAGAAAATAAAATCTATGTTCTGCAGCACTGCTAGAAACAGTCGAGTGAAAAAGCACACGCACACACATACACGCATGTAGAAGGACTGCCTGCATCTGAAGAGTGCAAGCTAACAGCCACGTGCTCAGGGTGGGCCACAAAGAAATCAGATGTGTAGCCCGAAAGGAGAAGGTAGCCACATGACAAAGTGAGCAGAGGAACTTCGAGAATATATCCAACAGCCAGCACCGACTAGTGCAAGCGGTGCAATGCTCGCATAGATAGCTCCTGGCACGCCAAGGCTGATTTCATTCACGTTCACCCCAAAGACAACTTTCAGCATCCAGCTTTGTGACATGACACTCTCTGCTAGCTGCCAGGCATCTGTAGATGGCAGCTTTCCACGTGTAAATTCTTTTTCTGAGCTTTCTAAACGTCTCAATCTTAATTTCCATCAAGATAGCTCTCACCCCACATTGAACCACTGCGTTCGCTATGGCTGCACAGCACCGGAGCTCAGCACCCCAAGCAGCCACAGGGACATCATCGAATGGGATCAATACCGTAACTGAGCCCTCGCTGGCCACGTCCTCCTCCAGCCCACATCCCTGACCCTGCTGCATCCCAGTTTATTGCTGCCTGCTGGGATGGGCTCGCTCCAGAGCTCTCAAATGCAAAGCCACCGCCGCTCATTTGAAGTGAGCGGCTGTGCACAAGGTGCCTGCAGCCCTGCCGTCACCTGGCACGAGAACACACATTTCAAGGAAATTTTCCACACATTGAGGATGTTTTCTGAACACCAGCTTTCCATCCCAACTGCTCGTGACTCAGGCCAGTTGGCAGAGCCAGAAAGCTGCTTTGTGCCTTAGGTAATAACAATTTAACAAGGTAACAATCTCTTTAGCCACAAATTAAATGGAAATGGGAAATGTCCTGTGCAGATAAGCTGCTGCCTGGATTATGTCCTCTGCCCAAATATAAACTCCTCTGATCTTTGGTCCCTGTGCACTCATGCACGCACACGCACAGCCAAGCTGTGGCTCTGCACCTCCCCAGTCCCACCTCATTTGTCATCCTTCGCCGCTGCCCTCCTGTCATTTCTGGTCGCTTGCCTGGCCTGTGTCAGGCACCATTGCAGACGCCTCACTGTCAGCAGCAAGGACATGCAAGCATCGCCCAGCCACCTTCCCCGACACTCCCTTGCCACTCACAAACCCATCACTTGCTGGTGATGTATCTGTCACCTGTGAGATGGCTTCTCTTGCTTGCCTGTTGCTTGTGCACAGGCTGCCGCTCACCTGCCACTGCCTGTCCCACGGGACACACTCACACGCTTGGCCACGCGTGCAGCACTTGTCACCTCCGCTGCATGGCCTCTCCTCCTCCGCCATCACCTCCCCTCTGCCCCAGCCATGGCCACGAGCTCCCCCCAGGCCACGTGTGTCCCTTGCAGGTGACCCCACGCCCACCATTGAAAGGAAGGATGATGATTGAGGTTTAGGCGGCTGCTTTACCGGACAGGATGGTTCGCTGTGTCCGGGTCAAGGGCGGTGACAATCCCCACGACAGAACCAACGTGTGCATCCTCCTGGACCTCCATCAGGTTGGAGGGGGGCCGGAATTCAGGGGGCTCATCGACGTCCAGCACCGAGACCCGCACAATCGTCTGGTCCCGGAAGGTACCCAGGTCCACGAACCGCGGGTCCACAAACTTGTTGAGGGCCTCCACCACGACAGTATGCACTTTTTTTGACTCGTAGTCGAGAGGCTGAGACAACAGGAGAGGGTTAGCCATACCCAGCCTGAGGAGCCCCTCTGCTGCCCCTTCCTTCACTGGAGACATCAGGGATGCCACTAAAGCCACCTGCTCCCCAGGCAGCACCTCCACGGGAGGCTGGGACCTCTCATGCCCGTGCTCTGCCCTCCAGCTGGCAGCACCCACACTGGGGGGGGGCAGGAGGAAGAGGAAGCCTCCAGCCCACTCCCCCCAGGAGCCCCAACAGGGTGTCCAGGCTATGCAGGGCACGGGCAGCTGGGATTCACTGGGAAGACGGCAGACTGTGTGCTGCAACTGAGCAGGTTTTGACCATTAATCACCCTGCTATTATTTCTACAGGGGAGGCGAGCAGAATGCAGCAGCCTTGGTGAGCAATCATTCTTTCTTGCCTGCCTCAAGCATTTGCTTGATTGTTTTTGCCACCAAAAGCAGATACAGTCAAAGTGCTGTTGGTCAGGTATAGGAATTAGGTGGGGATATTTCTCCCCGAGCAGGTGCTATCAATAACAGCTGTAAGAACTCGTCTCCGTAGCCCTACGCATGGCTTCCCCTCTGCACGGCTCGCTGCTTCGCTGCCGCCCAGGGAGCCCTGTGCAGGCTCCAGCGGGCACTGAGCTGCTGCTCCTTTCCAGCCTTTCCTCCCAGACACAGCGTTTTGCCATCCTGGCAGAACAGAGGCAGGGTCCCTCCCTGCACCTGCAGGCACAGAAACGCAACTGCTACTGCTCAGAGGAGCATTTATTTCAACTCAAATGCAGCAGCAGGAGTCCCCAAAGGAAAGGGCCCTCCTAGAGATCTGTGCCCTCCCTACCCAACCAGTTTTCCTCATCTCTCACCTTCTGCACTGAGATGACAGCCTCCTGGGTATTACTGTCCGTGGTGACTTTGAACATCTCCACCCCTTCCTCATCCTTCACCTGATAGGTCATGTCCGTGTTCTCCCCGACGTCAGAGTCCTCTGCCTTCACCCTGCCGATGGCAGTGCCCACGGGGGCAGTTTCAACAATGCTGAACTGATACATCTCTGGAGGAGAAAAAGGTACTGTGGTCACTGCTTCTCCCTTTGAACTCCCTCCATCCTGATACAGCCCTTCCCATACCTCCCTGGGAGCACCCTTGGGCTACCAGGGCTGCCCAAACTCTACCAGTGTCTATAGTCCAGAATGCCCTACCAGGAGAAACACAAACCCCAGCCAAAAATGAGGGCTGAGGGAAGACAATTGGGGAGCGCTGATGTTTCAAGGTGCCGGGTGAAGTAAGGGCTGATTTCTCTGTATGGACGCTGCCCCGCAATCAGTCTTCTCTGATTCTTTGCAAACTTGACCATTTCTGATTTCTAGGAGCTGCAGCTAAAGAGCTGAGCCTCCTGCAGCTGCAGCACCCTTTCTGGTCTGCCAGCCACGCGCTGCTGGTCTCTGCAGCTGGTGTGCACTGTAGAGACTGCACAGCCTGCTCTTCCCAGCAGCATCGTCCTTTGGGGAGGAGAAGACACGAGCTTGAGCCACGGGCCACTAGCAGCGTTGTGGAAAACAGAGCTGTGCTGTGTCCAGGCTGCTGTCTATGAGCTGGGTGGCTTCGTGGTGGGGCAGAGCATGCCAAGCTCTGACGTGGCAGCCAGGAGTGGCCAGGCCAGCAGCTGAGTCCCTGCCCAAGCCCCTGGGAGGCAGCAGCACAACAGACCAGGCTGCCTTCTCCTCCAGCACTGCTCAGAGAGGGATCAGGAAAGGGCCCCACCACACAGCCCTCCTCACTCCCAGAACCAGGAGGAGGGATCTTGTCCGGGGCCCTGGAGAGGCTGAGACAAAGCCGTTGCCCCTCCATCACGCTGCCAGGCAGGGTCACATTCACCCAAGGAGCTGTGCGCGTTATGGTACCTTGGTGCTGCCTCCGTATGAGCAGCGGGGCTGGCTCACTCTGCAGACACCTGCCAGGCTGTGCTGGGAGCTGAGCTTCTGTCCCACCACCCGCAAGGGGCCAGGACCAGGACAAGAGCCAGCAGCTGCCCCCCGCTGCCGTCAGGACTTACTTTGAGGGAAGCGCGGTGGGTTGTCGTTGACATCGGTGACTACAATGGTGACTGTGGTGGATCCGGACAAGCCACCCAGCTGTCCCGCCATGTCCGTTGCACGGATCACCACCTCATACCGGTCCTGTGTCTCACGGTCGAGGTCAGCCACGGCTGTCCGGATCACCCCTGGGAACAGGCAGGAGAGCATGAGCACAGGCAGGTCACAGAGCACCCACAGAGTCACAGACAAGATGAGGCTGGAAGCGGCCGCTGGAGATGACCTCATCCAAGCCCCAGCCCTAAACAGGATCAGCTAGATTGCCCAGCCTCTCCACATGTGGCGGATGCTCCAATACTTCACCAATCTTCATGGCCCTTCCCTGGACTCACTCCAGTATGCCCGTGTCTCTCATATTTGGCAGTCCAGAACCAGACACAGCATTTGTGCCACCTCACCAGGGCTGAGTAGGAGGAATGGTCACCTCCCTTGACCACCGGCAATGCCCTTCCTAAGGCAGCTCTGGGTGCTGCCGGCTCCCTTTGCCCCAGGACCACCTTGCTGGCATCAACCACCAACATCTGCTGGGCCCTGGTGCAGAGGGAGCAAACCCTTCCGCAGCCTTCACATAATCAAAAGCTGGCTGAGGGGAGAAGAGGGCTCTGCAGAGAAGAACAAGACCGGGGGTTGTCAGCCAGGCAGAAGCATCCTGAAAATCCCAGGAATGGCCACAGGCCCAACCTGATACCACCAGGTCTCTGCAGCCAATTCGCAGGCGTGTTGCACGAAAGGTTCCCGACTGCTGCTTCTGCTGTGGGCTGCCGGTACCATTGACAGGGTTAACCCCCAGTTCAGAGGTTTGCTCTTCTCTAGGAGCCTGGCTGAGGGATTGGCGAGGGCCAGAGGCACAGGAGCGAGAGGACTCGCCCGGATGCAGGGGCCGCGCTAGGGCCAGCCTTGAGGTTTGCACAGAACAGCGGTGTAAGAGCCCAGGCTGAGTCACGAAACCCCTCTGGCACAAATCTGCAACAGCCCACTTATCCTTATCTGCTGGGGCAGGAGCCAGGCCTGCCACAGCATTCCCAACAGCATATCCCACAGTGCCAAGCTCTACTTCACAGGTGCCTGGTGGCCCAAGCACGCCTGGAGGGGCCCCCCCGTTTGATTTGGAGAACGAGGGGAGGGTTGCAGTGTATTTCCAAAAGTCTGTCTGCACAGCCCCCCTCATTTTCAAGCATCCCTCTAAGTTAAAGACACCAGAGATGATCTGCACGCTTTATGTCAGGGGCTGAGAATGCTCTAGAGACCATAAGGCTTAACAAAATGTATGGCACGTTAGTACTTTTTATGAAATGAAGTCTCTTAAAAAGTGTTTCTAAGTCATCTGGGCCTGGGGGAAATGACCAAACTAAAATATAAAGGAATGTAAAACAAGAAACAAAGAGTAGTAAAACCCAGAAAGCATCATGAATGGCAGAAGTTATGACTTCCCATGTCACACAGGAATGTTTTATTTACATGGAAACAAAGCAGAGAAGAAATATTTTGAGAATGAAAGAAAGAAATGGCTCTGCCCTGAGGTGGCACCAGGGGCACGCATGAGTGCATACATGGATACAAGGTCATTAACAGCACATTCCCAGTCCCGCTATACCAGCGATGCCCCAGAGCAGCTAGGAATCAGCTTAAAATCCCCTCCAGCTCCATTTCTTAACATTCTCACAGATTTAGACATTGTTTTCTGGTTTTGTAATTGTTCATTCTTCCAAGCTTTTCTGTTTAACTATTAGCTTTCCCTCCTCCTAGTGTGAACTGCAAAAATCCAGCTTTGCTTTGTTTCACCAGTAATCCTGCCTGGGGCGGGGGGAAGATGATGGAGGGGGGTTGCCTGGCTGTGTGGTGTGGGTCTCCAGCGAGGGGGGTCGGACCTGGAGGAGACAAGGAGCTTGTCCCGTGCCAAGCAAACAGCAGAGAATCATCCAGTTGCTCTCAGTGGCTTGCAATGGCAGAGCAGTGCAGCCATCCAGGCTCCAGGCGGACACTTCTGGGAAGGCTTCGGCACAACCTGAGGACAGTGGAGGGGACATCTGGGTGCCAGCAGGCTGCAAGGAGACAAGGTGTGGGTCCAGGGACATACCCCAAGGCTTCCAAGCATCAGTCCTCCACAGCCAGTGGGTTGCCACAGCTTCCACCTTCCTGACAGAGGCTGTGGGTGGATGGCTCACACCAAGGAGCCACTGGTGCTGTGGCCCAAAGGCAGTCAGAAACACCGCTGAGCTGGGAGGATGAAATACCGCCCCCCCCCCCCCCCCCCCCCCCCGCCAACCTTTGCATGACATTACAGGTGCAGCAGGAGCTGGCAACACTGTTCTGGAGACATTTAGCTCTCCTTGCTTTCTGAAAAGAGCAATTATTCCAATGATTATCACCGTTAGGATTTATTACAAAGACATAACGGCTGTTTCAGATCCTTGCTGCTCCACAGCTCTTGTGGACAGGCACAATTTCACACAGCTTCTCTTGTCCCTCTGTCATTTCGGTTCTGTGATTACCTGGACTCCCACTGCCTTCAGCCCCATCAATCGAGAGGAGGCTCTGTCTCACCCACCATCTCTCAAACACTTCCAGCATCTGCCTGTTTGCACGTGGGTAACTCTTAGCCCTTCTGTCGCTCCATCACCGAGGTCCACGCTCCTGGCTAGCATGCAGGTGAGATGCAGCACAGAGCACTGCAGAATTTCTGCCAGGGAGCATCCCGACCCCTCCGCGGGAAGACCCATTGATGGTGCCCAGGGTCTGCACTGGCATCCTCGTTCATCCTGGGTCTGTTCAGAGGAAGCTATTAGACCAGGAGTCCCACCCCACCTCATCCAAAGGGGCTGAGGAACACCGACAGGGAGCGATGAATGCATCTCCAGGCACACGTCCCAGCTTCCCATCCGAGAGCAGGCAGGACTGGCCTTGCACAGGCACCGTTTCCAAAGGGCTGCACGGGACTGGCCTCCGCCGGCCATGCTTCTAGCCCTCTCCTGCCTCTCCACTATGAATACAAAACCGCTATTTCTGGGCAAGCACTATCTCATTGAAATTTAAGCAATTCTGTTAATTAACAGGGTCTGAAGCATTTTATAATGAAAATGATTCATGTCAGCACAATAGTGATGAATTGGGATGAGAGGGAAAAAAGCTCATGCATTCACCAAAGCTGTAATGACTTAACTGAGCTGCTCGTAATGATATAGCTCATAATACGCCATGCAAGATGGGAGGAAAGTGCTCAGGCGCTTCCCAGAACAACTCCAAGGTCACCCATCCCAGCAGGGAGCAAGTCCAGGCCATTTGGCACGTGCAGGGCAGACAAACGGCCCCAGCCGGCTCCGATTCTTCTAGTGGCACGAGGCAGACAAAATCCTCATCTTTGACGGGGGAGCAGACTGTGAGCAGAAACCACCTCCTGCCAAGACGCATTGCTGCTTGTCCCGTCCATCCTGGAAAAGTGGGAGTCTGATGCAGACGAACTGCCCTTCCAAGAGCCCCAGCAGGACTGTCACCGAGAAAGCTGCTCCCCCTGGAGCTGCACGGGCCACACCGAGCTCCTACCCCAAATGTCAGGCTGGTTTTGCCTTTTAGGCTGAGGTACCGCGTACCATTTTCTTATCCTTGACAAATCAGGGTCTGCAAACATACTCCACACCAGTTCCTTCAATGTGGCACTTTGAGTGCTGCCATAAACACCCACCAGCAGCAAACTTGCATGGTCCCATCTCCTGGAGCCGGGACAGCCTCTGCTCCCAAAACCTGTCCCCCACGGACTCTGCAATGCAGCAGCAGGTGATGGCGGCAGGGCTGTTCTCAGGGTGCAGAGATCTCTGCTGCTGCATGTAGAACATGGAAAAATCCTCACTATCATCTCCCAAGGTTGATCTTTCCAGCCAGTAAAAGTGCCAAACTTTGTCCTTCCCAGACACTGCTAACAAAGCAAGAACCACCTCCAGCTCAGACTCATCTCCTGAGTTCTTGTCAGCATCTGTTATAGTTGAATAATGCAGACGCATGGTGGCATACCCTCTGGTACAAGGCACATGTGGCTTTCCAGCATGATCCAGATTAATCAGTATAATTACCAGGCAAGGGGACACTTACAGCATCACATAAATATCATCAAATCTGCTCAAACAGCAGACACTCTTTGGGCGATAAAAGGAAAGCAGGACAAAGCATTCAACAGGTAACTGCCTTCCAGGAACCCCATCATTACGGGCTTTGCTCTGCTCTTAGGTACTTCTAGCTCAATATCCACGTCCTCAGAGACCCTCTGGAAAAGGCACCTTCCAGCTGAGGGGAGTCAGGAGCAACTCGCTCCCTGCCACAAAGTGCAAAGCCAGCAAGTCGTGGAGTTATGTACATGGATGTATCCTCAGCAGGTCCCTGGTCCAACTAGAGCTCAAAGCCAGCAGTCTTCAAAGGCAAATGAGATTACTCAGGGCCACGTCCACTCAGATTTTGAGTACCTCCAAGGATGGAAATGCCACCTTCATGGCAACAAGTTTTCTTTTTCTCCCATTTGTGTCTTTTTACTGTGCACACCTGAAAAGAGTCTGGATCCGTCTTCTCTATCCCCTTCTATTTAGCTGGATAAAACAGATTCACTCCTTTCCAGCAGCTTGGTCAGTTAAAGCAAATAGATCTCGCCTCAGCCCAGGGGTGGCAAGGCATCTGCCAACTAGACTGCAGATTCCTTACCTGTGCCCACACCTGCCTGCAGGGTCATAGAAATACCAATATATCTGCCAAGACACAAGTGCTGCTTGAGTCACACATCCCAGGGGAGGTCAGCCCGCTGCAGGTGGGGTCTTAGCCCCAGGAACCAGCACTTCATCTCTCCTACATGCACAGCCCCCCTTCCTGTCCTTCAGCTCAGGACAATTTGGGAGGCAGAAGCTGAGCAAGGTGCTAGGCACAGGGTTCAGGAGGTTCACTGCTCTTCAGCAAATAAGGTACAGACCTGAGATCCAGAAAAGGAAACATTATGGTTGCATCAGCATAACCAAGCTCAAGTTAATTAGAAGGATGCAGTCACACAACTATTGTGGCTGAGGGATGCTGCAGCCAACAGATTTTTAACATGGTACCTTTCATAGCGGGTGGCCAAGTCCTTTTCAAACCAGCATGATCCCAGGGCAGCACCCGCAGAGACAGAGCTGCTGCCACTGCTCAGAGAGGAGCATCCAGCAGGGGCTCGCTCCTGGCTGGAATCAGCCTTGCCCACGCCAGCGCAGAGGCAGCAGTGCCCTGGAGGTAGGCAGTGAGCTCCGACAGATGGGCCAGCACGCTTACCCTTCCTTTGTCCCTTCTTTTAGCAGCTAAATCCCTCAGCATTTAATATTAATTCCCACTGCACGCTAGTAGATATACCCTAATTTCCTCAAGATGACCAAACATGCAATTGGGCCCCAGACCAACCAAAGTTCCTGCACCAGTGTCTGAAAAGGACTGTTGATATTCAGTCTTCCTAATAAGAGCAATCACCTTAAATAAGCGCGGCTTCTCTGCAGACTCTCATCACCCATGCTCAGAGTCCCTCGTCCCTGTACACAGCTCTGGCGAAGAGCTTCTGGGACGGGGCACAGACCTGCATAAACCCACGCACACACAAGAACAAGCACACACGGATATCCGCGTTCCCAGGCACTGAGGAGCATTTTTAACAAACTGGCAAGAGCTGCGGAGAAACATGTTCTGCCTCCCACCACCGCATCACACAGATCCAACAGTTCAACAGCCCGATTCAGCACGCAGCACGTTCCCAGCAACAACTCCTCTCCCAGTCTACCCCTGCTACCCCGGGACTAGGGCTGTGGTCGAGCTGCAAACAGGGCAAGGCTGACAGGTAAGGATGAAACAACTAATGACTGCACACAAATAACCACCAACTTCATCCCAGCAGGCCAGTATTTCTTGTCCTGCTCTCCCTGGCACAGCAGGTCAGTATTTCTTTCTCCCTGGCACAAGGACACCTAAGCCCTCACCAGCTACGTCTCCAAACCAGGAGATGAGCTCAAAACAGCTCCTGACTTCTAAAGTAATCATAAATGCCAGACTGCATTTCAATTAGCCTTCTGAATCCTTCTGCCTTTTCCCTGCATACAGCAGAATGACAGACTTTAAGAACAACCTCTTCCTTTCAGTAAAAAGGTTTCTCAGGATTCCTTTTGCGCTCTCCCGAACTGACCAGCTGGGCTTTTAGGGAAGCACCAGATATCATGAGGCCTACGATGTTACCTGCTGTGATTGTTCCGTAGCAGTCAATATCCCTGCAGAGGGATGCACAAGACTGCTGGAGCTGCGGACACCAGGTTATGCTTCCCTTTCCCTTCTGGGTGTCGAGTATTTTCAGGTTTTCCTCTTGAGGCTGCGGGCAGGGATCGTAGGCAGCAGCGAGCCTCCGGCCATGCTGGCCAGAGATAAGAAAGGGCATTGCAAAGAACACGGGAACGGACATGAACAGGCAGGCACAGCTGCCCGCTGAAGAACAGCTTCGCCCCATAAAGGTGAGTTATCTGCGAAGGTGCAGGGAGCGCAGGATGATAAAAAGCAACATGAAAATTTGGCCTGCGAATTTAAATGCACACTGAATTCCCCTCTCATGCAAATGCACTGGGAGTCACATACTCGCCGTGCTCATCTCAGCATTTGAAAAGGGTAAGTTAGAAGGATCTTGGTGAGGATGAGCTTCCTCCTCTCCCCTCCTAGAGCTAGAATAGGAACTAGCACTAAACCTCCTGACCCATGTCCTGGTTGGGCAAAGCTGGGGCTGGTGGCCCCCACAGCCACCAGCCAGCCCCTGCTGCAGGGGCAGAGGGGCTCTCGCAGTCAGACTGAAGCTTGCTCACCCCGACGGCAGAAGCGGCTGTTTCCCAACGGAAGCAGCAGAGCACATGTAGGTGCTGACCACCCTGGAAGCACAGCCTCCTCCGGCAGGAGCAGGGCAGCCGCGACGCGGTGCCACACAGCTCGCCCCTTACAAAGAGCAGCCAAAGGTCAGCTGCACCCTGTCTGCAACAGAGAACAAAGGAGGAAGGCAGCACAAAGCCTAAATATGACTATTGCCTGCAGGTTCTTGCAAGGAGCCTAGGGGATATTATCATAGCTGGCAGAGAATCACACCTCCAAAGTCTGTGTATACAAAGCTCCCCAACTCATACACCAAAAAAAGCCGGCCTAAACCTTCCACATGTGCGGGGTAAGTTCTGGGACCTCATTTGAGGTACACAACACAAACCAACAGACAGTTTCAGTCTCTGAAACTTAGCTCTCAAAGCAAGAGATAGTGGCTGGTATATACGAAAGAAAGAAGAGCTCATATGCATCAGCTGTGCTTTTTCTTCACCATCATTCAACATTGTGGGAACAGGAGTAATTCTCCAATAACTTTGTGGACAACAGCAAATGCCGCGCTGCAGCTCCCACTGTTCCAGTGGGGCCATTTAGTTGCTTGTCCCCCTCCAAAAATACGTCTGAGACACTGGGAATTCAGGTCGTATTGAGTGGTAAGACTTGGCATAGCATGGCATACAGACGGTTTGGGTCTGCCTCTGAAGGGTCCATTGAATCCAAAATCCCAGCTGAATACTACAGCTAGCAACATCCAAGAACAGAGAGAAAACAAGTGTGCAAAGCACACTTGTACATGCGGCACCTATACTATGAAGGACAGTGCCAAAAGAGCTGGTTGTAAAGGTAGGGAAGAGAGAACCCGCGCTGGGAGGAGTCACGGGCTTCGGTAGTGTGCAAGGGAGCACGTGCGTGTATGGACCTGCAAGAAAAGGTGAAGGAGGAGGTCAAAACCAAAAAGGGAAAACAAATTGTTCTTCATTACCATATATTATAAGAAATGTATCATGCCAGGGTTTTATGGTTCTTTTTATGGCCATTAATAACAATGGTGGCTCTGAGAGTTATGCTGCTGCTATGGATAATTAAATCTTATGCTCAGGGCAGAAGCTGGGCCACCCAAGGCAGTCAGACTAAGATTCCCATGCGGAGCATGAGAAACCTATCCAAGTTCAGAGTGGGAGTGGGGTGGGATTTGCTTGGGCGGATGCGTTGGCTCCTGGCAGATACCAAAGAGACAGGCCATCCCCCCCTCAGCACTGCCAGTCCTGCACCTGCTGCCCCCAGCCACGCGTCCGGGCATGCAGGGACAGGGACACGCAGCTCACGCCAGGCACGAGGCCACAGGGGGTGCAGGACAGGCTGTGACTGCGTCTGAAGCGGCCGACGGGGCAGAGCTGCACATCGCATTCCTGAAGTCCAGGCAAGGCAGCTACAAAAGACCATTCCCAGCTCAGACATCACCGAAGAGTCAGCCCCGGCACCTGCTTGAGTGAGCGGGCAGATATTCTGGAAACAGACATGCTCAAGAGGGGCCTGAGGATTCTTCTGCAGACTGTCAGCAGTTTTGCTTTTATGAATCACAAACAAGTAGAACAGTAAATCAACCCCCCCCCCCCAGCACCGTAGCGTATGAAACAACCAGCTTGAGAATTAAAACACAAAAAGTCAAGGAATCAAGAAGCTTGGATTCCCAGAGTGACATTAATTCTCACCACAGTCCCACAGGGCACATTTTAGTTTATGCCTTAATACAGAGCATTAATGTTGTTGCAGGAAGCTGAGCCTCTGCGTGTCCTGGCTTGTGCATTTTGCTCCCAGTGGTCCCTCTTCATTCCAGCAGCCAGGCTTCCACTCCCACAAAGCTGACTCAGATTAACAGGATCTCACACGCACCTGATTTTTCAGTATTTAGCCCGTTGTTCATCCATCTTCCCCCTCATCTCCCTCCTCCCAATAAAACACAGCAAATCTGTGAGAGAAGAGAGCCCTGATGCAGCAGCTCCTGGGCCAGGAGTGGGCACAGCCCCAACCTGCTTCTTGTGCACTCTCCCCACAACAGCATTTTCCACCACGTACCACAGCTCTGCCGTCAGGTGTGCTTGGGAGCTACCAAATTTGAGCTTTCCTCCAATGGTACCCAGGGCTGGTGGCACAGTCGGGGCTGTGACTGGCTTGCCCATGCACACCAGACCGGTTCTCAGGAGGGACATGGTTTTAGGTAGCTGCTGAGGCTCAGGCACTCCTTACACTCTCCTTATGCCAGAGCCTCCGAACAAATATCTACTCAGACTTGCGTAAAAACAGCCTTAGAAAGTGAGTGTGACAGAGACTGGGCACTTCAGCCCGGGGCTGGTCTCAGCCTGTGTCACTGCGGTTCAGCAGCGGGGTGGTGGTGGTGGGGACTTTGCTGTCCAGCTTTCCAAGGAGAGCCGCAGCTACCCAGCGCGCTTGTCCTTTGACAATTTTTCATTACGCTGTGGGTACTTTACTGCATGCTTTGTGCCTTAAATACCTCTTATTAGCATTTGAGTGTCTTCCTTCCTTAGAAAGCTTGCAAGGCTCCCATTAAGGGTAATGAGAGTCACACTCCTGGGAGGCAAGGAGAATATATACCCCAACATCTCCTGGTTATGGTCTACTCTAACCAGTATGTCAGAGCATCATCTGCTAGGGATTTATTACAGAGGCATTTTACAACAGGGTCTATTATAAGTTATTAAGGAATGGAGCAGCTTCTACTGTTCTTTCATTAAATATTAATAGAACATTTATAAACCGATCCTTAATTTAAAGTGTTACCTTTAATCAAAGCCCCGGTGATAACAATGCAGCCTTTGGTAAGGCCCCTCTGGTAGTGCTTAAACCTTTCACACTGAGATTTGACGTGCCTGCGGGCGCACTCGTGCGCTGGGCACAGAGCGCACAGAGGAGCTGTGGCCGGTGCAGGCACGGGCAGGGCACGCTGGGCTGGCAGCTGCAGGTCTTGCTCCACGGTGCTGCGAGCACTGCAGGGAGCCGGGCAGCATCCTCCTCTCCAACACCCAGCAACGCCCGTGGCACGGGGACCCCAGCACCAGACAGATGCAGGACGCGCAGCCACGACCTGGTCCCCTGATGTCCCACAGAGAGGGTCCCAGCCCAGCTGGGTGCTGCTCACCTGTTTTACTGTCCACAGTGAAGTGCTGCTCGCCCTCCAGCACGCTGTAGACTACCCGGGCACTGCTCCCGTACGTGGGGTCATCAGCATCAGACGCCATCACCTGCATCACAGAGGTGCCTGCAGCAGGGACAAGGAGGAAAACAAAAAGTCAGGGAGGAGGCGAGAAGAGCAACACAAACCTCAGGGCCGGGGGCTGGCAGAACAGGGGCCAACGCTGATCACTCGCACATGCTGATGGAAATGAAAAGAGTAGGGTGCAAATGCAGCATTGCCTCCCCACAAAGTCCTGAGAGCCAGGACTCCAGATCCTGCTGCAAATTTTGTCCTGCAGAGCAGCAGGAAGGATCAGGCCTTGGGCCACCTCGGGGCTGCTGTGTAGGCAGGAGCTGCTCTCCAGGACATCACTGGTCTGAACAGCTGGGAGCTTTTCTCCCAGCAGTCTTCTGCTGGAGCGTCTGGGAAGGAGCTGGGGATGAGATGTCACTGCCACAGCTGCCCCTTTTCCCATCACCACCACCACACAGTCACCTCCAGCCAGGGTCTGACCCACAATGCAGCAGACAGACCTGCAAAGGCACGACAGCCATGGAAGAGAAAAGGCTTTTTGCTTGCCCAGAGCCAGACGCAGCACCACGTCCTCATGCTCTACACGTAGCAGGGCAGGAGGACTATAAATTGGATAAAAGTCCATCAAATGTCTGCAATTAAGTTATTGATTTTCAACGCTGCCTCATTAAACTGGGTGCTTCACTCCAACTGTCCCTGTGATGGCTTTAATTTGACATCATGTTCAATTTGACAAAAGCAGGACCCAGGACATGAGAACGGGCCCGAGAGCAAAGGGGTTGAGATCTACAGAGACAACAGAAGGGAGGAAGGAGGGGAAACCTAATCCTACCTACAGACGCCTCTGAGAAAGGAGACAGTGTGGCCAAAGACCTGCGAGGACAGGCTACCCAGTTCCACCTCCAGCACCAGACTTAGAGCATCCCTGCCCTGCAGGTCAAGCACTGACACCAGTCACCTCTCTGGTGGGATGAGGTGCAGGACAGGCAGAAGAGCCCTGAGCTGCTCATAGGAAAGATCAAACCAACTGGGAAACTCCCTGCTGCAAGATACTACCAGGGCTAAGAGCCGACAAGGCTGGCAGAGGAGCTGGAAATTTATAACGGAGAAGATCCCCCAGCAAAGATTGCAGTTAAAAGGCAGGTTTTGCTTCAGAGGTGACTCCAGGGCACAAGACCAGCCCAAACTGAAGGGGCCAGGAGAGAGCATTTCACAGCTCACGCTGCTACGTCCAGCAGCTCCGCTCTGCCTTATGCACCTCTTAGGGCTGCTGTGCCACCAGCTGAGGACCAGAGGTACCACACTCTGGTCCAGGAACCCTTCTGTTCTGCAGAGCATCCATCCATACGCTGCAAAGACAATCTCACAGGATGATCTTGGCTAGACCCATGTCATGAATAACCCAGAGCCAGGCTTACTACTAGTCATCAGCATCTGAGTCTAGACCCATTACATTCCCAAACACCAGAGGTACGCACAAAGTCAGAGACAGCCTCTGCTCCCATGACACAGCGGGCAGAAATGGAGCTGGAACCATCCAGATGGAGGATGAGGAGCTCCAGGCCCTGATGTCCTCCTCTTCCCTTGTCAGGAGACCACAAGCCCACAGTTTGCAGGCAATCCAGGCAGCTTCTGCGCCAGCCCAGCCTGGACTTGGGCAGGAGCCGAGACAGTGGAGATAGCAATGCTGCTGCGAGCAGCTGGGATGCACACGCTCCCCCCTAGCCCAGTTCACGTCTGATCTCCTGGAAAGGGTGTTCACTAGAAGAAAATGAGCAGTTACCATGGTTGCTTTTCATTCTCCCTGGCATCTTCTCAGAGCTGCAGCTCTGCTGATAACATGAGAATCCCCCTCATCCGTCTTCAGCAGCAGGCTACTTTGAGTCGACATATTTATGCTTTGCTGTCTCCGGTGAAGTTATGGCGCATCCCTGCCAGGCACGTCCAGATTACACCGCAGCAACACTAGCTCCCTGCCTTGCAAACAACTGTTCAAGAAATACTATTGCTGCATTTCCTTGAAAGGGTCTGTCTTGCCTCCTCCTCCTCCCCCTGCCTGCCATCACACAACTCTTTCAGCAGGTATGAGCCAAGGCAGATCACCCCCACGCCAAGAACCACTTGCTCTTGCCCAGGCCCCCCAGAGGCAAAGGGTGAGGAGATCCAAAACTCACCCACACGTATGCAGGCCCAGAGTTATTTGCCTGCACTTGCCCTGTATGCGGTACAGCCTGCGTCATGACTGCATGCATGCAGATGGAGCAAGTGCCCCAAGGACCATGCCACAACCCTCTCTATCCCAGCCATCTCAGCGCTGTCACCCAGCCCAACGATCATTAAAAGAGGAGGGGTAGCCACTAAAAGTTTGCATCTCATGCTGCTTCTCTCCAGATACACTCACTCAATTGTATAATTCACCTCTTAATCCATCCCTACCAGACAAAGAGCTATATTCGTTGTGTTCCAGTATTTACCTGAATAATAATTTACCATTATTTACTGCAAAACTGCATCAGTGCCAGAGTCCAACGGGAAGGCAGGATCCGTGCCCATCCAGAGGTGCATTTTGGTTCTCCATTTTAAGCCATGCTCTGGACAAGCCAAGCATGTTGCTGCTCTCAGTTTTCCAGTGCCAGCACAGAAGGCTCCTGGCCACGGGGCTGCCTCGGGCTCTTGGGTGCTTCCAAGCTGGAGCTGCGGGGCAGCAGATCCAGGCTGCCGGGTCCCAGGCGTGAGCCCCGTGTTTGGGACCAGCCCTTTCCACTCCAGTGCAAGGGGAAACCAAGCAGCATGAGGAGCATTGCAGCAAGGCACCTTCAGCTCAGAGGCAGCTGGATGATGCTGAAAGCCAGTGATCCTGAAGGTGATGAAGGCTCCATCCTTCCCCACCTGCTCTCATGGCATCTCATTAAGAGACAAGCAACAACAGGCAGGTAGGGAACATGAACCCCGCTTTGTGCCTTAACTTCTAGTCTGTGAAGATGCAATGCAGCCTGCTCAAGGTCACTCATAGGATATCTAGGAGTCCAACTTTCCAGCAGCCTCTCTTAACCCCCACACTTATCCCTTTTCCACCCTTCCCTCCCACTCTCCTTCAATATGAAGGACAAACATCTGGAATTCCGGTTTAGCCTGATCCTCTCCTTCCTGCAGAGACAAGCCTAGGAATGCTGCCTCCAACCCCAGCTCTGATATTACTCCCTGCTCTCCAAGCACAGCACTGCCCACAGCAAGTACGACTTTTATTTAGTTTTCTGGCATGTGCCTTAGCCATAAAAGATGCAATAAATAACATCTAAATATCCATTACGTACGGTATAACCCACCTCCTATAACCAGGAAGCCTCAACTCATATCCAGAGTGATAATTAGACATGCAAAACGAGATAAAGACCTTGTTTCTTCCCTGGCTAGCTCACCCGACAACTGGAGGAAACCAACAATTTTACATAAGAATTAATGAGTCAGAGTCCATCTCCTGCTCTTCTGCTGCAGAGGTGCGATCTGGCACAGCGGATCAAACAAACTCTGTTTCCCCCAGAGGGAAGTGGGGCCAAGACTCTGACTTCCAGAGCAATCCTCCCACGCAGCCCGCACCGGCGCCGCAGGAGGGGACACAGACCCTGGCCACCAGCCATCCCCCGGCTCCACAGGCCCTGCCTGGGCTGTCCCCGTTCCACACCCTGAGCCGACCTGGAGACGTGCCAGGGACGTCAGCCAGCCCTTGACTCCGCAGGGCAGGGAGATTAATCCCACCTCTGCTGCGCCCAGCTGGGATCAGCAGCGCAGAGAGGGGCTGCCAGCACCGAAGGGTGCCTGACGGTGCCCCCTGGGAGCTGGTGGGATGAAGGAGCCGTTTCTCCGCTGCAGCCATGAGCATCTTCGCCCAGCTGCCCCGGCACAGCACCCTGCCAGGCAGAGCGGTCCTTGAGCCCTGGCTGGCATGGATGGGGCTCCGCAGGTCCCGGGTTCTGTGCAGCACCTTTGAAATACTAACACAGACCTGTCCTAGCATCCATCACCACCTTCGCTGCGGGACCCAGAGCCTCTGCGGCCAGTTTCAGCCATCTGGGGAGGTGCCATCCGTCTGCGCGCAGAAGGATAATGGCTCCAGACCACTTACTATGCCACTCACTCCAAACACGTTTAGCTAAAATAAATGTCGACAGGCAAACTCCAAACACATCCAAGAGTAAAGAGGCCCTGCACTGAATCCACAAGCAAGCCGACGGGACCTGTCACTTCCCCAGGGACAGAAGTGCAGCCAGGATCCAGGCCTGCAGAGAGGCAAACAGCAGGAAAAGCCAACACTTGTTAAATTTGACTGTCCCTCCTCATGGCAGCCTTCACCCCTTCTCTGGTGCAGGCAGGAGCCTCCAGCCGCTCTCCAGACCAGCTCTGGGGCTGCAATCTCACCTCCAGCTGGGGCTGAGCCCAAAGGACAACCCTCTCCCCGTGCTTAGAGCATCTTTCTGTGCAGACGCGGTCAGCTCCGGGGCAGCACATGGTCCCCTCAGCCCTGCAGAATATAAAGGACCCCAAAAGGAGTGCTTTGTCATGCAAAGCCACAGGCCCTGGCCCGATGCCAGGGTGCAGCACTCCCATCGCAGGGACCTGGCTGCCGTGGGCAGCTGAGATTTTTATAAGTGATGCAATTTACAGCTTTTCTCTTGCCCCAAGACACGCGGTGGCTGATGCACCCCAGAAGCAAGCAGGCAGGACATCAGGGAAGTAAATAAACCAGCGGAGCTTAAAAGTTACTGGAGCAGAAGTGACTTCCTTGCAATCTCAGGAACATCCTTACTTGGTAGGAAGCCAAATCCGACCCAGAGGAGATTCACTGCAGAGCCCCCATGTCCCCCGGGACGAGCCCGAGGGAGCTAACCTGGCTGTGGTGGAATCGCTCAGACATACAACTACGGAAACATCCTTTGGGGTGTCTGGCCAGAAGGCACCCCAGCCCCTGGCACCAAGCAGATAAACGTGGTGTCTCGGGGAGCAAACCAAAGCATTAAATCAAGGGGGAACACGTTCCCGGAGGGGCTTAGCACATGCAGAGGGGATGTAGCAGATGCTCAGATGTGCAGGGCAGAGGGCTCAGAGCTTGCACCATGACCAACAGCGCAGTGTGAAGGTGCAGCCCCACTGAGGACCAAGCAGCAGGGCAAGCCCCAGCAGCTTCCAGATGCATACAAGTGTTTTAAGCACTTTCTTATCAGGGGAAAATAAAAAAAAAAAAATCAGACTGCCTGCAAGTGTTCTGGCTGCATGTTAAACAAAGTATTTTTCTCTGCTTCCAGCGTGGAGATTAAACCATTTCTCTTCACAATAATCACTTCTGCATTCAGCCAGCTTTGTGCTAGAGTCAGGGCTTGACCCCAAGTTCCTGTCTGTACAGCCAAATCATCTCTAATCTTGATTTGGTGCTACACAGAGAAATAAGGAGAGCAAGATGCAGCAAAGGAGAAGCGATGTTCTGATGAAAGGATGCACATTTCCTAGCGTGTCCCTCATGCCAGGCTCTTCATGCTCCCCAAACAGCACAGAAGCCAGCTCTGGGTGGCAACACCCGCTCTGTGCCACCCGCAGAGCTGTCTCGCAGAAGGCAGCGAGTGCTGGGTTTGGGCTCGTGCCCGTGTGCGGCAGACAGCTGTTCGGCAGACCCCAGGGAGCTCAGGAAGGGAGCCCAAGACACAGCTAATTTTAGCATCTCCTGTTACAAGGTGAAGCTCCTGCAGTTCCCAGGCACTTGGCTGGGTCCCATCCTACCTTCTTCTGCAGCTCCAGGTCTCTTCCTTTGGTACTAAACCCTGCTCGACTCAAATTTGGGAGTGATCTGCACTGGGGTACCCAGGCAGATGCCAGCACAGAGCATCTGCAAGCTCTTAGCCCACAGCTTCTCCTTGAGGTGACAGGACAGCAGGGGGTTTGCAGCTCAGGCCCCATCCTGCAGACACACCAGTCCTTGGCTAGCCCAGGCTGGGGGCTGAGCAGGGAGAGCCCCCTGCCCCGCTCGACTCCGGCTGCCTTCCCTACCAGCCTCACCCAGCATCAGGTCAAACCTGCCCCCCGACAGCCGCACCCCACGGCTCCGTGCCCCGCTGTCCGCAAAACGGTCCTCGGCAGCTGAGCTAGTTCTGATGCCCCAGCAGCCCCCCGAGCAGATGAAGTTTCCGGAGACGAGCCAGTTGAAGCCTGCTTTTGCATGCCAAGGGAGCCCAGGTAAAACTGCCATTTTGGATGTGCTTCCTCCAAGCGCAGGAGCTCAGTGCCAGCCTCAGGTCTGCGCTCTGTGTGTAGAAAACACTGACTTCTTCAGGGGCACACGCTCAGCCTGGCTCCATGGGCCGAGGTTAGCTCCAAGCACCACCTCTGTCCCCTGCAAATCCCAAACTCTGGCCTTACCTTCCTGACCATCTTGCATCTGCCACTTTTGATCCATCGGATAGAAATAGCAACCCCTTTTCCTTTCCCGTTGCAGAGGTTTAGAGTGAGTGTGGATGAGTTCATGGAAGACAGACAGTGAAGGTGACTAAACCCAGGGAAACCACCCACAGCTGCAGAAATCCCCACGCTGAAACTGGTTGTTGGCTGGGAGAGTATTAAGAGGAGCATCACACATGCTGCGTGTGCTGTTCCTCCTCCTCAAGCATCCACTTTGGCCACTGTCAGGACAAAATTCTGGATCAGAGAGGCCTTTAGTCCACCCTGACTTAGCGTTATCACCTCCAGCAGCACATTATGCTGTCGCTACCAAAAGGTGCTGCCCCGGCCCCAGCACGGAGCAAGGGGCAGGTGTGCTGCAAAGCACTCCCAGCTACTCTGTGAGAGTTCGTGCAGTTCTCTCATTTGTTATTCCCTCTTAGACACTAGGAAATCAAATGACTTTCCCTCCCAATTAGTACTCCTTCATTATGCAAATAATGTCCTTTGATCTGCTCCTGCTGTCAGAGAGCGGATCTGACCGTATTTGTTTTATTCCTCTTTATGCCCCAGGAAGGTACCCACCTCTGGGAGCTGGGACTATGCTTTTGGCAGGGAATGGGGAGCTGCAGCCGATAGCTGCCATGAGCGAGAAGAAAAACCACCCACTCGGGCAGCCCCAAGCACAAACGCCAGCGAGGTCTGGGAAGGCAGGAGCGTGAGAGGAGGAAAAAAGGGGGTCACCCTTTGCTTTTCAGGCTGGGCCACAGAGCAGAGGCTGTCAGAGCAGCAGAGATGGGGAATGAACAGGTCCCCACAAACAGGCTCCAAGCTGGAGAGCATCCCTGCCCCCTGGGGTGGTCCCATCCCAGCCCCTTCCCCAGCAGAGAGCACAGCTGAACTGGTGATCCAGGAAAACATCTGCACCCAAATGGAGCCGAGACCAGGCATGTTCCCCAGCAGGTCCCCAGGGTCTGACCTTGATCTTGATGTATGAATAGCCAACCCAAGCTCTCCCCAGGCTGCCCAGCCTTCCTACCCTGACTTGGCCAGCACAAAGCACAACCTCCTTCCACATTCAGGAAGGCAGCAAGGCATGCTCCCCATTCACTCTTATGAAAATACCCCTCAGGTCTAGGGGAGATCATCTGTCCAGCTCAGAGACATCACTACCAATACCAACCACAAAAACAAGCCATGACAACAGCTGAGCCAAGCCTTGATGCCACAAAAGGAGCACTCCCACGCAAACAGGGCCTGGCAGGGTTTTTCCCACAAGAAAATCCTGAACTTTACCGCCCTGGCCCAGGCAGAATCTCATGTCCTTGGGGATGTCCATGCATCCCCAGCCCTTCCTACAGCAGCTGGAGCTGAACTTCACACACCGGGTCCGTGACCAGCCCCATCTCCCTCTGTGTCCACACCAGGGCTACGGTGGAGGAGCAGGGCGGCTGCTGAACACCAAGAGGGTGGAGGAGAAAGCTACTTTTCAGACTTGCTTGTTTATGCTTTCACAGGACATGTCCTTTGTGCTACCTGTTCCTGGCCAAAGCACTGGTAAGCTGCAGCAGAACCAGGAGGCAGCTGGGGACTTGCAGCAGCTGCGTGTGGGTACCCTCCAGCCCTGCGTTCACACCGCAGGGCACCCATGTCGCAGCACCACTTGAAGATGCCGTGTGAAGCCCTCCCTGCCCTGTTAGCTGGGCCATCTCCAGGGCTCGGCTGCTGCAGAGAAGACCTTACGCTCCCCAGGGCATGGCCAGGCTACAGAAAAGCTCCAAGATTGTCTCGGGCAGACAGACATCAGCCCGGTAAGCAGAACAGGCTCTTGGCTCCAGCTCCCTGCTCTGCGCATGCAGCTTGGAAGCACAGCCCACGCCGTTCACAGCACTCCTCTTTACTTTTAACTTCTGAGTGTTTTAATTTGCAGGAATCGCCTCCTTTCATGTTGTGAAACCGTGTTTCTTTCTCCCTCTGATCTCCAATTTCGCATAGAAACTGTCTCCTTTGATATGTCTTGTTCACATCAGTCTGATCAGGCAGCTCCGTAATTGTTAGTGACTTTCAAAGAACTGGGATCCTTGTCTAATACTCAGAGTTGAGAATTCCTTCCTTTTTAAATGTTGTTCAAGCAAAATAGATTAAATTAATTTCTTTCTTCCCTTTGGGAACAGGATGCCTCCTGCTTTGCTGCCCACATGCTGCCTTTCATTTCTCCAGGAGCACACGGCTGTAGTTCAAGAGATCACTCTGACTCGGGAGAGGATTTGTGCAGGTAAGTGGAAGAGGAAGGAGAGCTTGGGGTGACTCAGGAGAGCTTGTTCTCCATCCGTCAACAGAAATCCAGGCAGCAGCAGCTCCTCTGGTATGGGCAATTCCTGCACATCTGTACCTGCTGGAGGCCGTGCACCGCTCTCACAATACGCTGCACGTTAACCACGGAGGGACAGCGCTGTCCTGAGGCAGCGCAGACCCAAGCACCATCCCCTGCATTTGGCTTCCAGGATGCCTCTTCAGCCAGACCTTCCTGCACAAGCGGGGCCCAGCGGTTCCCCAACCTGCCGAGCCCCTGGTGCAGCTCAGCCCTGGACCCCCAGCCGCTCTCCCTCCCGGAGCTCACTGCCTTCTCCTGGCACCGTCACTCTCCCCGCTGCCGACTCATCCCTTGCTGACAGTGTTGGGGACCTGCCTCATCTTTGATGTCAGTCAGTCTTTTGCAGGCTGGCTTCTACCTGGACGCAGCCTTTGGAGAACAGTGATTTATCGTTGCCTGCCCGCAGCGCACGCTGGCACGTGCAGTCTGCCACACGCTCTGGCTAGTCAATGGGGGATAACAGATAGCCCGACATGGACAGGGAATGGTGTGACGTTCTGGGCACCGCAGCAAGCCAGTCGCTCTGCCTGGACTCCAGCCGTGCTCAGCAGCACGAGAACCCACCGTCGGGGCCGGCACAGGGGGCAAGGGCAGCAGTACTGCAGTTCATGCATCACCTCCCTCTACCCTCCCGACGCTCAGGGGAGCACAAAGCTCTCTGCCCTCCTCCGCCATCCCTGGGGGATGGACTCATGCAGCCTCGTGGCGCACGTCCCAGCGAGGCTGATTGCCAGTGGACTTGAGATGCCTAGTGGGAAGGGGATGGGCAGGCTAACGGTAACACGGGGAAGGCACACTCCTGTCACAGGGGACATGAATTCCCTGATCTCAGCCAAGGCCTGGCCTCTCAGAGGAAGGCTAGAGGGTGAGAGGGCTCGGCAACCCCATGGGGATGCACAAAGGGGTGGCTGGGCAGCCGCGGGGCTCTGGAGAGCAGCAAAGCAGCACACAGAGGATGGCCCAGGGCACGGGCAGGCAGAGGAGGAGAAACCCCACTCAGGTTAATCTGAGCCACAGGCAGCCATGAGCCCCTCAGCATGCAAGGGCTCAGTCCATCCATCCCCCCCGGTCCCTCCCAGCATTTGGGAGCGAGGGGGCTGTGCAAAACCAGGGTCAAGGCACAGCAGGCAGCTGGCACCGCCACAACCTGTCTCCAGGGCACAGCTTAGGGCTGAGACTGAGCGCTCAGCCACAGGCTGGCAATCAGCTCAGAGGATTTATTCACTTGTTTTCCTTAAGCCACCTTATTTATTTTTCCCTTTTGGCTCCCTAGCTCCGGTCTCAGCTGGAATCCCTGGGATTTGCAGGCGGTTTTGCGGGGTACAGCGAGCTCAAGGTTTGATAAGAGAGGGGCGTAGGTTTTCCCAACCCACCTCCTCCCACCCAGGAGACCTACCGATGGGGGACAGCTCTGCCACACTGCCGATGTAGGGCCCCTCCAGGAAGCGTGGCTCGCTGTCGTTGATGTCCTGCACCTTGATGATGAACTCGGACTCAGGCTCCAGCAGCTGGTCCGTCTGCCGGTCGCGGGCCTGAGCCCGCAGGGTGTAGAAGGTTTTCTGCTCCCGGTCCAGGCGTTCAGTGGCGTGGATGTCACCTGTGATCTCGTCGATGAGGAAGATTGTCCCTGCGCCCTCCCCGGAGATAGTGTACTTGATGGAGCCGTCCCCCTCATCCGAGTCCGAGTGGATCTGCCAGGGAGAGAGGGAGAGGGGTGGGAGCAGGCTGGGGCCATGCTCATGCCCCCGCGTCCAAGACCGCATGGCTGTGAAGCCCCTGGTGCAAGGTGCCCACGGTCCCTGCATGATGCCCGTCTGCTCCCTCTGCTGCTGCTGGCCGGAGAGCAGGACAGAACACCACCAAACAACGCCTGTGCATGCAGGAAGGCCCCATAAACTTGAACTTCAGACCTGCCTCTGCCACCATACGCTCAGCAGATCACAAATCCTGCCAGTACCCACCCACACCACAAACCGAGGGCCAAACCCCACCACTGCAAGGGGTTAGGAGATGCTGGAAAAGGGAAAGACAACTCATCAGCACACCAAAAAAAAAAAAAAAAAGAAAAAAAGGCTTCCCTGTGGGCAAGGACCCAGGACCCTGGCAGTGCAGGATCACCTCTCCCAAGCTGCAGAGCAGACTGGGGTGTAAAGGCAGCTCACCAGCATCTGTCCCCATCCACCCAAAGCCCACGCTCATCTGCCAGCTCTGCTCCAGCCACCGCCACACTCCCGTTTCCAGGCAGTCGGTGCTGACAAATCTCCCTGGCTGAGAGCTCACGCACTCACTGCACATCTGTATTGGCTTCATGTGGCAAGAACACAGGGGGGTGTCAACCCCTCACAACATCACACCCACAGCCCCCACCTGAGCAAAGCCCGTGGGAGAATGTGGCAAATTAGGCTTGTGTTCAGGATGAAAAACAGACCCTGGGGAAGATGCTTTTGTAGCCAATTCCTGCTTCATTTTCTAATTAAGACAACATTTGAAATTAGGAAAAGAAAGGGTAAACAGCAGCTCCCCGCAGACCAGGAGCTGACTGGAATCCAGGCCAGACGTCCAGAGATAATTTTATTGGTGGCATTAAACTGAGTTATGAGGTTTTTACAATCCAGCCACTTATGAGAAATCTATTAACAGTAACTGGACAGGCAGAATGCATCTTGACAGAGAGCAGCATGGGCATTAATTGGGACAATCCATAATGGGACAGGCCCCCGGAAAGGTTTCATCAACTGCTTTCATTTGCTTCCTACAATTTCTGCTTAGAATCAGCAAAGCCGCCTCACCCCCCCCCAAAAAAAAAGAGAAAGAAAAAAAGCCGTCCATTAATCGGCTAATGAAATATGAAAATGTTTATGGGCCATTCAATCTTCCAAACTGCAGTTCTATAATCCACCTTTCAGACACACAGCTCTACCAGCAAGAATTTATACCAGAGCTGCCTCTTTTTTATGACGCCTTCATTATATTTGTCTTGTTAGATACAGTTTATATATTTATTTCATGAGTGAGGGGCCCACGCCTTAGACAATTCAATGCATTTTACACAACATTCCCATATTACTGCCCATGCTGAAACATCTCCCAAGGCTTGCCAAGGGAAGGAGACCTGCGCTCGGGGCCGAGAGCCCAGCGGCGCCGCTGGGACCGCCGTGGCTTGGCCACAGACCTGCTGGGGCAGCACCTCTCAGAGCAAGTGCCTGCAGGGATGTTCTGCCTGGCTCTGCAGGAGCATCCTGCCCTGGCGGTCCTGCCCGAGCCCTCCCTGCTGGCGAGCTTGCTGTCCCCTCCGCTTTATCATCCTCTCCCATCCTTTCCAAGGCCAGGCTGGACGGGGCTTTGAGCAGCCTGGTCTGGTGGGAGGTGTCCCTGCCCAGGGCAGGGTGTTGGAACTGGATGATCTTTAAGTTCCCTTCCAACCCAAACCAGTCTATGATTCTAGTGTTCACTGCTACCCTGCTAGAGATCAAGCTTTTCAGAAAGAAAAAAGGTGCACCTGGTCTGTACAGAGCGGGTAACAGAAACCTGCAATTTTCCGCTGAACACCAGGCTCATGATTAATAATTAGGCCAGAGGTAAACCACCCAGCACCTCTTCCCAGAACCACACTGAGCTCTCAGCACATCCTCTTTACATATTTGCTCATCGCTGACTGCTCGGAGCAGGCACCAGCATCCCTGCAAACTAGAACACTAGGAAGAAAAATGGAGCCTGGGCTCAAGGGGCTGCAGTGATTGATTTACAAGGGAAGATTAAAAGAGCTAAATCTGTGCTGCTTGACTAAACAACAACTAATGGGGGAGGGCCGGATAACAGAGTACAGACATCTGAGGGGAGATGCCACAGGCCCAGACCACATCCCAGGGATGCTTCTCCTGCCAAGCCTTGCCGGTACAGCGGGAAGGCTCAGGGAGCACCAAGTTTTGGGGACATCCACCACTACTGGGCATGGCAGGAGAGAAAAATTGGGCAGCCCTGGCATGGCACAGACCCATGCTGTCCCCGGGACCCCCTCTGCACCTTCCCCCGAGCCCCCTCCAACTCAGCGCTGCACCCCAGGAGCAGAGGGAACCCTGCGCTCAGCTCCTCCGGCCAAGGACTAGAGCATCCGCAACAGCTATTCGGAAGGTGGACAAAAGGCCGATCGGTTTGTTAAAGAGGAAAATAGTTTCCTTGTCCTAAAAGGCTACAGTCAGGATTTTTACGAAGCCATTAATTACTAGCTAATAATTAAGTCAAAATTAAATGTGCACATTCCTTATTAAAAGCGATTAAACAGAAAGCAAAAATACACAAATAAAAAATGACTCTGGGGCTGTGAAAGAAAGAAAATCAAATAAAAACTAGCCTGTAATAAAGGCGCACTCTGTTTGCTCCAACTCATAAACCCCGAGTTCATCAATTTTCTTTAAATATTAGCAACTTAATTAAATCTGCTTTTTTCCCTTTAATCCTCTCCTCTATCTAAAATAGATCTGTCCACACGCAGAAGTTTGTAACTAGTGCTGACCCCATAATTCTATTTAAAAAAACCCAAAGAAATCCACATCAAACTGACAGCAGCCTCAGGGGAAATTACAGTTCAGAAGAAGGATTAGCCAGAGAACCCAGATTTTATGGAAATGGTATCGGCCCTCTGAAAAGCACACGTAGGTGTGCAAGAGGCGTCCATGGAGGGCAAGCCCCAGCTACACTGCATGGAGCCGTGGGTCCCCCATGGAGGAAGGCTCTGGGACGCGCAAGCTGTGCGCCGGGGGGGACTGGCACCACTGCCCTGGGAAGCCGGGGCCCACCCCAGCCCTGGCATCCCCAGGTGGGCACCTCAGCTTCTCCCAACCCCAGGGAAAAACCCGTCCCTGGGTTGCCTTCAGCCCTCCGGAGCAATGTTCACAGGGAACGGCTTGCGGCGCCGGCTGGCTGTTTGTTCTGAGCGGGGTGGGCGATGCAGTGACTGATGTGGAAAGGGGCTGTAAAATGGGTTAGTTGTAGGTTCCTGGGTTCGTTTTGGAGATGCGGCGGTTGCTAGGCTACCTCCGGAGCTTGACAGGGCCTGATGCTTCGAGTCGCTTCCCAGGGGAGCTGTGAATTAGCTGTAACTGCACCGAGCGCCGTGGCAGAGGAGTGCGCCTTTCGAGTGTCTGCTGAAATGGACACAAATCACCACTGAAATCCCAGCTGGCCCCTAGCCAAGAAGCCCATTTTCAAGCCTCCTCCAGACTCATAACCAGACAGCCGAGGCCATCAGACAGCCCCGCTGCGTGAGCTCTGGGGCATTTTCCTTTGGGGAGAGCCCCTGCTCCCCAACAGGGGCAGCCCTAGCTGGCTTGCAGCACCCTACTCTGACTGGTCCCAACATCTGGCACTGCCTTCATCAATATAGAAGTAACACATCCTCCCAACACATGGAAGCCACAGGGCAGCTTCTCCACAGCTCCCAGAAAAGGACGAAGCCCAGCAACCCCAAGGCAAAACGCTCCTTCAGCCTCAGGACGCCAGGAGCAGAGGGACCAGAGGTCCATGTCCAGCCTCCCCATGCCCCAAGGTGGTCACACACCAGAGAAGCAGCAAGTTCCCAAGGACAGACCCAGCAAGCTCCAGGTTTGCTGGCACTCCTCTCCGCAGGGCATGCAAGCAAGGGCAAGAGCCAGGACAACAGGAACAGCCACCCCCTTGGAGAGAAGGGAGACTACCAGAGGGAGACCAGGGCTTTTCCAGCACAAGGAGACCAGCATGCTCCAGTGACCACTATCACACCTTCTCACAGCAGAGCAGGATGCGCTGGTTACAAGCCTGAAACCTCCCAGTGCCTCTCCCTGGAAGTTCATGGGTGCCACCACCTGTGCACAGCCCAGCAAGGATCCGGCCCTGGGAGCAGCATAGTAACACAGTGCAGCTCCCAGGGGCACCCAAAGGACAGACATAGCTCCCGGCAAGCTCCAGGAGAGCTCTGTCACCAGTGCTGGCCCCTCAGGGTCCCTCCAAGCCCTGGACACCCACACCAAGCACCTTCCACACCATGCTGTGCACGTCAGCCTGAGATCTGTAAATCCTGCAAGAACCTTGGTCTGGCCACAAACAAGAGCAGGATTGCTGCACCACTACTAGAGTGGGACATCTCTGCCAGCCCCAGTTTTTGGAGATAATTAGCTAGGAAACAGCTATTGTAGCCTGCAGGTCCAGGAGATCCTTCCAGGACCAGGAAGGAGCCACAGGGAGAGGCCATGAAACAAAACCCAGCACATGATCCCCATGCTGAAAGGGCTACGGGACCAGGGATGGACCATGTTCAGGAAGTCAGGGTTGCACCTACGGCAGCAACTGCTGGGGCAGGAGGGCCCTTGGTGCTACAGCAGCACTTCGGCTGCCAAGAAATTGCAGGGACCAGCATGAGCAGATGCCCGTCCTGCCCACCCAGCCCGGTCTACACATCTGCTCCAGCCCAGCATGTCCACCCACAGAGATGGGGCTGAGCCTTTCCCACTGCCCCCACAACACCCAGAGCTGCACCCTTTCTTGCACCCACCCCAAACACCATGGGAACCCAGCACGCAACTGGGAGAACATAGATATGAATTTTGGTGTATTCCTGTCCCGGGGTTTCTGGAAGCACATCAACCTCACCAGCCCCCATCAGGGACCGGGCTCCTGCCATCCCAGTCCACAGACCTAACCAGTCCCCCATGAGAAACCTTCATACAGGTCCTCTCTCTCCCCTGCCAGGCTTGACTGTGCTGCCAGCATGCCCCAGTCTGCCACCAGCTTGGTTACCCCCATGGAGACATAGGGCTACCTTACCTTCCCCACGTACAGCGGCTCCGTGCCTGTGTACTCCTCCACCACAAAGAATTGATTCCAGACCCAGCCACGCTTCACTCGCCCACCAGCCAGCAGTGCGGGGTCCCCCGGCTGCCCGAGGCCAGGGCCCTCCACCGCTGTGTGCATGGCCCAGGCCCCCAGCTCCTGGATGGCGCAGAACAGCAGCAGCATGGTCCACGAGAAGCCCTGCAGACCCTTCGCCATTGCACTCTAGGAGGCTGCATGAGCAGTATCTTTTGGACAGGCAATTAGCATCCTTTAGGGAAGAGGAGAAGGAGGAAAGTCCACACTAGCAGCGTGGGGCTCACCAGTCAATGCAGAGCATCCCCATCCCCGCTGCATGCCGTGTCCTGCAGCTGGAGCACTCCTGTCCCAGCAGGCTGGAGTCACATCTGTGACAACAGACGTCCTGGACCTCCCACTGCTAACGCAGGGGCAGTCAGTGCTGGTGCCTTGCAGGCTGCTCCTGGGTCTCCAGAGAAGAGTCTGGCAGCTGGCATTTGTCCCCGGGGACAGAGCTGTGGGGCTCCGTGCTCGGCTGCTGCCGGTCTTGCTGGGGAGCAGGGTCCCGCACAGCCTGCTGCCCACCCTGCCAGCGGGCAGGGGGCTCCGCAGCTGCGTGCGGGGCACGGGCACCCGCCACCGTCATTCACGGGAAGCGAAGGGAAGCTTTTCCACGTACGGTTTCACAGAGAAGTTAACAGGATGAGCTGCTGTGGCCAATGTCTTGCCTGTCCCGTGGTGGCCCTGGACTACTGCGTCGGGGGTCCGGCAGCACAGGCGGCTGTGCCACATGTGCGGGTCACAAGCCCATTTGTAACTCCCATCTTCAGGGGGATGAGATCCCAGCACCTGGCGAAGGGTCCTTTGCCCAGCTGATGCCGGTCGCTTCCATCCTCTGCTGAATCACACAGGGAGGTGCAGGGCAGCCGGCAGCATCCCCAGGAGCCTGCAAAAGGCCAAGGTGTCAGTGCTGGTGTGAGAGCCAGGCTCCGTGTTCCCCCCGCTCCATCCTCCCCCTGCAGCCTTAGTCAGCATCTCCCACCCTGCCTGGCCCCAGGTGCCCCACCATAAAGCCCAGCCCCACAGGTCCTGCTTTAGCAGGAAGGGAAGGTACCCAGGAAGGTACCCGGGAAGGGAAGGCAGCAAGCTGCAGAGCTCTCATCACCACGCACGTTTGCTCCAGCAGGGACTCCGAGACTGAGGAGCCCCAACTGTCAAGGGTCCCTCCTCACCACGCTGCCCTGGTTGCCGAGAGGAGCGAGGTCTGCTGCGCCATCGCTGCCCACGCTGGTGGGAGATGTGTAGGCAGCACCCCCAGCACCGCACAGGGCCAGACCACGCCAGTCCTGCACGCACGCACCAGGCGATGCCAGTGCCTGACAGGGGAGGTGCTGGCTGTCCGGCCACTGCCGCTAGTTTTCCCAGCATCTTGCTTCTGCAGCCATGGACTAGGAGGAAAGCATCTCTTCAAGGACTCGCCATCTGTCTGACTTTAAAGCTAAGAGTTTAAGAAAGGGTGAGGTTCAAGACACCCACGTGGCACCAAGGATAAAGACATGAGACCTGTGGTCAAGGGCAGACTGCATCCAGTGAGCACCTGGGGAGAAGAGGCCGACCGGGAGATGGGTGTGCAGCATCCATCCCTGCCTGCACCAACACCCTGAGCTTCCACTAGAGCTCTGCGACACCAGCCACAGCCAGAACTACTCATGAAACATGCATATCTCCATCGGTTTGCAGAATTAATCTCCTGTCATCTGTTACTCTAAATGGGAGGGGGAAAGAGGATGAATGGAAAGGGGACAATCCTGGACTAGATAGTCATCGACTCCCCATAGAAGGGGAACTGGACTGTGCTCCAGAGTCCCCTGCGTGGTTCTGAATGGCCCTAGCAGTGATTCTGAACCCTAGCAGTTCAGAGCAGGGGTAGCTGGCAAGTATTTCCCTAGCTCTTCCTTGCCCTTGACATTCCCTTCGTGCGACCGCACCAACGGGGCAGTTCCCCAAAGCACCCAGTGAGCTGCACTGATATTTCTGCATTTGCCTGACTGGACAAACACTGAGAAACACGGGGCATTAGTGCCAGGCATCCTTCCTCACTGCCTCTTCATGGTTCACAAGCAGTGGGTCATGCAATGTGCACAAATCTATTCACACACGATGGCTCGCACCCGTGTTCCATCCCATGCACAGCTAAGAGCACTCACACGCACTGGCGCTCTCCTTTGTCCATATGTGTGCCTCACTTGAGTGTACACACGTGTTTTCGCCTCCATGTACACATGCCATACTCCACACACACATACATGTCAGCTCTCACTCGTGGAAGCCCTGTGCTCCTCATGCTCCAAGGAGCAGAGGGTCTCCGGTGCATCTTTATGTTAGCAATCACAGTACAGAAACACCAACATTCCTCCCCGCCCCTCTTCCCTGCCAGATCATTTGTTATTAAGACCTCTCCGCACCATGCACTGAAGGCTGTTGGCACCGGCATGACTCCCTCTTGCAGCCGGGCCTCCCCGTGCAAGAGCCATTCCTGCCCCTGCTCCTGAAGGGCCACCTATTCTTCCAATCCGGTGAGAACCCCTATCATCACACAGCAAAATATTTAACGTCGGAGACTATACCCAGGGAAGCGAGATGGCCTGTAGACGGGTGACAGGCTGGGTTGTTCCTTCCCACTGTTAGAAGTCTCACAGAATGAAATAATTGCAGCCTTCGTCAATCAAACACAGATATAAAGGTCCCCGCTCTGGAGCGACAGAGCTGAGGCTGCCCCACCTGCAGCAGACTTCAGAGCAAGACATAAGAGGACACGTACAACAAACCTGTTTTATCACGCTTACACGGATATATAGAAGAATCATATAATAAGATGTAGCGTACCACTGCCACAACCAGCATCTCTCCAATTTCTCACGTCTGTGAAATTTGTGGCTATGTTGGAGTAAGTTCCCCAGACAGCGAGAGACAGCAATAAACCGAACAGCGCAAGGTGTGCCAGAGCAAGAGCTTCAGGCCAGCACTCAGGGCAAACAGCAGGTGTGGGAAGAATAGCATCCAAGGGCAGGAAGGCGGCACGCTGCCCCGGCTGCCCCCAGCAGGCCTTGCTCAGGGCACACAGCTGGCAGACAGCACGGACACTGGCTCTGGGAGGGCAGAAGGAGCCATGCCCCTTCCCCTCATCACACCATTTCACTCCTGAGTGGCATCTGCAAGCGGCCCATTTCCTCCATGACCCGACTGCTGGAGCCACACACAGGAGCCAGCCCCGTGGGCGCAGAGGGATGGCACCGCCACTCATTCGGAAACCGGCACTGCTGCCTTTTCTTTCAGCCTTGCCAGAGTTACAGCATATAAATGGAGGTAGCCACATCCTAAACGGTATCAATAAATGAGTAAAAGCAACAACTTAAATGCACGCGCGAAAGCAAGGCGGAGCGCAGAGGAAGCGAGGGCAATAGATGTCGCAGTGGGTGAGCACGGCTCCGGCAGAGCTGCTCCCCGGCTGGCGGACGAGCTGGCCCGCAGTTCCCAAGGCAACTTGCTCAGCCCTGTGGCATCGGAGCACGGCACAGAGCAGCGAGTGCCAGGGAGAGGAGAGTCCCGCTGAGCCTGCACGGGCTGGGCTGCCGTTGCTGTGGGAACCACAACCTTGTGTTTGGAGCCTCAGCCATTATGCCGCTTTCCACATTTAGCAGATTTCCCCGTCTTACCGCTACGTCTGAACTCATGTGGTTTGCTGGTGGCTGCCTCACGTGTCCGAAGTTCGGCTGCACTCAGCTGAGCTGTTGGCACGCTCTGCCTACGCGCAGCAATGCAGGTGGGGTGACAATTTGCCTCAAGGCACCTCTGAGACACTCAGGTCCCAGACTGCAAAGCCCATCTACACAACCCATTGCGAGCTCCAGCCCCCCAGAAACGCTGACCCAGAGACACGTCTGTGGCAAGGCTCGTTGCCGCTAACTGGGTTCTTCCTCTCCACCCATAAAGTCTCAGCCTGCCTCTTTTCTGTCACAGCTTCAGGCCACAGCTAGGGTCAGTGTCACGTCTCTTCTCAGCGTGCAGACCTTTCTTTCTGGCTGTCACATCACAGACCGCGTCCAGAGGAAGCGGATCCAAGAGCCCCAAGTCCTGCTTGTGACCTTGCAGCTGCAGGATTCAAAGGACCCCAGGGCTACAGAGCACCACAGAAGGCCCCTGTGCACAGGAACCAAGACCAACACGACATTTATTTCCCCGTGTTATTGAAGACCTTTCACCACCAGCTGGAAGTGCCACTTCTCTCTGCCACACGTGAGCAGCGGAGCCGTAAATAAGCAGAGAGAGCTGCTGCCGTCGCAGGCAGAGCCAGCCGCAGCACCGCATCCCAAGCGGGCGGCAGCGGGCAGCTGGCTGCAAGCGCAGGGCACGCAGGCAGCAGGCGCAGGGCGCACCAGGCAGGGTTCCACACACGCAGTGAAGCACCAAACCCTCGCACCGCCCCGGGCAGTGCCCTCTCTCTCCTGCTGCTCTGTCATCCCCGCTTCCCAATTATCAGCACAAACCGTCCCCCCCCTCCCCCCCGCCGCCCCACAAGAGCTTGTGCAGTTTGTCGGCGTGTATTTGGCACAGCCATACTGTACATCATGTTGACAGCAGAAATTACATCCTGAGCTTATGTTTTACACTGTGCTCTGTCAGAACTCACCGCAGCCCAGTGATCAGGACAAATTGAATAGCATCCCGTCCGTGTCAATATTTATTTCATTTTACAAATGCAGGCTGATGCGGGGGAAAAGCAGGCAGGGGGAGGGGGGAAGACACAGGCAGGCACAGCACACAAAGATAGCACTGCCCAATACATCACAGCCCTACACCTCCAAACTCTACTATCGCCCAACACTGCTGCAGTCCCAGAGCCAGAGCAGCAGCATCCCAGGAGCCCAGGGAGGGGGGATCCCAACCAGAGGCCAGACGACCACCCTGGGACCTCACAGAATCCTCTAGGTTGGGAGGGACCTTTAAGATCGTTGAGTCCAACCGTCAACCTAACACTGCCAAAACCACCACATCTACCTGTCTTTTAAATATCTCCAGGGATGGTGATTCCAACACTTCCCTAGGCAGCCTGTTCCAATGTTTGATAGCCCTTTCAGTGAAGAATTTATTCCCAATATCCAACCTGAACCTCCCCTGGCGTAACTTGAGGCCATTTCCTCGTGCAGCGCTCCCCGTGCCCGCAGCTCGATGGCAAGGGCTGCCACACCAGCACCGTTCCTCTGAGACAAGCCCTTACAAGCAGCAGAAAACGCAGAGTCCCCCAGCAGCCAGGAAAGCTGCATCAGAGCAGAAGGAGAGCCCTCCCTCCTCGATGCCAGCTTGCCGCCTGAGCTAACGCAGGGCTGGATGCACTGCCTCGGCTCCTCAGCACCTCCCGGCAGAGTCACACAAACTGCCTGCACGAGCATCAGGACCGCTCCGTCTGTTGGGAATGGCCACGAGGATGCTGCATAAGCTGCTGGGGAGCGAGGCAAGAGTAAGGCACTGCCTGTGCCACCCTTGGGAAGGCAGAGCCACAGAATGAATACCAAGCACGAGACAGGAGCTCTCTAAAGCTTGGGCCTTCTCCTGCTTTTCCATGGCATGCCCACACCCCAAAGGATACAAGGAAATGGAAGCTGCAGCAGGAAGGTCAGGGACAACAGCTTAGTCCTGACCCCATGGTCCTGGGCATGGCCCTCATTGCTCAGTTTGCCATCTGCAGATGAGTTCAGACTGGGAGTATCAGTTACCCAGCTCCAGCCCTGTCACCCAACAAAGACAAGGAAGGAGCAGACAGCAGCACACCAGGGACGGTCTCCAGACTACCAGTTGCTTCCACCACTTGCTTGCGGAAGCCCAACCTCACAGCTGGAAAATTGGGAGCTTGTGGACTCTCATGTTGCTCCTCACACTGCTCTCCAGTGGCTTCCCAAGGGCAGAGCATGCAATGACAAAGGGGGCAGCCTCAGGTGGACCTTGCTGGGACGCAGGGCAGCAAAAAGACTGCAATTAGTTCAGCAGCAATTCTTCTCCAGTGCTGCCTACAGTGCAGCATGTGGTGTGTAACCACGTCTCCTCCTGTTAAACAGAATTCAAATCCACTTAATGCTCCCTTTCCTGGGAAAAGGAACAGGCTGCCTAGAACATGCTTCCAGTATCTGTTGTATGGAGGTAATACAAGCATGGCAAAGCTGCTGCAAAGCTTTAAGATGGTTCATAATCTCCAGGCCTAGGGCTAAGACATGAACTCGGGCTCTCTGGAGCTCACTTCCTCTACTGGATATTGTAAGACAAGATGAGGCAAAGATACTTTTTTTGCTTTTACAAACTTCTCCTTGAAATCTAGAGACGAGGGAGGAGGCAGTCTTGCCAGACGTAAGATACTATCAACTCCAGAGTTGGCCACATGGCAAGCCTAATGCATTTAAACATCCAAGACCCCACACACTGCATCTGACAACGCACCTCAGTGCCACACCAACCCGGGACCACTGCACCAGGGCCAAGCACCCACCCACATCCCCATAGCTTCCTGCAGCTCCTTCCTAGCATCCAAGAGATATTTTACAATTACCGCTTTGGGCTGGACAATGGAATAGTCAGGGCATCCAGCCCTCAGACCCACAGGGAGTGCTCTGTAGGTTTAAAACACTAGGGACCAACCTGGCTGCTGCTCCACTGTGGTACCCATTATGGTACCACAGGCACCATAAACAAGTGTCTTTGGCTGGAATACATTAACATGCATTGCTAATTCCATAAGAGACATCAGCACTGGTGAGAGCAAAGGTGTGGGATTCCGTCTTGATGTGAGTGGGTTTTTTATGATCACAGCCACTGCACTGCAAAGTTCCCATTCCATAGCAGATGCCATCAGTGATGTGACATTGAAGGCCCGATGTTCAGATAAAACAAAGCTGGAGAATGTCTCAGAATACTGTGGCGCCAAGAAAACAACTGCAAGCGAGACAGGTTTTCACCACTGCAAGCTCTGGAACTGCCACAGCATCCCTCTGCTGAGATACGTTCTGCAGACGCTCTAACTCAGTCTCCTTTCCAGAATCTCGACACATTTTGCCAATCAAGCGAGATATTGATCTGGATGGCACACAGCATCACAGTTTGTACAAATGCTGGAGATAAGTGGCCAAGGGATTCAAGACTGTAGAGGCTTTTGAAGAGGATATTTAAACTGCTTTTGTTTTTACTTATGCAGCGAAAGGCTCATGTAACCACAGTTACTGGCTGAACACATCCCAAGTGCAAGTCCAGACTGTGCAAAGCAATGTTTGATAGCAATCTGCCTTTCAGCGAGTCTGCAGCCCTGATACAGAGCACAGAAGACAGACAGATAATGATAAAAATAAAGTTTTCTCACTAATGTCACCCTAGCCTCAGCTGTGACAACAGGGCAGAAAGCCCATTATACATAGTAAAAGTTTAGTCATGCTTGTTCTTGAAGTAAATCTCCAAGTTTCCTCTTTCTGTTTTCCTTGGAATTATTCTCCCAGCAGGGGACTTCTGCCTCTGCTTTTCTTCTCAGATAAACTTGCACACAGTCCAGGTAAAGTTGTTTTTCCGGAGGAACCTCTACCTACACAATGCTCAGCACTATATGACTAAACACCCATTTTCTCCCTTCTTTTTAAGTTGCTTTAAGTTTAATTATTGGCCCCTTTGATGCTGCCTTGAGAAATTCTAATAGAAGAGTGCAGCGACTGTCAGAGCAGGAGCTATTCACAACCTTTTGACTTCTCATGTTCAGTCACTTTCTGCTATCAGACACACCGGGAGGAACAGTATTTGTTAAAGCTCTCACACAAGCATTGTTTAGAAAAAAGTATTTTCAAAGTTCAGGAGATTTTTTTTCCCCCCCCTACAAATCTTCTTTGGTCCAAGTTTCAAAGAAATTTTAATTGCAAAGAAAATCTCAAAGTCTGCCTTAGGGAAGAGGGTTTTACAGCCATAACGGTCTCGCTCTGCAGCAATTCTTTTCCAAATATGGAATTTTCATGCCTTGTCTACGTGAATACAATACTTTTAATTCGCCTTTAAAAAACAATCTCTGAGAGGAGGTGGAAGCAAAGGCATCTTCCTGCAGACCCGAACACGTACGTGATTCCCTCTGCCCAGGACTGGGAGAAGCCACCTCCAGGCTGAGAGGGAAGAGAAGACACGGAGCCACTCTGCCCCAAGCACACCCGCAGGCCGGAGTGCAGCTGGCCAGCTAGCCACAGTGGGCAAGGCAAGCTGCACCAGTATGGCCAGCACATCTACACCAGTTCCCAGACCAGGAGCCAAATAACCACAGCTCTCAGGAGGCTCTGAACTAACCAAGCAGAACCCCCCGGGCTCAGGGCAAGCTGCTGTTCCAGCTGAGCACGCAAAAGCTCTGCCTCCGAGTGCCAAGGAGGCAAGTCAGATAGACGGGAGAAGCCACAGCCCCGGAGAGGACTGCTGTCCATGGCCGGGGCACAGGAACGGCTTCACCCCAGAGACAGCAGCCACTGCTCTGCCACGCCATTTGTGGTTTCCCCTTTCTGAATTTCACCCTCCGAGCCCTTGAGCTCACCAGGTCCCTTCCTGACATTCAGCACAGGGACTGCAGGTGCTCGCACAGCCCACCCGTTACACACCAGCTCTGCTAGCCCCACACCAGGCCCTCCTGCTCCTTGGACATTCCTGTGGCTCCCCTCAGGATCCCGGTTACCACAGTTATTTATGCAACACAGCTTCAAAGGAACAGTGGCAGAAGGTGTTTCCCTCCTGCTTCCCACAAGGGGAGGTCTCCCTGCCTCATAAATCCCCGATCAGCTCCATGGGCGGGAGCCCGGGACACCCGAGCAACCAGACAGAACCATCACTGGCCTCCTCATCCCTCTCTGCCAATTCCATGCAGTGCTAAAGGCCGGATATCCAGCAGCTCAGGGTTCACTGGCACAGCTGGACACACAGACACCGACACAGAGCCCCACGCATCGGGAGCGCTGGCATCTCCGACCCCACGGGAAAGAGAAAGCTGATCCCAAGGGACAATTCAAGGGATCGCGGGCGAGTCACTCTTTCCCGCGAACCTGACAAACTGCCTGAAGCGCTAGCAAAAAAGCAAAACAAAGCACCTGAGCACTCAGATCTGACAGGGCATGGCTCGGCTTTCCTTTGCACAGGAAACCGTACGCCGCTAAGCGCCGTGCAGGCTTGAACCCACCGATTGCTTCAGCAGGGAAAGGAAATGCGACATACCTGTCCGGCTTCTCAAAGGCTTGTGAACAGAATCATTAACAGTGGCAAGAAGAATCAGAGTTCTCAACAGCTGAAGGGAGAGAAAAAAAAAAAACCAAGAGGGGAGACACAAAAAAACCAACCAGGCGAAAAACAGAAGCCCCATTGCTGTGAGCCCAAATCTGATATAAAAACTGAAAGGGGGGTGAAAAACAAAACCAAAAGAGTTCAGTCATGACCTGGCAGAAAATGAGAAGGGACCCCATGGAGGAAGCAAAATCCATAAATTGCAGGAGATTATCTTAGTCAAGGCTACTGCTAGAAACTTCTGAAGAACAGCACTGAGCCAGGGGACCGGCCAAACAGGAACTGGAAGGCACTGCCAAATTGGCATTGACACCCAGGTACAGCTCAAAGAGAGCACATGAAGGAGAGCCTGGCTCTAGCTGGGCAGGAGGACAAGGTGACATTGCTGCTCTTCCAATGCCTGCAGCAATGGCCGTTGCCCCAGCCACCACGCTTCCGTGGCCATCCTTGCCCGGGGCTTGGCATCACCAGCATAGAGGGCATCAGACATCCTTGGCCCCCACCGGCCACAGGTGAGCAGTGCTGGTTATGAGGAAGATGCCTGCAGCATCTCTGTCACAACTTCTTGGGTGGACGGAGTTCCTCCTGCTGCAGAGAGAAGGCTCCAGAGCTCAGAGCAGGTCTTTAATTTTAGGATCTGGATAGACAGCCGCATCTGAAAGTCATCCCCTTACAAGCCCCCTGTGGAGAGTCAGGAGTCATTCCCAACCGCCTCGCGACTTTTATGCCCCACTGCCTCATGAGGAGCCAGAAATAGCCCCACACAGCAGGGCGGAGAACCCCCACAACTCTCCACCACCACCAGAGCTGACCCCCCTGGCACAGCCCAAGGACACACAGGAACCACCATCACCCCCCTCCTTGCCTCCCGCTGCCACTTCTTTGGGCCCTGGAGGCCAGCAGAAGTGACAAGAAGGAAAGGCATGGACTGGCCCAAACAAGGCAAGTGGAATCAAAGCTGATAGCCCAGACAAGTGGGCACCTGGATGGGAGTTAAAGGACAGATTAAAATTATTTAAAAAAAAACACAAAAGGAATTCTTACACTTTGACAAATGTGGAGGGAATTGGGTTCTTTTAAGCAAATGTTTGGCAGATGCATGAATTATTTATCATTCAATATTGTGTGATTAAATGGAAAATTGAAGACGTTCACAGCTTTGTCTGCAACTTTCCACGTCTCACGAAAGTCTCCCCAAATTCCTACAGAGAATAACAAGTGGGTATTATACTGAGCCACAAGGGTTCAAAGAAACTTCCCTCGGTTTGGCGCTCAGGGTTCAAGGTCAGATGCAGACTCAGGCGTCTGATTAAATAAATACTATGGCAGGCACACGTCGCTTTCAGGAAGGTCTCGCTGCTGCTTGCTCTTCTTCCCTATACATTTTAATCCTCTTGGAAATTCTGTCCCTGGAAATCTCTCATGATCAGAGAAGTGTGGCCCCTCTTTACAGAGCACACGAGGCGAGGGAAGTCTCTTCCCATGGCAGCACATTCATTTTGAGACTCAGACCAAGTCACCACGGGATCACTCACACTGAAGTGGGGAGGTCAGGAGAGCAGTGAAAAGCAGGAGAAGACCTGGGGCAGCTGCACTGCAGGTCTCTCTCCTGCAGCTTTAGAAGTACTTTTTTGCCGGTGTAACAGGACAATTAAGTTATGCCCAGCCCAGATTAGAAGCAAGCACCAACTCTCTGTTGCAGGTGCCTTAGGCCAAAAGCAGCCTGAAGGGGCAAGTGGCATCCTCAGCACCTCAGGACAAGGTCTGCAGCAATAGACAGCTGTCAGAAAGGTGGAAGAATGAGAGCGATTAGTCTTTTTAATGCCAATTTCAGCCTGATCTTTCACACTTAAGAAAACTGTTACAATGATTTTCTTATTTTCAGAGGAGCTCATTAAAAAGGAATTAGAAACAAGATAGTCTAACGGATAAGGAAATTATTTCTGCAACAGCTCTGCATCTGCACTCCGCGGCCACCCAGGCTACCGGACTTGCCCAGGCAGCATCTGTGCAGCAGCCAGAGCACCTCAATCCCCAAGGCATGGCCATCACCACCAACAACCACCACCTGAGCGATACCCTCCTGCTCAAACATGGGCTTTTCTGGCACATGGAAGAAGAGGCTCCAGCCTCAAACCTTCCCACTCCCCAGAAATTCCTCAGCAAACACGCTGGGGAGAAAGGAAGGAAACTTGGTACCACAGAAATTCAGGAACCTGAAGGTGACTGTGGCACAGCCTCATCCCCCAAACAGGAAGCAAGTTTGCTTTGCTGAGATGCAGCAGTGCCCAGAAATATCCACCACAGTTGGCAGAAATCCCTGGTAGCTGAGTCTCCTTCACAAGTAGCACATTTTGGCCAAGTCTATTTGAAAGTCTGCATCTCCAAGAGGAGCACGGCAAGAACTGAGCCACCGCACACCCCTCGGGGCTGCCCCAGGCCATCAGAGCCCTTCTAGGTCCCTCCTTGGGTCCCTAAGGCTGCACTTTGAGCAGAAACAGGCCAGTAATGAGCAGATATTCTTGAGAAAGGGCACCAGAGCTTCGCAGACCAAAAAGAGCCTCTGGATGGTCACCCAGGTAGAGACTCATTCAAAGCAAAGCCCACCTCCCCCTCACAAATCACAACCAGGAGAATCTGACCATCTTGCTGGTCCGCGGACCTACATGCTGGAGCAGATGGGCCAGGTCTCTAAGCAAGCAATCCTCACAGCACACCCATCACCAATGAGCTGTAGATAAAGGCTTTCTCCAGCCTGTAACAGACTAAAGGGTTACAATCTTCTTGTAGGCAACTTGAAGACAACAACAATAGGCTAAATTTTACATTCAATCATTATTTGCAATAATTTGTTCCATTCTACTAATTTCACCACCACTACTAGCTTCTGATGATGCGCAGCACTTGGAGTCGTGTCCCAGGAGTCAGAGTTTGTCCAGAGCAACACAAACCTCAGCCACCAGCCCCAGACCTCGGTGGCATAAGTGCTATTTCACTTCCCCAGGAAAAACAGGCAGGTTTCGCAAAGAGCTGCTCACTGCTTCACAGATACCACAAAGTCACATATGGTCTGGATGGCCAACATTCAGCACTCCTCCTACGCGCTGCCAGATTTGCCAAGAATTGTTGGACCAGATGATCCTTCCAACCTGGTTTTCTACAATTCGATGGCCAGAGGGAACAGGTCAGTGCTGGCCCAGCGCTCATGGCCCCACCAAGCAGTCCTCACTGATGCTGCCAGGGCCAACAGCCCCGGGAAGAGAATCCACGTGGAAACTGGTCTCCCTCCAGAGCAGAGTGGCCCTTTCACCCCCTCCTTGCCACAGCCCTGAACATTTCACAGAATGGCAGGGACCTCTGGAGATCATCCAGTCCAACCCCCTGCCAGAGCAGGGTCACCCAGAGCAGGTGGCACAGGAACGCGTCCAGGCGGGTTTGGAATGTCTCCGGAGTTGGAGACTCCGCCACCTCTCTGGGCAGCCTGTGCCAGGGCTCTGCCACCCTCAAAGTAAAGAAGTTCCTCCTCATGTTTAGGTGGAAGTTCCTACATTCAAGTTTGTGCCTGTTACCTCTTGTCCTGTCATTGGGCACCACTGAGAAGAGCCTGGCCCCATCCTCCTGGCACACAGCTGAGGGCAGAGGTGCCCTGATACCACAGCTGTGCAAGCAAAAATCAAGGAACCGACAAGAGCCAACAGAAACCCCTTTCCCCAGAGGGATCAGCCCCTCAGGAACGGGGCTGAGTGAGGACGGGAACCCCTGCAGACAAGGATGGGGAGGTTGTCTCCCACAGGGCCTTGCATGGCAGAACAGCTATACATGGCTGCACTACAGACAAAACTTCACTTGAATGCAAAACCAGAAGCTTTTAGCATCCTGTCTGGTAGAATCAAATTTTTATATCCTTCCATGCCCGGTAAATTCTGTTCACAAAGAACAGGAAAAAATGAAGTAAAAGCCTTAATAAATGCTGGAAGAGCAGGGAGCCCACATCAACTCCCAGCCCAGCGTAGCTCCTGGATAATATAGGCAATAGTTTATTTTTCTCTCCAGTATCATTTTCCCAGCTTGATCTCTACTGTCGCAGTATGATGGTTTCACCCCATTAGCCTTGCTTAAAAAAGTGATCCCAGGACTGTGAGTGTTATTGCCCACATAAATCAGGAGGCTTTGAATACGGAGCACCTTTAAATAAACAGCTGATGGAAGTGAAGTTCCGGGATCATTATTAATAGCTTTTCATTTCTGTGTCCGCTGTGCTGTGACATTCTTTCCCAGCAGAAAGCCTCCGCTTCCTATCCCCAGTACATCTGATCCCACGAGTCCTCCAGTCAGAGTGAGTGACTGCACCTTTGTGTTAATTGCATAGCCCGTTCCGCAAACTGAATGCTAATACTAACTAGCAAGAGGAAGGGAGTTTGCAGAGCGGGAGCGATGGGACGGTTTGAGGAGAGGCACACCAGCCCCCCGCCTTGTCCTGCACACAGAGGTGAGGAGCGCTGCTCCTCTCGCCTCCCCTTAAGGAAGGGCAGATCCAACACACACCACTGAAGGCCACAATGGGTGACAGGGTCCTGCTCCGTTTCTGTCCTCTCTGCCCAGGGAATGTGTCCCGTACTGGCCAGACCCAGGCTTTCCCTGCTCCGCCAGCTCCATCACACTTCTCACATACCCCCCCCACGAGCAGAACGATGCCGGCCACCCTCCTCATCGCAAACATCTCCTGGCTGAGTCCAACGGGACACAGAGCCTTGGAGAGGCAGCCACCACAGAACAGCCCCGTCAGTACTTACAGGTGCTGTTCAAAGACTTTACCTGGCCAGGTCCAGTTTATTTTTCATTAGCACGCCTTCTTCAGGGAGCAACCACTCTCCTCCCTGGAGGTGGAGGTAGCTGGTGGTGGACTTCAGCTATTAGGGGCTCTCCTGAGAGCTGCGGGCAGGTGCACAGCAGCCCAGAGCTCTGAATGCCATGGGGCAGATCTAAGAGCAGCAACAGCTAACACCAGAGAAATGCAAATCATCCATTCCCCTCTCCCAGGGTGATGAGCCTGGGACAGGACTAGACACCTCATCAAGAGGGACCTTGGCCACCTGCTCTGTGAGCCCCCTGCTTTGCTGCCAGCACTGACACACAGGCACTCCTGGTCTGGATTCCCAAAATCTTCATGCCTTGGACACAAGCAGAGTTGCCAATGCTGCTGCTATGTCAGCAAACGACATCTCACCCCAGGTCTGTGGCTCAGAAGGGATACCAAGGTTCTCCTTTGTGTAGATACAGCAGGAAAGACCCTTCAAAGCTCAAAAGGGGAGGAGATGGTCCTGCTGGTGGCCAGTCCCAACACAGCCACCAACATAAGTGCAAGTAAAAAGGCTCCACAGTGGCCAAAGAGGCTGGCACGGGCTTTACGGTCTCCTGATCTTTCTGCCCTTTCAGAGAGACAAGAACGGAGGGTCCTGCTGCTACACCCCACCCGCAGTTCCATTTTCCTTTTCTTGAGTAATGACACCACATACCGGTCACAGTGCTCAAGGAGAATACACAGGGTAAGTAAATATGCGAAATGGCCTGTTGCTTCAGTGACCTTTGCAGGGTATAAATCAAAAGGGCTGCAGACAGCAGCAGACTCCAGGAACAGGTGATGGCTTTTGGTTTTACTGCCTGCTGCTTGCTCTTTCCCAAAGCCAGTTCTCAGCAAGGAGATTTAGGACACAAGCACCAACACAGGCATAACCTATGAGAGCGCCAAAGTGGAAGCCAGCATCAGAAAACTGTGGCACGTGGCTGAACGAAGCTGAGACACCGCTACAGACAGGACACGCCTTTCTTGGAGGACTTGAAAAGGAAAAAAATAAAGTGTTAAATCTGTCCCTTAATTTCAGAGCCCTTCCCTAGTTAGAGTCTGAATCATTGATGTGAGGATGGACCAGCACAACAGAGCCATGTCCTTATGACAAATCAACAAGAACAGCTTCGGTTTCTGGATCTGATTCTGCAAGCCAGATGCAGTGCTAGCCTTCCCTCTGCAAGAAACTCCAACGACTTTGTCAGGTGGAAAAAAATAAATAAATAAAATTTGATTCCTCCCCCACCCCCTCCAGTGTTGTGTTTGCAGACTGTGGACCAGCAGCCAGCAGTCACACAGGACTTTTCGAGCAAGGGAAATGTAGTGGGCACCACATCTGCAAAACAAGACAGCCTCCCTGTGTCACTGGAAATGCTGCTTCCCGACCACCGGGCTTCAGCATCCCGTGGAAGCATCAGCTCTCAGCAGAGGCCAAATGTGCAAATTGCAGTTGAAAAGGAGAACATTTCTGAAAGCTGGATGCACGTGAGCACAGCTGACTAGGACAGAATCCACAAGTAGCTTCACTTTAATGTCACTACCAAACCAATGGCACAATGAGGAAGGGACGGACTGGGAGCTGTGGGAACAACCACTCTGCTCAGCACAAGTGATAAAGGGAAATTAATTGGCCAGTTCCTCAATCAGGCATAAAGGTTCAGGGCTTTGGTGTAAAACTCCGTCAAAAAAGACTGGCATCTTAACTTCTGACATTCCAGGACAGACACAGGACACAGTGTGGGGTTTTGCACAGGTCACGTATTCCACAATCAGGCCCTTTGCCTCCGCCAGTCCCGGCAATAGTGAGACGATGAGAATCTTCTCTCTCCAGCACACAGGCTTTGAAGGGTCTTTCCTGATGTATCTGCACAAAGCAAAGACCTTGGGACCTTGTACGTAGGTTCTAATGTTATTATTATCAAAAGGAATAAAGAGGGACATGGTGAAGTAAGAGGCAGCAAAGCAGCCCAGGGAACAAAGGGAGGGAGAGAGAGAGAGAGAGAGATTACAGTAGCAACAGGGAGGACAGAAAAGCGAATGGACAAAGTGCATGCGAAAGAATAGAGCCAAGGAGAGATATGCATTCACGTGAGCAGGCAGGATCGTGCTGGCACACGTGAGTGCGTGTGCACGCAGGAGGGGGCACGGAAACCCACACGGACAGGTGCAGGCATTTGCAGCTTGGAGACCTTCAGACCCACCGCGCGTTCGCAGCCCCGCACTGCTTCGGCAAAGGGCTCCCCCAGAACACCCCAGTGCCCACGCAGGACTTCTGTGGCCTAATCCACTCCATCCAGCACACAGACCCAACAGCCACTCGCCGCTGGTGACAGTGAAAGATCTTCACAGCCAAAAGAAAAATGGCAAGAAGGTGGCTCCGAGTTCCCTCACCAGGAGTGCCCACCCTTTCCCCAAAGCAGTTCCGTGCTTGAGAGGAGTGAGCCAGTGTGTGCACTGGCAGCACACACGCACACAGACACACTCCCACTTTCCCGTGTGCAAATGTGGCTTTTTCTGGCTTTGTCATCCTCACGCACTTTGTCCATTTGCATCCCACTCTCTCTGTCACTACGCTGCAGACCCCTGCTGTCTCTTCCCCTTGTTCCCTGGGCTGTTTCACTTCCTCCTCCCTCTCCACACTCCTCGTTAGCTCGTTCAGTGACAATCATGTTAGAAGTCACACACATAGCCCCGAAGTCCCTAATGCGTGCTTAAGCAGGAACAGGTCCATCCAGAGCCCACCACCCCAACCCAAGCAGCCTGATGTAAAAGTGCTGACAACCCAAATGGCACGGGCAGCCTTACTGCGGCCACGCTGCGCCATTCCCCTGCATGCCCCCACACCAGCCTCCAGGCCCCCATCACTCCTAACACCACTGGAGATAAACGTTGGACTGGCCGAAGCCAACTAAGATGTGCTGAGGGACATGGTTTGGTGGTAACTTGGCAGTGCCAGTCAACAGTTGGACTTGATGATCTTAAAGGTCTCTTCCAACCAAAGCTATTCTATGCAGATAAACGTGCTCCTTCGTGTCCTCCCCTCTAAATAACCCGCTGGGCTGGCAGCAGCCTCAGGCAGAGTTTGGGCACCCAAAGCCAAGCAGTGTCCAGTCAAAAAGCCATTCTCCCGAATGCTGGGCTCAGAGCCATACACATCACCTGCCACCCAGCTCTCCCATCAGACCTGACAGTGAACCGACACCAAAACTCGCCCCTGAGCATGCAGTCACTGTGATTCAAAAACAGAGTAACAAGACACAGGTGCCCTGAGCTGGGCCAACACCAAACTTTTAAGAGGTTCAGGACAGAAACAGACACAAGCATTACATTTGTCCAGCCCCCATGGTGGGGTGCACCAAAAGCATTAGCTCATGAAACTGCTTTCCTCATCCTGGTGCACAGAGACGCGGAGAGACCTCGCACACAAACCATATAAAGCATAAACTTATCAAACGCTTCACGCATCGGCTAGAAAAGGAGAAAGAAAACCCGTCATTACTATTTCTAAATATACTTGGGAGGCACCAGATAGCACAGTGAGGGACTAGATATAAAAAAAGATAGAGATGAGTCTCAGTACCAGCCTTTGATCGCTCACAAGGGAAACGCACGTGCTGCCTTGTGGAAGCCAGGACCAGACACTGTGTCCTACCTCTGCCTAAGCCCAGCTCAGCTGTGGTTTAAAGAAAAGGCCTTCCAGCCTGGTGCTTCATGGTCCCTCCCTCTCATTTCTATTTCACAGCAGACAGCTTTTTGCAGCCAGGACACAGCTCAGTATCAGCAACACAGACTCAGCTGCAGGATTTTCTGGTTCTGGGACAGCCTAAGGTTTGGAAAAAGCCTCCCTAGAAACACCAAACCCAACCGGAGCCTGTGCCCAGGAACTGACGGGAGACACTCAGCAGCAGCCACAGCCCCCGAGCGTGGTCACGGGTCAGACCCTGTCCTCCCAGCCCAGCGCTGGGATGGACCAGGGCTAATTCACACCAGCAGAGCCAGCAGCTCACCGCATGCGTGCAGACCTGCTCCGTGAGGCTTGCTTTCCATCCCTCTCTGTCTTCTCACTCCGGAAAGCATGCCTGGCAGCATCGCAGGCAGCAGCGTGCCCCTGCCCAGGACAGCAGGAATGTGCCTTTGCTGTCAGATCCACAGGACAGAGGCCACATCTCCTACACACTGCCCAGGTCTAACACAGGGCTCTTTTGCAAAGGGCACCAGGCACATTCCTGCAGTGTGGGCACCCCAAAGGGACACGCAATTAAAGGCATTTAACAGGCCCTGTACTGGGTCTGGCTGGGATGGAGTTAATTTGCTTCATAGCAGCTCAAATGGTGCTGTGTTTTACATCTGTGACCAAAATAACTGATAACTAACGCACCAATGTTTCAGCTATTGCCGAACAGCGTTTGCACAGCAGCGAGGCCTTCCCTGTTCCTCACTATGCCCCCCAGGAAATAAACTGGGGTTACACAAGAGGTTGGGAGGGCACACAACCAGGTGGATGACCCAAACTAACCCAAGAGATATCCCATGCCATCTAACATGCTCAGCAATAAAGAGGGAGAGGAGAGGTTTATAGCTCAGGAACTGGCTGGGGATCAACCTGCCCATGGAAGGCGCTGAGTGTTTGCTTTTGCGTCCCTTGTTTTGTTTTCTTTCTCTCTTCCTCCACTTCACCTTCGCTTACTAAACCATTTCTATCTCAACCCACAAGTTTTCTTGCTTTTACTCTTCCCTTCCTCTTTTCCTGTCCCATTTGGGAGCAAGCAAGCGGCTGTGTGGTGCTTAGCTGCTTGCCGGGGTTAACCCACAACAGCCCCAAAACACACGGCAGCGCTGCTGCTGGCCAGGTTCACTGCCAGAGCAGAGGAAGTCAGGCTGACCCTGTTCCGAATGCATTCACCAGAAAGCGGCAGCCATGGCACAGTGAGAAGCTGCCACTCGCACAACAGTTTGAGCCTCTCTCGGTCCTGTGATGTGAGCTCACGTCTCCCATCCCGGAGCAGCCCAGCACCACCAGCTCACCCGGCTGCCGTCACCTCCCAGTGAAGCACTCCCCACGCATCTCTAATTCACCAAAGCATGTCAGCACTGTAGATGCAAAACCAATTATTCCAGCCTGAACTGATGGTTCCAGCATCCTTCCCAGCCAGACACGAATATCCCATTGCACAAAAATGCAAACAGCTTTTTCAGACCAAGTCCATAACTGCTCACCTGTGGTTGCCACTGTAGCTGGGGAAAGTTCAGTGCTTGCATTTCACTTCATTCCTCAATCACTTTGTGGTACTGGTGTGATTGGTCCTCTGGGTCTGAGTCCCCACACAAGCCAGAGCCAGGAAGGACAGATAAAGGTTTGGCTGCCCCAGAGGCTTAGAAACCCTCATGGTCTGGCCATGAGGAGCCCTGGGCTCCAGGTGTGCTGGAGCAGCATCACCTGCCAGCACAATAGTCACTTCTCTGGGCAGGACTAACAATGTCAGACTTCACAACCCCAGTTCCAGCTCACAAGCTTTGGTCTGCCTTAGCTAATCCACTGCCAAGTCCCAGGCAAGGCAAAGGTGGTCAGCTCTACATCTGCAGGGTCTGCCACTTTCCCTGGTCACTCACCCCACAGTCCCTGGAGGCTCGCAGTTGCAGCCCTGGTCTGTTGCGTGCCTTTGGCTTGCCCGCTGCCCACACACCGAGCTCACCAAGGCACTACCATCAACCTCCACCATACCTGCCACAGAGGCCGTTCACGTCTTGCACGGCCACCAGAAGCTGGGCCGGATCAAACCCACCCAAGGCTTTACCTGAGAGATGAACTTGGGCGGCAATGCAGAGAGGAGGGATTTCGGAAGGGCACGGTCGCTTCTCAGCCTCAGTGAGACTACCTGAGCCGCTGCCCAGTGGAGGGTCCTAGTTCTAATCTCATCTCTCACAGCACCTTTCAAATTAATTCGTTAATTGGCATGTCAGGCTGTGCATATGAAACGAGGATGCATGGCTCCCTCTGCCGGCACCCGGTCCGAGGAGGAGCCCCTCGCCCTCTCTCCTCTCCAAAAAAACAGGGAAAACCCATGGAAAAAACAGCCCGCCACCCCTGCGGCCACCCAGGGAGGGCGTGGGGCAACTGTCGGCGGGCAGAGCTGAGCCGGCACCTCCACGGCAGCTCCCAGATGTGCCATGGGATGATTCCCCCCCTCCTGCGTTGTGGTGCAGGTGAGGATGCCCAGCAAAGGTGCGCCCGCTTTTGGACAGTGTTACTGGAGCAGGAATTTTATTGCAAAAAATGTCATGCCATTGGGGGAGGGCCCAGGAGGGCTGTGGCAAAGGGGCATTCAGCTGACTTTTAAATGTTTAAGCAGGGATGTAATTTCTTAAGGACTCTGCTGATGCTCAGCTATTCCTACCTGCCTGCTAGCAAAAGGTTCAGCTGTGTTTCATAAGTGGGAAGGCAGCCAAGCTCAGAAAGCCAGTGAAGTCCAGCTCCTGAAGGAACCCCTCAACTGTATGTCCTCAACCTTCTAGACCCCAGTGACAGAGGAAACAATTCCCTCTCCCACACATGCACAACAGCATCCCCAACAGCCACGTGCCTTGTCAGGGCCATAACAACAGGGGAGAAAATATGTTTTCACACTATTAAAAAATGGAACAGTGAAAGTCCATAAGGAACCAAGGCCAAGGGTAACTGGAGTTTGGTAGCAGGTGGTGGGGGACAGTGTCCTGTCCCAAGTTAAAAAGCCCATTTGCTCACATTTAGTATGTGCCCATCTCAAACTGCTCCTCTCTAGAGAGGGTGACAGGGCGCTGGTTGTGGAGAGGAGGAGGTGCTCTGAGCTTAGGAGCCACTTTTAATGACAAGGATTACTGGAGAAACAGCATTTTGGGGATTTGGGATTCCAGGAAGCAGCTGCAGTAGGAGCAGAGGGAGATAATCCCAGTGTGACAGACAGAGATGCTGGAGAGGGAGTGCAGCATCCCCAGGCACACGCAGAAGCTACTGTCTTGCACAGGGCATCCCACGCAGGGGGAACAGCATCCTGCAGTAGAGAGACTCTGCCAAAACAAGAGCCTGTCCCAGGGCTCCTCATGGCCAGACCATGAGGGTTTCTAAGCCTCTGGAGCAGCCAAACCTTTATCCGTCCTTCCTGACTCTGGATCATGTGGGGACTCAGACCCAGAGGATCAATCACAATCAGGAAGCCCAGCCCCCCAGCCAGCTTGCAGCCCCCCAGCACCCTACAAGGGAACAGGCAGCAAGGGGAATCCAGGCTCTGCCAGGGAAGGCAGCCGGGGATAACCGAGAGGAGCAGATATGGGACAGTGCCTGGGAGTGGAGTGGAGGATGCATGCCCCAGGGCACCCATCTTCAGTGGGCAGGCATGGGACCTCAGACCCTGCATACAGGGGCCTGCCTGCACACAGCTCCGGAGTGTCAAGCCATAGGGAAGGGCAGCAGTGGTCCAGAAAGGACCAGGGACAGACGGGTGCCACCCACAGAGGCTGTGCTGAGCTCCCTGGTGCTGCTGTGCAGAGCGACGGGGGACAGGGGTTCCCTGGCTGCCACCCAGCCTGCAGCTGGAGCAGGGGCTGCGTGCTGTAAGGTGTGGGCTACAGCTCAGCTGCAAGAACAAGCTCTCTCCTGCCAGCCCAGCATCAGGACCATACCACACACTCCCGCTCTGACTCAGTTTTGCAATAAAAACCTCAGGCAAAGGCTAGCTTACCAAAGTGGTGTTTAAATCCCGTGCTCGCTCCTGCAGCTGCTCTTTCCAAGCGCCTGGCGTCTTTGCTCTGCTGGGTGTACGCACCTTTCCCATCCACACGCACACCACTACCTGCCCGTGCCCACACTCACAAACTGGCTTCTGCTAAAAGGAACTCAAAGCTTTTGTGGCTCCATTTATTGCCCACGATGTTTCTATGGCGACTCCCTTCACATCCCCCCATTGGCTGCAGAAAGCTTCTGGCCATCAACAGCTTCAGGTGAGTTGAGGACCTCAAGCTTCAAGTCACCTGCAGTTGTTAATGCCACCAGCTACAGTTAATTAGGAGGAGATTAACAAAAACCCACCTGAAGTGGCAATGGTGAGTGAGGCCAGCAAGTAAAGTGGAGTGATCCCATGTCTCCTTTCCCTGGGTGTTTTCTGGAGTACTGTAGGGAGCAACAGGGAAGGGTAGGGGGGATCTGCAAAAGGGCGTTGGACAAACAGTTCTGCTTTCATGATTCCCTGGTAGGACTTCCCTATCAGCAAGGCTCACACAGCTGCTGTCACTAGAGCACAGGACCACTTCACCCCTTGCAGCGGCTGCCCCTGACACCCCGCTCCCCAAACCAGCTCCTGGCTCTGCTTGGTGAGGACCAAGCTACACGGTTCTACAGGGCAGCTGCAGGTCCATGGCTGTTGCTGACAAGCACCAGGCCCAGCATCACCTCCATGGCACCCACAGCTCCCATCATCAGCCGGTCAGGGCCAAATTCAGCACAGGCGACAGCAGTGACAGAGCGTGCGGGACAGGCAAGGTGGCTCTCTGCGGAGCAGACCCTGCACGCCACAGTTTGGTAGTGGTGTTAATAGGGACTTTGCCCAGTCTCAGTCCTGCAGGGTGAGCTAGGGTAGCTCTCTCACAAGAGATCCGAAATTAGGAAACGCAGCGCTGAGTAGAGTCAAAACTGAATGAGCTCTGTCGGGCTTATTTTTCCAGGCTCGTTGATGGTGCTGCCAGAGTGAGGGGCAAGGAAGCGGGCAAAAGCAGGGCAGCGAATGGGGCACAGCACGCAGAGAGGAGGCCAGTGCAGGTTTCCCACAGACGAGAGAAGCGGGGCAGGATGGGGAGCCCAGAGAAGCGCTGCCATTTGCTGAAAAAATGTCCTTAGGTTGCAATGAGTATTATACCCTTCATTTGTGTTTAGTGAGCTATCCTGAGATGGGGCACCCAGCAGAAAGGAGACACTTTCTGAACAGCACTCTGATTTTCAACACTGCTTGTAGCAATCATAGAATCATAGAATTGTCAGGGTTGGAAGGGACCTTAAAGATCATCTAGTTCCAACCTCCCTGCCATGGGCAGGGACATCTTCAACTAGATCAGGTTGCTCAGAGCCCCATCCAGCCTGGCCTTAAAAACTTCCAGGGATGGGGCTTCCACCACCTCTCTGGGCAACCTGTTCCAGTGTTTCACCACCCACATGGTGAAGAACTTCTTCCTAACATCCAGTCTGAGTCGACCCATCTCTGGTTTTGATCCATTCCCTCTAGTCCTACCATTAGCCGACATCTTAAAAAGTCTCTCACCAGCTTTCTTGATGGCCCCCTTAAGATACATGAAAGCTGGTGAGGGACTTTTTAGGATGATCCAGTCCAAACTGGGCCCTTGGGCTGCAGCATAGGTGGACCAGCTTTGGGCTGGCTGCCTTCCCAGTGCCCAAGGGCACAACTGCCCCCACTCTCAAGAAGAACAATGCAGGGCTTCAGCTTAGCAGGGTCTGTCCTCAATGTTTTGTTCAAAGAAGCCTTATAGAACCTCTGGGGAGAACTCCCCGACAGCACCAGGGCCTCTATCCCCGGTGTAGACACCCACCACCACCACAGTGCACCGGTGCACACACTCGTCTCCATCGCAGCCCTTCCCCATGCAGAGCGGCCGGGTGAGCGCGGCAAGGAGGCGGCAGAGCAGGCACTCTGTCACCCAGAGTTTGAAGATAAAAGCCATGCCCAGCCCACCGAGGCACAGGCAGCCCCAGACCAACCCATGCACCCCCCTCCCGTTCGCCTTACATGCACCAGGTGATGTTAACAGCAAAGGGAGCTCTGCAGCGGCTGCACACCCGGCTGCCACCTACCACGGACCAGAGTGTCCCATGGGCCCTCAAAGGAAAAAAAAAGGTGCCACAACGCTGTAAAAGAGCCAGAGACATCCCTTTGCAGGGAGAACTCAAACCACACTGCGAGAGGATCAGAGGAACTGCATCACCAAGAAGAAAACCCACAGCTTCTTTAGGAAAAGAAAGAACCTACACCCTCTTCAGGCATCCCGGCGGGTCCTGTGGGATTAGGGAAGGCACGGATTGCTGAAGAAGACATCCGCTTTTGTTACCCAGGCATTGCACTGTGGAACCAGCACTAAAGTGCCATCCAGCAACCCGTCCCCCAGAGGATAACACAGAACTATCTCCTCTCAGCCACAGCATGAAAGACAAATGAAAAGAAAGAAAAATGAAGGAAACGCAGAGCCAGCCTAAAGTAAAGTCTGGACTAGCTTCTGTAAACAGGGTTGTTGCAAAGGAAAAGACTGAAAATTACTATAATGTGCCTTTTATGGGCTTTGCAAATAATAAAAAGTGATGATTAAATGAAAAAGAAATGATGAACGGGGAGGATGGGTCTCTGCAGCGGGTACTGGCAGGGACAGAGATCCCTCCACGGCCCCTGCACAGCTCTGCGAAGGAGAAACCAACTCACAAACTGGATGCAACTGCAGATACAGATGCCTCACAGGGCTGAGCACGTAGTGGGCACCCAACCCATGCTCGGTGAATGGGTCAGTCCCAGTCCAGACCCCTGAAATGAGCTCCCCACACACCAGGTCTGCACGGGAGCAGGGAAGGCTGATAGGCAGCAGTTTGCTGCCCAAACCCAGCCACAAAGTCCCAGTTTTTCTGTGGCTGGGAAAAGCAACACAGCTCACAGGGACATGCGGGCATGGGCTCTGCAGATGCTAGAGCAGCCGAATCCAAGGGGCAGAGCTCGGCACCCTCACCTGCAGCCCAGGGCACCACCACACACAGATGTCACCCCAGGACAAGGTAGAACCTGGGGAGCCCTGCTAGCTGGAGAGCCAAGGGTGTGGGGCAGGACGCCCCCAGGGCTACAACCAGGGTCGGGGGCAAAGCCGGTTACATCCCTCCCCATCGGTCATTCCCTTTCCAAAGAAATGCCATGGAATAAACCAGTGGCAGAGACAAGAGAGATCCAGGGAACAGCAAGGCGCGGTACACCAAGTCCACCTCAGGCAAGGAATTTTGTTGGGACTCACGCCCACCTAATCTTTACATGTGATTTTTCCAAAAAAGCAGATCGCTCAAAATGGCCCGGGCCTCGGGGTATGTATGGACTTATCTGCAGAGAAGTGTCATTGCTTGTAAACCCAAACACAGTTGCATAACCGCATAGTTAAAAGATAACGACACGAAGTCATACATGAGTGTATTCTTAGGTACAAATACTCTTTAGCGACCTGATGTCGAAAGAACACAAGGATCACCACGCTCTTTCTTCTTCAATCTGTTTCTCTTTACTTTTCAAATACGGGCTTTCAAAACGCAAAAGCAATTATTTGAAAAATATTTGAAAAAAAAATATGAAAAATAGGAAAAATTCCTTCAAAGGAATAACATCAGATCGAATCCCACTTAAAGTCCAGTTTTGTTTCAAAGCTTACATGAACGGTCTAATCCTTCTAATGAAATAAAGTCTGGGGGTAGCAAAAGGGATTTCAAACAAACAAATATTCCCCCCCCCAAAATATTTGCAACCGAATTATACTACTATGGGCTAGTGATTAGGAGCAGGAAAGTAAAATTGGCTAGGAAAAAAGCCTGCTGGCTCAATATCATTTTTGAAGTGCAAAAAACCAAAAAGCTGATCAGACAATATATACAGCAAACAGTAAATTATGACCCTGTTCTGAGAATCCTTACACACAGGCAAGGAGCTATGGATTTTTCAAATATGATGTTGCATTTTAAATCATGAAAATACCATATTATTTGATACGGAGCTAGGAAAAAGAGGATATTAACTGTTATTTTCAATGCACCAGCAGCCTTTTCATATTTTTTTTTTATTTTTTTTTTCTGGAGACCTGCTACGTTCTTTTGAAAAGAGTTTTAAAATTGACCTTGTTTCAGTTGCCACTTCTCTGTCCTAGGTATGAAATCACCACATCATATCATAAAGTGTCAATGCACCAAAAAGCAAAGGGCATTTTTTTATATATATTTTTTTCAGGCAGGAACAAAGCTGGCTCTTTTTACCTATGAAACAGCACACACTTTTTCTTTCTCGAGCCCACCAATTTCAACATTGCATTATTCAGCAACCGGCATTTCATACAGAGACCTCGCCTCGCCTGCTCTGACCCCCACCTCGCTGGAGCGCAGAGGTGATGCAAAAGTCAGTACAGAATCTGGGCCAGTTTATTCAGATTTTAGTGGGCTCTACCCCGTCAACATTTTCAGGGATTTCATCCAGGAGCAGCAGAACCACCCTTTGACCCTGAACACAAACAAACACAGTATCAGCACAGGAAAACCGTTTCAGAGTCTTGTTTCCATTTCCTCCTGCTATGTGATACCCAAAGCCAGAGAAGAAATTTATTTTCAGCATTTGAAAACTGACGGACCAGGATCACGATCTCCGACCCTGATAATTGTTTGCTGCGAGTGCTCCTTACCCGGTGCTCATGAAAGGGGTGGAGAGCATCCACCGGTCTCGTAAGGGAAACCATGGCAAAGCCCGGGCTCTGCCTGAGCTGGGCACGAGATCTACAAGTACAGAGACTGCAGGCTTCAGCCATTCTCTGAACGTTAGGCACCCTGAAGAGGCAGAAACAGATCCCAAAGAAGCAGTCATCATCTGAGGTTTTCTTGGTGGCATGCAGGACTATGGTATCGGCTGTTGTTGCAACACATGGTATTTTAACAGCACAGATATTTTAATGCATGGTATTTTAACGTGTGGTATTTTAACCCTAATCGCAGGGACTGAGAGGCGCATCTCCCCATTTATTTCCTCAGGCCACGCAAACAAGCTCTGGAGAACCAGAGCTCTGGCGGAGCCACCCTTCTTAGCCCTCTCAGGTCCAAAGGTGCTTCCCTGAGATGCACTGCGCTGTCTTATGAAGTTACGTCTGAAGTCTGAGCCTGCCTCTCCTTGCTGCTATCTACACCATCATCCCTGTGACTGGTCTTGTTCATGTATAAAATGAGGTTAGAAGAAAACACAACGCAGACCTCTCCAGATTGTAAGGGATGTTACAAGTGCCAGAAATCAAACAAAAAAGAGAAGAGAGGCACCTATGGCATCCCTCCTTCCCCTGCCGGCACCGCGAGCGACCGCAGGAGCCTGGGTGCCACGGGATGTGCTCCCAGGACGCTGAGCAAGACGCACTCGGTGCTGGCAGCTCTGGGCCTGGGTGAGCTGCTGTAGCTGGCCACGCAGGAGGAGCAGACGTGGCTGCAGCACTTGCTCCCAGAAGGCCTGTGCACAGCCATTTGGGAACCACATTTTAAATGAGGAAAGTGCTAGTTTTAGCACAGTTATTTTTAGTTTGTTGTTAGAAAAATGTGGCTCCGTAAAGAGAGATGTTACCCTGCCTGCTAAAAGGACTCGGGCAGGACTCCTCAGGCATCTCGGCTGCACGTTCACACACATGCCCGAGCAAAGCCCCTGTGGTAATTAGCGTGACGGGCTCTGGTCTCAGTAAGAAAAATGAGAAGACAGCTCTGGGGTAGGAAGGAGCCCAAAAGAGAACGTTTGAAGGTACCACCGCTTTAAAAAAGAGCTGCAGCTCCTGAAGCACCCGAGCGCTTTAACTGAGGGTATGCCGAAGCCCTGCTGCTGCCAGAGCCCTGGGTACCACACGCTGAGCATCCTGGCGGCGATGCCCAAAGCGGCACCGAATCTCCGGCTTCACCCGCCCTCCAACACCCAACCGACCCAACGCTGCCGCCCCGGCGCCGGCCGGGGACACACCCCGGGGGTGCCGGGGCCGTTCGGCCCGCGGTGGCGGCGAGCCTGCCCGCAGCCCGCGGTCCCGGGGCGGCGGCGGCGGCGGCGGGGCGGGGGGGACAGGGCCGAGCCCGCCCTCCCCTGCGGGGAGCGCCGAGCCGCAGCCCCGCCGAGCGGCGGCAAAGTTTGCGGTGCGGCGAGAGGGACGGAGAAGTTGGGCTCCCCCCGCCCCGCCGCCCGCCCCGGTTCTTACCTGGGGCGGCGGCCGCGGCGGCCCCCCCGTGCGGGGCTCTCGGCCTCCCGCGGCATCCCTGGGCACGGAGCCCCGGCAGCCAGGCGGGGAGGGGATGGCAGCAGCCTCGGAGCCCCCGGCCCCGCAGCCGATGGCAGCCGCGGCGCGGCGGGCGGCGGCGGCGGCGAGCGGAGCCGGCTGCTGGCACCGGGCGAGCACGGCGCGAGGCGGGGCGCGGGCGGCGGGGTGTGTGGCTGGGGATGCATGTGCGGCGAGAGCCGCCTTCCTCCCCCTCGCTTCCTTCGCTCCCTTCCTTCCCTCCTTCCCCGCCAGCCCTGCCCAGCCCAGCCCAGCCCAGCCTCTGCTGGAGACTCTGAGAATGCAGCGCCGGGTTCCCCCCCGCCCGGGACCGGCCCCGGGGAACCTCCCCTAGAGACCGCCCGCGGGGACCGGCCCCGGGGACTCCGCCGGGGGGACCGGCCCGCTCCGTGCCTCAGTGGCCCTGCCCCTCTCACCCGCCCTGCCGTGCCCCCCGCCACGGGCGCCCGCGTCGCCTCCGCTGACCCCGGTACCGTCCCTGCCCGGGGACCGTCGGGAGCGGCCAGGGCCACCCCGGGGTCAGGGATGAGCCGCCGTGCTGGGGGCGGGGGGCAGAACCTGCCTCCCCCGGCTCAGGCCCAGCGGGGCTGAGAACGCACAAACTCTGTGCATGGGAGCGCAGCGCTGGGCCGGGGTGCCAGGGCATCCAGCAGGTCAGGGAGACCCCAGCACACCCTTCCCCAGCCCTTGAATGGGGCCAGATCCCGATGGCCCAGTGCCAGGTTGGCTGGTGCTCTGGGGCATGACAGGCAGGGTCTGGGCACTGCAGGGGCTGGGGCTAGCAGACCCTCCTCCTGGGTGGCCATGGCAGCTGGCATCCTCAGCACCCACTTCAGGTCTCAGGTGCCTCCTCCAAAGCCCTGCTTAGACCATGGTGGGCACCACCCAGGTTCAGCAGCACTCTGGGGATGCAGGGGCAGGAACTGTTGTCACCTGCAGTAGAGAGTCACATACCGGCAGGATCCACAGCAGAGTGCCAACTCTACAGACCACTCTGGACATCACCAGGATGGGTGGAAGGTGGAAGCAGGGAAGAAGCTCAAGGCTAGTGAGGCTGCAATATCATTTTTGGGACAGATAAATCTGGTCATGCAAGTCAGGGTTTAGCCACAACTCAGGCAAATGGCCCGCAGTGGGACGTTTTCCGGTCTCCACTGTCCAGGGTCTCAGATCTTAGCGGGAGAAAATGCTCCCCTGCTTCCACAGCAGTCTCTGGTGTTGAGCTTTGGAGTTTGGCCCTGGAAGGAACACGAGGGAACACTGGAGGAGGGGATGCCCTGTTGCTCCATGCGTGCAGCGCCTTGCACAAGGCAAAAAAATCCTCTGCTTGGCCAGTATAGGCCAAGAAACAGTGGTAACCCAGCGGCAGGTTGTCCACAAAGCACCTGGGTCTGCAGGTGGCCTGCAGGTCAGGGAGAGGTGAATCGAAAGCAAAAGAGAGTGGTTTATAGCCACAGCACGAATCCAGGAGGTGTGGCTCCTCCTTTCCAGGACCAAGAGGCAAGCAGGGCTCAGATCCAGCAGCAGGCTCAGGCAGCTGGACTCCCCACCTTGGCACTGGCTGGCACAAGGTTTCCCATCCTCATACTACTGCATGACTCCCACCTTCAAAGGCCAATGGGGCTCTGAAAAAGATCTAGGAAATGCTCCATACCAGCCCCGTCAGATGTGGAAGCATCTAGAAATGTCCTCAATCCTAGTGTGAGAGCGAGAAGCCTCCCAGCTGCAAGCACTGCTGCCAAAGTAGGTCCCACTTGTGCCTGATGCTCTTGTAGGGAACGGAGCAAAGCCTGGAGCACAGCTGCTCCACCGCTAACACTGTCTGCAAACAGAGACCTTGCTCAATGCCAATCTAGCCCTAGGACAGCTGCTAGGCTCTTGTGCCAACATTGACACAGGCGCTGGGAACACCCGGATCCTTTCCCACGAGCTGCCTCTCACAGTGCAGCGGCAGTGCAGATGGAGCTGAGCCCACCTGGCAGAAAGCATCCAATAAGCTGGTGTGATACTGGGTGGAGGTGGTTCCACCTCTTGTCTGTAGTTGTGGTGCCCTTTTTCATTCTGTTTCCATTCTGTTTTCGGAGCCAGGGAAAGTTTGTTCCTCCTGCCGTCACCACCTCCCCTGTGTCACAGCTGCTCCATGCCTGATCGAGTTGAAGATATCCCTGCTCATTGCAGGGGGGTTGGACTAGATGACCTTTAAAGGTTCCTTCCCACCCAAACCATTCTATGATTCTATGCCCTCTTGCTGCTGCCCTGCAGGGTGCTGGTAAGTCCAGCCAGGCCTGCCCCAGCCCAGCTCCCAAAGGAGCCCCGAGAGCACGGTAACAAGGCCCCTTGTGACAGTCCTTCTGTGAGCCCTGAAATCAGCAACTCTTCAGAGTATGCCCAGGTCACGCAGCAACACAGGCCAGGAGCCGCCCCGGGCCCCGTGGGGAAGGTATGATGGAGGATGCAAAGCAGGGGAACAAGGACCAGCCGTGACGCGATCACTCCCTTTGTGAACGTGGCTCCCCACACGCGTGAACCCTGAACAACAGCCCCCACAGCTCCGTCCCGCAACCTCTCTCAAAAGTCGACCTGTCGCTTTCACGTCATGTCTTGTATGCTCAGCGGCAGAAGGATGGATGCGTTATCCTTTGACTTTGCTGCCATCCCCTTTATCTCCATGGGAATTTAGTCCTCATCTGGCTTCTCCTTTCCTCTTATTCCCATCATTGCTTTATCCCAGCATTCAGATAGCTCTTTTGTATTTCTTAGCTCTCCTCCACCTGCAGCACTCTTCCCGTATTCTGATATACTTTCCCCATCTCACTGAGCTCCAGGCCCCTTTGCTTTGTTCTCTCCCTATCTCTCCCTTTCTTTCCGCTAGTGACTTGTTCTTTTTCTTGTTGTGATTTGTCTTCTCTGCTCTGTCTCTTTCACTCATCTATTCTCCTTATCTCTTTTTGCTCCTTCCTTTTCCTTTTCCCAGTCTTTGCACTCCCCCCCCACCTCCTTTGTGTGCCTTTGTCTGTAAGGAGTTGAAAGTTAAAAGCTTTTGCAACTTGATCCTGAGCAGCTTTCCCTGGTGCTTTCATCTCCACAACACATTTGTAAAACTGCTCAGACTGAAGAGCCATGACATGAACAACTAAAGAAATATCAGAAAGAAAGAGGACTCCCAACATGGGATGGAAACCTGCCTTCTCCAAGAAAATCTTCCTGGTTCACTAGCACTGAGGTTCTCTCTCCACAGTTTCTGTAAACACAGCATAAAAGCTGCTTACCAAGATTTCCTCTTCCTGGCCTCACCCTCCTCCCTGGTGAGTTTGGTGACGGAAGGGACAGACATGGGGGACCCCTCCATCACCTCCTGCCCAAAAGTGGCCATGACCCACCTGCTCTCCCTCCCCTCTCCCTAGCAGCTCTGGCCAGGTTTGTCATTCCTGCTGTGTCACAAGCTGCTAGCCAGAGGGAAGCGTTGATCAACACCAGGAAAGATGCTCTGGCTCTTGTGCAGTCCTGCTCCCCGCTCCTCCTTCAAGCAAAGGTGGCAGAGACCTGGCAAGCTCTCCCAGGTGCCGTGTCACCAACCCCTCCCAGGTGCCAAGAGGAGTTCCTTCTTACCACTTTCTCATGTGTTCTGTGCGGGGTCCAGCACTGTTTGGGATACAGCAGCTGCAGACAACGACTTCAGGAAAATTCGGGGAAGAGGTGCTTTTGAGCCACTGCTTTCTTGACACTTCTGTGCAGCCTGTGCTTTGCAGGGTTCATGTGTGAGCACAGAAGCATGGTCGATCTTACCTGTGACCAGTGGCAGGGAATTCCAGCGTTACCAGTACAGATCTGTGCTGTGCCACGTGGAGCAAGTCAAAGTCCTGTCTCCTTACTTGGAAATTTGTTGCCGAGAAGCCCATGAATCCTGGCTATTCTCACAACTCTATGAGAAATTAATCTTGCTAAATCCTCCTACTTCTTCCCTATTGGAGAAACAGATTCAGCACAGGACAAGCTCTGTGACTCACCTCTCTCTTGGCAGAGCCAGCTCCCATTAATCTAACTCCCTGTCTAATGTCCACATTTGGCTGGCAGGCAATCCATCTCCAGTCCAGCTCTCTGTCCAGGATCCAGCTCCCCTGTCAGTCAGAGCCTACCCAGCGCTGGGTGCCCTGCAGGGCTTCCCCCTGGTGGGACAGGGGCTGTCTGCAGGCCACTGCCCAGGATGACAGCAGGGGACAGAATCTGGGATGGATGGGTGCTTGCTAGGCAAAGCAGCACCTGGCTGCAGTGGCGTCTGCCCAAGCAGACCTGATTTCATTCTCTGAGCTCATCTCAGCAGAACAGAGGTTCACAGAGCTCAGTCCCACCGGTCATGCTTTTCAAGGGGTGCGGGATCAGTCTGCTGCCCTCCAAGTTCACCCCGAAAGGAGCTGAATACTGGGTGTTAGGACTGGCAGAGAGGGCTTTGCTCCCAGAGCTGCAGCTCAAGATGCCATGAAGGTTGCACGGAAACAAGTCCCCCTGCCAAGCTCCCTAACGAGGGTCCCTGGGTGGTCACATTTGCTCCTGCTGTGCTTAGCAGCCACCTTTTGCAAGCAGCAAGTCCTTGCCTCCTGCTGGCTGTCCCCTGGGGGCTGCAATGTGGGTTGCAACATGTCCGGGTTGCCACCTGCCTTTTCCTGGACACTGCTCTGGCACAGGTCTAGAAGGATGGACCCTGCAGGCTGGTCGCACCACATGACTTTCTTCATACCCCATGGCTAGGGAGAGGCTCTGCACCCCCTGTGATTCCTGCTGGAGATGGGGGCAAGAGCTGAAGGCAGCAATTCTGTGCTGACACAGGTCCTGTGGTGTTGGGGCCACTCCTTAAGACACCACAGAGCCTGCCCACACGAAGCCGGAGCGGACAGAACACGGTTGGGAGGACCACAGCCCAGCACTGCCCTGTTTGCTGGGCACACATGGGCCAACCCCCCCAATCTATTGCCCGGAGCCATTTCTCACATGCCACCCCACTTACTCCTGCTAGCCAAATGGCCCTGCCTTGCTGAGGCTCTTTGGTGCCACTTCCAGTCGTTTCCTGGGCGCATTCCCACTGTCCCATACATGTAGGCACTGTCTGTCACCAGAGTCTGGCAGCTCCCCCCCATCTTTATTCTCCCCAAGTACTGTGTCATTTGCAGACTCCATGGTGTCAGCCTTGTGATTAGATTCCAAAGCCTTTATGAATAATTTGTTGCGCAATTATAAAGCAAATATTTAATTGAACTTTATGTAAAATTGCTTCTGCCTCTGAGCGCTGAACCACTGGTTGGGGACAGGGTGTTTTGTGACCACATCAGCCCCCAGGAGCCCCATGGAGAGGACAGCAGCGAACTGCCAGACCCCTTCCCCAGTGCCCTGCATGCAGATGGCTGGCCCTGGCCGCTCCTGGCTGAGCCCATGGAGGGGAGGGCTAGGGGAAGGCTCTGCAGCGGCCCCAGAGACTGCCGCAGATGCACCAGCTGCATGATTGCGGTGCAACTCCCTTCCCTTGGGAGCCTGTCCTTGGACACTAGCAGGAGAACGCGTCTTCCTCAGCTGAGCAGCAGAACGAACCCATCAGAGCGTTCCCACAGTGTGACCAGTGCTACGCTGGAAGAGCCCAGCATGAAGTATGTCGCTGTAGAAAACATCTTTGTGACAAGTTGTTGGCAGTCAAGTTTCAACACAAGGGTAAGGACAGATGCAAAGACACTGGCTGGCCTTCTTTCCAGTCCTTTTCCTTCCAGGACAAGACGGGAGCATGCAGATGGGAAACTTGCACGGAAGCTGACTCTTCAAGGGAGGGAATGCCTCTGCTCACTGGCCATGTCTCAACGACATGGGCCACCAGTCTGAATTGCTAACAAGAGTGCTGGCACCAGGGTGCCCATCCTGGGAGAGGCTCCTCAGCACACGCCAGGGCCAGTGGTCTGTGCAGAAATACTCTGCGTACCATGACATCACCTGCAGGCTCAGCTGGGAGAGTTTGAACGGAGGGGGTCTGGACACACCTCAGATTGGCCATGGCATTGCCTCTGTAGGGAAAAACATCTGTATCAGCAAAACCAACAGAACTGGACAAAATCCTAATTTACCATGGTCTGTAAAAGAGGCTGAAGTGCCTATTTCCAGTGAGGCGAATTTGAAATTGAAAGAGGAAAACGAGTGCATTGAAGAGATCAGAAGCTCCTTTCCAAGCGCGTATCTAGTGCAGGTAATTGCTAACTGACCTGGAGGGGCTCTTGAAATCGACCTAATGCAGCAGATTCTGCTGCTCAGAGCGGCTCCGGGGCTGGGGACGGGCATGCGCATGAGCGGCTGGCATGACAGGACAGGCTGCTGTGCCATCGGGCGGCTCGCAGGGGAAAACGCAAGGTCTGAGGGCAGGGAGGTGGTGTGGAAGGCAAGAGTGGTCTGTGCAATGCTCACCCCCATGAGTATCCTAAGCCTGGCCGGGGCATGTACAGCTGGAAGAAAGGGACCGGTTTGCTGTTTGAAGGGGGAAACTTGTCCTTGCATGGGGCAGGCCTCTGCGGTGGTGGGAGAAGGAGGGCTTGGAGCCCTCCCACAGCCTGGAGTGGCTGTGCCTACACGCTGGGAAGGGATGGATGAGGAGTCTCCTCAGGTGAGCTCAGCGGCTGATGCCCTGTGTCTGGACCATGAGGTGGGAGCTGGAGTCCCGCTCCACTGCCGAAGGGAGCAGAACTGCAACGTACCCTGCTGACAGGGGGGCACAGTTATCAGTTTCTCTGCACGGACCACAGCAAAGAACAGCAATTCCCCGAGGGAGCCTGGGGATATCCCCTTCCCCAGCAGCACTTTCTTGCCCCTCAGCTCAGCTCGGGCAGCCCCTTCGCTCCGCTCTTGCTTTTATGGCTACAGAAGAAGCAGCGCAACTTACCCTTTGGCTCCCAGCCACGTGCTCCCTGCTGCCAGCTCACCCCAGGACCAGGTCCATTAGCTGTTGCCTCTGGCAGCTCCTCTTGCTTCCCAGCCCTTGTTGCTTTTCACTCACAGGCATTAAAGGTTCCTTTCAAGACGCACCTTTCTGCTTCCTCTGCAATCCAGGCATTTCTTTAATAAATAGCATTTGTACTGGCTCTGTGATGTCTATTTGGCTTCGAGCTTTCATCTCCTCTGCTGGTTGTGCCCAGCATGAAATCCTGCCACTCAGCCTATAAAAATTAATGGTTGGGACAGTTATTTGTAGCAGACATTCAGCATTTGCCTTGATGGTCCAGTCCCAGACTGGGTCCTCAAGAAATCCCAATGGCAAGTGTTTGCTCTGCTAGCGGGCAGGCAGCCAGCGTGACTGCGAGGTGAGCTAGGGAGGATGACACCCTGCTGTGGAATGTGTTCACACAATGCCCTTCTGTCAGTGCCACAGGAGCTCATTCCAAGTTGTTTGCTCCCAAGACCTACAGCTAGATGCGCGGTTCACCACCTGGGCATTCCAAGAGAGTGGACGACTGAGGCTGTGCTCCAGATATGCAACATAACAAACCAGAGCAAAGAAAACAGAGGAAAGGCAGAGGTTCGGGCTATCAGGTCTGGGCTGCATCCAAGGGTCCCAGATAGATGGAAAGCTTAGGACAGGGCAGGAGGAGCATGATACAGCCTCCTTTCGTCATTCTCTCCCTAGTAAACACACATGCACACACACAGAGTCACTCTTTCACACACTCACACACACTCTTCTGTGGCCCTGACACCAGCCAAGAGCAGGCAGAAAGAGGGCTCAAAGCAATCGCAATCTTCCCATAACAATGGTAGGAAAACTGTGATGCAGCGAAAGCCACAATCTGGCTGCAAAAAGCTGTGGAGAGGATGTAAGCTTCAAAAAATGGATGTTTACTTCTGGTATTAGGATGGTCTTTGGACTCCCATCCCAGAAAGGCGGAGAGATCTGACCACTTCTGGGGTCCGCTAGTGCCGAGCCCAGCCCTCTGAAGGATATGGGCTACGCACTGGGAAGACCACCATAATGTGGTTGGGAGGGACCAGCAAAGCCCTCCTACACCGAAGAGAAAGGAAGCCCTATCCAGTGCCTACAGCTGGAAGGCGCAGCATCAGACCCAGCTCTGCTTATCTTTCATCAAGCCCAGTCCCCTCTAACACAAATCCTGCTCAGCCGCCACCACTATTAGATCCACTGCTTTTAACAGACAATATCTGTGCACATCCAGCCAATCCCCCGGCTTCCTTCATCCCCCTGGCAGCCCCTGTTGTACTGAGTTCTCTTCAAAGTTATGCTTTCCTTGTGCCATCTATTGTTCTGCTGCTGCCAGTAGCAGCCTTCTCTGCATATATGATAAGCTTCTACAGCTTTTCCAAAGTGCAACTGCAGGAATCTGAACCTCCCAAAAGACACGTTGTAAGTGCATCACGTTGAGCTCCTCTGCTCACTCAATTACCATGATCCAAAGAATGATCCTGACTTCCTAAAAATTATAGTATTTCCAAACTGTGCAATTGTGCCTTCCCTACAACTTTTCAAATGGCCCAGTATAGACTCTTTTAGAATAGATTCAACCATAGTCCATCACACCCTTTGTGGACATAACTAAGTATTCACCTGTTTAGCTGTTGTACTCCTGCCTTTCCTTTTCCCAGGGATATCATCCTATTAACCTACCTTGAAATTGTCATTGTCTTGAAGTCAGCTGTGGCATGGAATCATAGAATAGCATCTCTTGACTGTTTTCACCACTTCACAGGATAAAGTCTATGAGATGCCCTTACTGGCCGAAAGTCCTCCAGAGCCATGGCTACAGCTGCAGCTTTTGTGAACACACATTCTGAATCACATGTTGCTGGCTTTTACAAGGATGCGGTTTAGGGCCACATTTGTTGTAACCTGGAATTTTCTGGGAAATACTCCTACTTTCTGTAGGTGCTCCATATCCGTTGCCAGTGATGGCTTCTCCCCTCCAACGGGTGCTCCTCTGGGTGGGCAGAGGAGTCCTCTTGCCCAGCAGACTTCTGCGGTTGCACCGTCCGGCTTTTGTACATACATTTGCCTTTCTTTTATGCCTTATGCAGAATTCCGCAGATTACTCTGTATTCACAATTCTCACAGATCCTCAGCTCCAAGGTTTTACTGCAGGTCTTTAATTCTGTCACATATTGATCGACTGTTTCTGCTTGCATGAAAAGGATTGGAAATGTTAAAATGATTCATTGTTTTGTGGGAGACACAGCCACATTTTTTCATGTTTACATTTTCTCTTACACATTCCTTTCCTCCTCCCACCCAAGGCACAGAGACTGGGGCTTTCGCGTTAGTGCTTCTTTCATCTGCACTAATTGCTGTTAAGTGGATCTCAAACTGCCTGACAGTTTCCGTTCTCTGCTGCATCCCAGCAGGGAAGGATTTAATGCTGGACCCTGTGATACGTTTTTAGTTCTTCCAAGAGCTCCTGGAAACAAGTAAAGTTCATACTTAAATTTTGTCAGAGCCACCTTGCAAAGAGAATTGTGCGTATGAGGAAAAGATTGCCTCCATCAGGGCTGCCACCAAAGTGGTGTACCTTTCTGAACAGTGAATTGCAGGGGGTTAAAAATTATTTCCCAGAGTATCTTTCTGTGCCCCCTGTCCTGAGAACTACCAACACTTGACACTGTGCAAGCACAGACCACTGATGGGATATGGGGAGGGAAGTCTGGTCTGCTGCCGGACCCTGTGGAGTTCGGTGCTCCCTGGCAGACCCAAGCAGCCGTGTGCTCTGTGCTCAGCAAAGACGAGCAAGCCAGCCAAAAGCTCTGCACTGCCACTGCTCAGCACACTGCAAGTCCCTCCTTCCCCCACCAGTATCTGGAGACAGCAGGCTGGTGACCCTCGAGGCACCTCCTTTCGCCCAGCAGCAGCTAGCCCGTAAGTCAGCTCTCCAGCAGCTCCTGTTTGCCCATGGTCTTCTTCACTGTGCTTCAGAGCTGCCAAGACACACACGTGGGCTTGGCATTTAAGCCCTCCTGGCCCTGGGCTGGCAAGCAAAGCCTTGAGTCCCTCTCCCAGGCCCGGTGCTGTGGTCCAGTCCATGGTGCACCCAGCCATCCCCCAGGGCTGGTGCTGGGGAGCTGCCTCCTTGCAGAGCAGCAGCCTGGGAGGGCAGCTGGGGAAAACGAGCCCATTGCTCCTGTGGTACCCTGGGAGCCTCGGCCTCCAGGCTGCCAGGATCTGGAAGACCATGCCCGAGTAGAGCTGTGCAATGTTCGGCCTGTGGCTCCTTAGGGAATCCTTGAAATTGCCTTTGGAGAAACAGCAGCAGCCTGCACCATGGCCCTGGAGCAGGATGAGGAGCAGGCTACACGTGCCACTTCCTTCTCTTAAACTTCAAACGCACCATCAGGCCTAAATTATTCACTTGTAATCCCTGGAGCTGGCAGCAGCTCAGAGAGGATCCAGCTCAGGTGATAAGAAGGAAGAAAGAAAAAAAAGAACCCATTAAATTTAAAAACCTCTGAGAGTCATAAAATGTAAGAATATATTTAGGAGAGGAGCCAGGGCAGGATGGGGAAGCTGGGTGCAAGCAGGGTCTGACACTGGCAGCTCTCTGAGCATGAGGGCAATACCAAGAAAGCTGAGGGAACCTGAGGCTGAGAAGGCTGGTGGGGCTTGGTGGTCCTGGGTTCTCAGCTCTGTTACCTTTTCTAACCTGTCACGGTCCTTTGTCCTCTTTCTGGGATGTAGATGGGGTGAGAAAAGAGCAGGAAAGACCCGCAGAGGGAGCAGAGCTGTGCTAGGAGTGTCCAGCCCAGGCTGAGAGCAGAGTCCTGCTCCCCAGGGTGGTGGCCAAGGGACTGCCCTCTCCCTCTCCGCAGCCAGATCCCCGGCTCAGGCTCCCCTGAGAAGGTGTTGGGGACGCCCAAAGCCAAGGTGCGGAGCAGCTGTGTCACTGGGCCAGCAGCACCCAGCAGCCCTGTCCCCAGGGACATGACCCACATGCGCGGAACTGCCCTGGTTCTTGCAACATACTTGGAAAAGTTCTTGTTTACTGGGATCTAACACAATTACAACGCCAACTGAAAACAGAGAGCAACTCCTGGCAAGGCACGGGCTGCAGAGAGCTCAAATGAAAAGCATTTAAAATGTCTTGCTCCACCAGCCTGGCTGCGCCTGTGCCCACCAGCTTCGGTCTGCTCCTGCAGTGAGTGCTCCATCACCTCTGAAACAAACTGCATCGATCGGGGAGAAACACTCCCATCTCAGGCCTGGAAACACACCCTGGCACAGGTCCCCAGGAGCCAGCACCTCTCCCCATATGCCAGGGACAGGCACCCGAGGGTACCGCTGCTTTGCCCTGTGCCATGCAGAAGCATCTGCAGGCAGTGGCACAGCTGCAGCCCACCTCAATCTCCACAGCACAAGCCCCACACCGCTGCCTCAGGCCAGGCTGCGCAAAAGCAAGAGGGTCTGACAACGGGGTGGGGGGCACCAGCCCTTCCCAGAAGCTTCAGGAGACACAGGAGAGATGACAATGTCCTGGCTGAGTCTCTGCAGTCACAGAGCTTGGCAACACCACAGGGAAGGTCTTCAGTCTGAGCTCCGTCCAGGCAGAGGGGCAGCTCTCCCTTCACCTTCACCTGCTCCAGCCGCACATTGCAAACGTCCGTGAGGAGGACAGACGGAGAGCAGCACTGCGGACACTGACCATCCCTGATCCCAGGTGTTCGGTGCCCTGGCAGACCTCCGCAGGGCAGAGGGGAGGACTCAGAGGACTGCGCCTCACAGCAGCTGGGAGAAGTGGTGGCTTTAGAGTCTCAAGGGCCTTGTGCATCCTCTTGTTGCAGCCCACCGGCTCTCCATCCCCAATGCTCCGCACCCAGGCACAGGCTGAGCTTTGTGTTTCCAGCCTCTTGCAGCAGAGTTCAAGCTGCCTGAGCCGATTCAAATCCCAGGGCTCCGTATCAGCTCCCAGCTGCATATCTGAGAGGAGAAAAGGGGCTGCAGGCACTGCCGGGGTTGTACCAACCTGGCTTGGGAGGGGACGGGCTGAGACTGTTTCTCGCCGAGACTCTGCAGAGAGAGCAGCTGCACCTCCCACCACGGCTGCACCTCCCAGAGAAGGCTGCCGGGCACCTGCGGGGAGCATGGATCACTCCTCAGAAGAGCAGCCAGATGGGAAGGTCTGTGTGAGCCTGATAACAGCTGCTGCTTGGCTCCTCTCCCTGGCAGGCCTGCATGGGGCACACGAGTGCTGGTGTCTGGGGCTCCAGGAAAAGGGGGTGCCACGTGCCCCGAGGCCAGGCTGGCATTTCCGTGCTTGAGAGCCCCCAACACAGCTCCTCCTGCTAGAAGCTCCCCAGGGAGCGCAGAGTGAATGCTCACCCCCACGGCGTGAGGGTCGGCGGGAGGTGCGTGCCCTCGGTGCCGTCAGACACTTTGCAGATGCGGAGCCAGGCTCCTCACGCCTACGGCAAGCGCAGAACTGGGTGCTGTGGTGCAGAGGGAGAAGCCAGCACCTCTTCCCTACCAGGGCTCAAGGAATTTGTCCCTGCCCTAAGGCGGACTGCAGGATGTGGAGCGGCTGGCTCTGGGCCACCAGCAAGTGTGGCTGGCTCTGGACCAGTCAGGGCAGGACGGGAGCCCAAGGCCAGGCAAGTGCTTTGCTTGCACTGAGATGCCAGCAGAGAAGCTGTGGGTGCAAGGGGGAAAGCCAGGTGAGAGAGAAGAGAAAGGCCTGGCTGTTAGTGGCAGGAGTGCTGAAATCCACTATTAAACTACACTCTAAACTGATTTTTAAAGTTCTCTTTCCTCAGGAGGTGGTGAAAACACAGTGCCAAGTAAGCTGCCCCCACTTTTCTGCACAGCCATCAATAATCCATCAAAACAGATGGAAGTGGGCACCGTCACCCAGCACATACCAATTCAAATTAATTCACCCTCCACCAAAGGCATCTCAATGAGCAGAGCAGCTCTACGTATCTTCACCTGCTGAACCAACACAGCACCAGAGCAAGGCCAGGGTGCGGAGCAGGCTGGGGCAAAGAAGCAAGGATGGAAGGTGTTTCCTGGGTGTGGAAAGGAGAGGAAGGCCTGGGGAAGGTCTCCCGATGCCTGGGGGCCATGGAAGCCACAGGCGGCAGGACAAACAGGAGGGTCACTAGTTCAGCAAAAGGTACGCACGCTTCCAATGCCAGAACTTGCTGCCTCAGTCCTGGCAGCCTTGCGGTTTAGATGGGGGATAGTTGTGATGGCAAAGACAAAACCTGGGCTTTTCAACCCATTTTCACGCTCAGTGCCTGTGAGATGGGCTTGACTTGTCAGGCAGGTGAAGAGGCCACAATGACTGTCCTGGGGAAGGAGGCAGAGAACAAGGCAGAGAGAGTGAAGATTGTCATCAGTGACAAAACAATCAAAACAAAAACTGAAGCCCAAGGTCCAGCACACGGCTTTTTCTCATGCAAACCTCTCCGCGCCCTTGTTATCAGCAAATCTGGAACCAACCTCCATCCCCTGCAGGTGAGGAAGGAGGTGAGAGGGATCAGCAAGGCAATGCAAAATCGGTTCTGTTTTTACGTGCAGAGGAGGCCTTTGGAGGAAGAAGGAACTGCCCGTCACCTCTATTTCCACCCGACAAAGGTACTAGCACTTCCTGGGCCAGCAGTGCCCAAACTCCTGGGAGGTACTGTCCTTGGCTGGAGGGGCAGTCAGGCCTTTCTTTGGGCATCTTGACACTTTAGGGCCATGAATGTCCCAAGCAGGCTCCCCTCCACCTGCTGGGACCTTCCCCACGTCTTTCTGGCTTTTCCAGGAGATCTGGGCAGGGGTGCTGCAGCTCCTGGCCTGGCTCCATGGCAGATGCCTCCCCACTGGTGCTACACCCCACCTTTTGCCAGTTCCCTGTGGCCTGAGAGCACGCGGATCACAGCACCCCGTCCCGCCCCAGCTGCTCGCCCCGCGGAGCGGAGCCGGGCAAACAGCTCGTCAGGAGCAAAGCCCCTTCCCGAGTGGGCTGGGCTGCCTTGCCGGCGACTAAATATTCAGAGGCACTGTGCACTAGCTCTTTGATCAGCCATTTATCTCTCCGTGCCACAGGTTTCCTGGAGCCTGGCGTTTCCGCCCCATGCTCAGCCCAGGTCCCAGGAGCCCGGGAGACAGGTGTGAGGAATTAGCCATGGGGAGGAATGCTCTGACAGGAACCAGCACCAAAAGCAGGGGACAGAGTGTAATGTTTATTACATTTGAAGCAAAGCAAACATGTGGCCTACTTATGTATCTAGAGAGAATTAATTGAGGAGCTCCGCAAAGCAGCAGATTATAAATTAGAATCATTTTCACCAACTTCAGCCCATTCATCTTGCTTTCACACCCGGCCTGTCAGCTCAGCCTGACACGGCCGCGACAGCCCCAGACCCACGGGCTGCTGTTTGGTGGCACAGGGGGACCGTTGGCAGCCAGCCCCATGGGCACCACTTGCCTAAACCCATGGGGAGCGTGTGGGGCCCAGCCCAGGCACACGGCTTGGATGGAGAGCAAATTCAGAGCCCTGAGGATGGCTCCAGAGGTGCCAAGCGCCACCAGCTGCCATTGGCAGGGGTACGCGGAGTGCTCGGCTCCAGGGCCTGGCCCCACAGACAGCAGAGATGCCGGGTGCCTGCCCTGTGCTCCTCCATCCCCCTTCACTCACTGGCAGCCAGCGGAGTGGTGAGGGGGCCAGCAGGGCTGTGCACGCACCTCCCTACCCTCCCCACCCTGATGGGATCCCAGGCTAGGGACTGGGCTTTGCTGATCGTAGAATCATAGGGTTGGAAGGGACCTCTGGAGATCATCCAGTCCAACCCGCTGCCAGAGCAGGGTCACCCAGAGCAGGTGGCACAGGAACGCATCCAGGCGGGTTTGGAATGTCTCCAGCGACGGAGACTCCACCACCTCTCTGGGCAGCCTGTGCCAGGGCTCTGCCACCCTCCAGGTAAAGAAGTTCGTCCTCATGTTTAGGTGGAACTTCCTATGCTCAAGTTTGCCCTAACAGGCAACCTCAGGCCACGGTCAGGTGGAGACTCACACACACATTCTCACACACACACACACACACACACACACACACACACACACACACACTCACACACACACACACACACACAGAGAATGGCAGGGGTTGGAAGGGACCTCTGGAGATCATCTAGTCCAACCCCCTGCCAGAGCAGGGTCACCCAGAGGAGGTTGGACAGGAACACGTCCAGGTGAGTTTTGAATGTCTCCAGAGATGGAGAGTCCACACCCTCTCTGGGGCAGCCTGTGCCAGTGATCTGTCACCCTCAAAGTAAAGAATCTTTTCCTCATGTTGCGATGGCATTTCCTGTGTTCCAGCTTGTGCCCGTTGCCCCTTGGCTTGTTGCTGGGCACCACTGAAAAGAGTCTGGCCCCATCCTCCTGACATCTGCCCTTTAGACATTTATAAACATCGATAAGATTCCCCAGTCTTCTCTTCTCCAGGCTAAACAGACCCAGGTCTCTCAGCCTTTCGTCATCAGAGGGGTGCTCCATTCCCTTGATCATCTTTGTAGCCTCCGCTGGACTCTCTCCAGTAGTTCCCTGTCCTTCTTGAAGTGGGGGGCCCAGAACTGGACTCCTTTTACTCAGCTTAGAGGTCCCTCCTGGGGACACTGCCCATGGTGTGCAGGTGCCTACCCGGAGCTGCTGGGAGCGTCATGCTCTGCATGTCCACAGCACTGGGGGCCTTGGACTCACACCTCATGGAGAGGCAGCCCGTTGGCAGACAGATTCCAGCGCAAGGAGCAGCAGGGGTGAGAAACTGGCAAAGCAGCTTGTGCCAGAGGCACTCTAGCCCTCAGTCTTTTCCACAAAACTATCCAGAAGCAGGATGCCCCAGGAGCTAGTGTGCTGCCAGGGGGCTCCAGAGATGCACAGAACAGCCTTGCTTGAGCTGACGGGGCCAGACGCGCTTCATCCCATGGCAGGGACTCCCATCATCCTGTTTTTAGAAGCTGTAGCAACCTGCATTGACACACAAGCCGTCCGGTTCAGCAAGCCACCAGAGACCACACCGGCAAGCGTGTGTGATCCTGACAGAGCCCACCAGGCACCCTAGCCCAGGTGTGACATGCCCCACATACCGGGTCCCACCCAGCTGCTGCCTTGTCCCTCGTGGCTCTGACTGCGCAGGGAAGCCCCGGGCTTCGGGATGGGCGCCCGGTGAGGAGCTCCTGCCACAGCCCGGTCCCACGCCAGGACAGCTTTCTTCACGGCCACTCTCTGTGTGCCAGCTGCAGCCCCCACTCCGCACCTGGCTGGCTGATAATTTGCATCATAAAGAGAGAGTTTGTTCAAATGGCATTACTAATTAGTATAGAAATACTATTAGCATCGTTAATGCATTCCCAACAGTTCCGTCTGTTGGCACCATGCGAAAGCAGCACTGAGGCAGAGACCAAGGAGGCAAAGCCAGGCCAGGGACCGGACTGAGCCATCAAACAGCATCTCCTCTACCCCAGCACGGCTCTCCCTGGTACAGCGATCAATAAAAGTTGGACTGGGACAGATTTGTGTCTGTGTGTGTGCGTGTACAAGCCCACGTGTGTGCGTGGCAGGGAATCACAATGACAGAAACTACCCAGCATGGGAATTCCAGGACAAGGGAGGGAAACTGGTAGAAAGGAACTGAGACAGGGGCATGGGGGTAGCACTAAAACCAAATGTAAAGTGGATGAATTATTTACTGCAAGAAACAATTGTAAAGTCACTTACTCTGGCTCTGTGGATCCTAAATGGGGTCTGCGGCGTTTCTCACACCTCCCTAGCGTGCTGAGTGATTTTTTTACAATTAGATGCATGAGGCTGGGGTAATTTTATAAGAGACTCCAGAAGATCAGTTTAGTATTGATCATGTGCTGAATTTAAAGGCTTTCCACATCCATCTGCTGCTGCTTCTCAGGTGACAGCTCAGCTGGGACCCGGGTGCTCACTGGGTACCTGCGACCCAGCGCCACCTCATTCAGCCGCAGCCTGTGGCTGGGCTGATGCACAGCAGCACAGGGGGCCCACGGCATCCATCACACTGGAGCCCAGTTTAGGAGCCAGCGGAGTCACACGGCTGCTCCCCAGTGAGCCTTTTGATGAAGTCCCCCCAGTGGATCAGTCTGCTCCGCTTCTCCCATCACGGGAGCCAGCTGGTTGTGGGTTGTAGTGGACCATACGCTCATCTAACAGGGGCAGCAACAGCCAGAGATGAACAGAAATGGGGTGACTGGGTATAGAGAGCAGTTTACATGGACCAGCACCTAATGCCAACACCCTGCACCAGAGTGGCAGCACCATAGCACCTCGACCTGCTCAGCACAGCCCCCCACCAGCTCCCACACAGCCGCTGCCAGGAGCCATTGCCTCCTGCACGCAGCAAAGAGTTGGCCTTAGGAAGGGATGCTCTGAGCACCTGGTGCTACTCTGGATGCTGCGGACACGACTATAAACTGAAAAACCCTCCCTGAGCAGGCAAAGGCCCCTCATTTGGCAGGGTGTGATTGCACAAAGGGCCCTACCATGGGCAGCCCACGCCAGCAAGAGTCTGGAGGAGCTCCCACCCTGGGGAGACGGGGTGACGAGAAAAGGCACGCAGACAGACAGAGCGCAGGGGGGCATACACATGGAGCAGGGCCTCTGCCCCTGACTTGGAAGAAGTGTCTCCTGGTGTTTGCCTTGGACTCTGCAGGTCTTCAAGGCATGGCATTGCAAGGGATGAGCCTGGACTCCAGAGGCAATGGCCTGGCAGCAGGATAATTGCTGTGACGTGCCCACAAATGTGAAAGGAAGAGGGAATTCAGGCATTATGGGACTGTTAAACATATTGCGTCATGATGAGGTTTTAGTTTTTTCTTTTAATAATATGCATATTTGTCCTGGTCTGAAGGCATGAAATCTGCGAGCCATGCTGTCCAAAAGACAACCTGCTTTATGATGCTAAAATGGAAACTTATAACGTGGTTTTTCAAAACAATACAAGTCAAATGTATGAGAAATCGACTGGTTTACTGAAATGGGATATGTGCAGGGCAGGAAAAAATGACTCTTCCAGGCCCGTATTTACTCAACAAAAGACCTATATTCAAATAACGCTTAGAGCAGGTCATGGGCATTCTCACAGAGGTTGAGTGGCTGAAAGTAAGGCTACAGCATGAAGAGGCCCTCTTAATCAGCGGAGAGAGCAGAAATTGTACGGACACGCTTTAAAACACCGGGCGCTTCTTCAAAATCCCCAGGCAGAACTGTGAGTCCAAAAATCCGTTTTGCAAAGCCACCGACCGGGGTGAAGTGGGGCCGAGCTGTTGCACAGCTGCCCACAGGTGACAAAGTGCTGAGAGGCAGCGCCCTCGACACAGGGCACCAGCCAGGGAGGACCTCAGCGCACCGTACCTGGTAGATGCTTAGATGCAGACCTTAAATCCAGGCATTGATAAGGCATCCGACTCTTTTGCTGTTGCTGTTGTTGCTGCTGTTGCTTTGTTTTCAATAGCTGCAGCTAAACATTTAACCTTTACATTGATGGAATGACCTAAACATGTTCTTCCAGGCTCGTCGGCAGCCAGGCTGTCTCGCAGCGAGCAGAGAAATGCCTTTCCTTTCAGCCTGGCAAATCAATATGCCGCATGGCTGGCAGGCTTGCAGGTGTCCCCTGCTCAGAACACACGGAAGGGTCTCAGAGGTGGGATACAAGCATTTCTCCAGATTGCCAGGTCTAACAGAGAGGTGGGCACGAACCTCCATTTTCTTGGCAAGCAGAAGAAGCGCAGCTCACGATTTGGAAGCCATGTAGTTGTTCCAGCTGGGAGGCTGGCTCTGGCTGTGGCTCTGCCAGCAGCTGAGGCACTTATTCAGCATCCTAGGATTTCAGATGGCACAGAAAGAGTTACAGGAAGGAGCAGCAGGGTAATCGTGAGTTAATATGGTCCCATGTTTTTTATTACTCTCAGAGTATTAAATTGATAGCCTGGTACCAAAGGCCAGAAGTGTCACCTCTCAACAAGATGAAATCTATGTAGCCCGTGGACAGGGGAAAGTGGCAAGATTTATAAAGGCATCCATAAAATTAACATTTGGATGAGTATGTGGGAGAGCAGCGCCCATGAAGTGCAGCAGGAGGTTGACAAGTACCTGCCGCCCCTGCATTTAGAGCCCAGCAGACACCGTTGACTGGGTGCATCCTCCCGCACCGATGCCTGGCTGAGCGGGGCCCCAGAGCCGCTCTACTGCCAGGACCGGGCTGCCAGGGAGCTTCTGGGAGATGGTGGCATTTTGGTAGTGCCATGGGGAGTCAGTGACAAGGGCAGGAACAGGCTACATCCCTGATCTCCTTGGGGGGGATCTCTCCCTGGCCCTACTGGCGGAAGCATCTCCCCTTGGTTTGGCTTAGACCGGACAGGGAGGCTCAGACCCTCTCTCCACCCTCAGCTTTCTGCATGGCTCAGTCTGTGCTGTCTGAGCAAGCACCAAATCTGGCAAGGCAATGGGACCGGGGGAACACGCTTTTCTACAGATCAGGGAGCCGAAGATATGTACTGTTGTGCCAGGAGCCATGAAACGGTGACCCCCAGGCACACCCCATTGCCCCAGAGAGGCCAAGAGGCCCTGAGAAGACCTTGTCCCTCTGTTGCTGCCCCAGGACTCCATTGCACCATCCAGGTGACCAAGGGCCGTCCCTGGAGACAGCTCCAAGCATCTGGAGAAATGCTTGTATCCCACTTCTGAGACCCTTCCATGTGTTCTGAGCTGGGGACACCTGCAAGTCTGCCAGCACAGCAGAGACACTGGCCACCCAGCACCCTGGCGGCTTTCAGGGCGCACAACAAGGTGACTACGTCTTTGTGCATGGCACAGCATGGACACAGGGCAAAGGGAGTGCTGACACATGGGCTTGTTCGATGTTCTACTGCTTGTAGAGTCCGGGTCTTGGCACCTGGGGGCCTCTGCCCTTCCTCGGCACAGCGAGGGCGATACTCTGGGTCTGCCACAGAAGCAGTGACACCACAGACCTGCCGGGACAGCATGGTGCTCAGGGCCACGCGCTTACCCAGACTGCCTGATCCCGCACTGCACAGCACACACCTCTACGTGTAGACACCACGGCACGTCACAACTGTGTGTGCCCTCGGCCACGTGCCCCATGCACAGTGCTGCAGGCTCACGCACCTGGCGCTGTCTCAACACCCAGTGCAAATGGAGCCATTACCACTGCTGCCTGCAGTATGACTGCTTTGCAATTAAAGGAATGAAATGTTTATACAGGAATAAATCTGTGTTAATGAGGTGAATCCTGCTCCCGCCCTGACAGGCTCTAAAAAAAGGCTGGGAACTTGGGGGAAGGGAGAAGGTTCAAATGCACGCTGCTCCCAGCCAGCAGCTGGGTCTGGGAAGGGAAAAGGGGAGGGAAAGGGGAGCAAAATCAGGCAGGTTGACGGTTGCACGCAGGAAGCACCAGTTCTTTGATTTCCCTGTCTGGTTCCCCCCACAGCAGGTCAGCGGCAGAGACCAGACCGTTGTCAGGCTTGCTCAGGCTCAGGAGGTGTTTGAGCTGTTCCCTTCCCTGGGAAGAGGACTGCACCTGGCTCAAAGATTTAGGAAAAGCACAAGCCATACGGACAGCGATGCTGTCACAGAGTGGGGACACGCTGCTTTGGGCCCTTCCACCTCAACAGCCTGTCCAAAAAAGTCCTTTGCTGAAGCTAGCAGCAGGGGCTGTGCAGGAGGAAATCCCTATGCAGGTCATCCTCGTTCTCCTCTATTCCTCAGAAACACTGCGCTAATCCCTGTCGCCTGCCTACACGGGAAACCACGGAGACACAGAATCCAATTAGCTTGAAATCCTGCTCTGGCTCCCGCACAGCATCTCCCTCTGATAGAGCTGTGGAGCTGCAGAGATAAACGGTGCATTAGGATTCCAGTGGGGTCTGGCAAGCAAGGATGGCTTCGGAGCTGCAGCACCAGCCTAGGGAAGGAGCGAGGCACCAGTGCGCCTTCCCCAAGCCTCTCTCCCCACCTCTGCCTCATCCCAAGCCTTCCTTCTTCCCGGCTCGTCCTGCAGCTCCGTTCCCGCTGTGAGCCCAGCTGCGCAGGGTGAAAGCTGAGGACTGTGGCTGGATCCAGCAGGTCTCCAGGCTGGCTGACCTGCCACAGGGCCTTCCCCCTCCGCACGGGGAGGTTTTCCTAAGTAGAACCTAAGAGGTTTTCCACCTCTTCAGGGCTGAATGGCATCAAAGCCTCTTGGCTGCTAGGGGTGGCCAAGGTGGCATGAAGCACAGTGCCAGGGCCCAGCTCCTCACCACTGCAGCTGGCATGAAGCGCAGTGACAGGGGTTGCCCCCAGGGCATCTCTGTGCCCAGAGGTCCCTTAGGAACCAGCATGATACATGTCACCCTCAGCTCCTCTGTCCCTCCTCCAGCAGGGACTGTCCCTGTGTGGCCGGCTCTCCAGAACGACCTGGGAGACAAACCTGGTCCCAACCCCATAAAGACAGTGGGGAAAGGGACTGAAACAGGTGATCCTGCCCTGGCCAAGCTCAGCACAGCCTGTAGCCACGGCCAAGCAGAGTACAGGGGGAACTGTTACTGGCTGTGCTACACCCTGGCTGTGCCTGTGCCAACAAGTCTCCTGCACCTGATGCTACCACAGCCATGCTGCTGTACTCACACTTTTCCTTGCACCCACAGTAAATTACCTGCTTTGCATTTTGCAGCAGCAACTTCAGAGTATTAATTCATTGTGTTCGGTCTTTAACAAACACCATTATCATATCACCAGCTAGGATTATGCAAATCCTGGGAAAGGAATTATTTCTCTCCCCAAAGTCACCTTGATTTATCAGTTTTAGCCCAAAATGAAATAGAAGTTGCTTCGGATAAACTGTTAAACACACAATGACACCCAGGGGGCTGTGATGGCCCCATAGGGCAAAACACACATGCAGGCCAGGCACAGCCGTGCCCAGCTGGGTGACCCTCCATAGCCACAGGTGACACAGGAGCAGCTCTGTGCTGGCCCCCACCATGACTCCTCCTGTGGCAGAGCGCAGGTGGACCTGGACACTGAGGAACTGGGCCCTGGACAAAGTGCTGGGGAAACAACCCCCTTGCGCAACACTCCTGGGATAACACCATGGCTCCGTTCCCCTGGCACACGGCCGTGGGGCAGGTCTGAGTCTGTGCCGAAGCACGTGGGGCTGGAAACATGGAAACTTTCCAAAATCGCGTTAAGGATTGCTCTGGGTCTGCCCCCATCCCTGTTCCTGCTTTCCAGGCCACCAATTCAGGATGAGCCTGTGTCATGCCTAACCAACCGGTGTGTCCTCCCATGCAAGTGTGGATGCTGCTGGGGATCAATGAGCAAACGCGCATCCCACCCCAGCAACCAGCTCTTCAACAGGGTCCTCACATAACATAATGCCTGTGTCCATAATTTCCTTTGCTGCAGAGATAAAGGCTCCCCACCCTTCTGATGGGGCTAGACCTGGCTGCAGTTGCCCCTCAGAACGCAAGGAAGTATTTATCTGATTAAAGGAAACCTTTTTCCCATTATTTGTCAGTAATTTGAGTCAGTCCTTCAGCAGAGGGCAAGAACAGCACCCTCGTAAGAAGAGAGGACTTCTATTTTTTCTCAGGGCAGGCAGCAAGCCTCTGCGACCTGAGCACAGCCTGCTCTTGCAAGAGGAACCAGGCCCTTGGCTAGGGCTTTGTCCTGATGGCCAGCAATTACTTTATGTGTTCCGGCTCAGTGCAGAGGGGCTATTCTGAAAGAGAGTTCTGCTTCAGATTCCATTAACCATGGATGGTAGCTCTGTAAGAGCAGCAAAAAGCTCCCCACCATTGACAGACATACACTCAGCACCTCTTGTGCTTATCACATAACTCTAACAGAGATGGGAATTTCCTCCAAAAAACATACTGTGACAGTGACAAGGATGAAATCAGGCACTGGCGACCTATGGTAAAGTACAGCTCAGTGAAACAGAATTACCACCGACCCAAAACCTGCAAATAAACCCTAAAAAGAATTCCCTGGCACTCTGGCTGGACATCCGCAGGCAGCACACCCGCAGCCCTGGCTGTGGTCTGCAGACCGCACGGTGAGAAGGTGCTGAATCTGCCTTTGGCCTGACCTGCCCAGGCTCTGTGGGGACAGCCGGGGCCAACGCAGAGCTGGGTACAGGCTGGCCGGTGTTTGTGGGGTGGGAAGTTTCAAACCATGAACAGAGACTCTGAGGAGGAACTGAAAGAGCCACCTTGGCCACCCCAGGAGATAGATGCCTCCAGCTGGCACAGCAAAGACCAGGGTTTAGGCTGCTCAACATCTCACAGTCATTCTCATTCCTGCTCTGATGTGTTCAACCTGGTCTCTCCTTGATCTGTTCCAGCTACTCTCACCTTCCTCTCTGCCTCCCCCCTGCCTGACCCCCAGCCCCTCATCACCAGCTCTCATTTCCAGTTGTGCCTGATGTCTTCTGATCAACTCACACCTTCGGTCATACTGCTCTAAACCAGGGTCTGCCAGGCCACCACTGTCCTCGCAAGGTCAGAGGGAAGCTTGGAAAGAGGGACTACATCCTCCCGTCCTTGAGAATCCAAAGGATGAATCTTCCCAGATGTAGCCTGTGCTGCCCACCTTCCAGCTGGGATGGTCCCTCTCCACAGACACGCACCCTCTCAGAGGCAGCTCCTGCTCTGCTGAGGCTGGGACAAGGGAGGCCAGATGCTGGGAAGGTGGGTGCAAAGCTAGAGCGCAGGAAGAATGCAATGGTAGAGACAGAAAAAGGGAAGGCAATTCAATTTTCAGAGGCTGTCCCACCAATTCAGCTCAGAGAGACGATAAGAAACCCATTTCCAGCGATAGGCACCCTAATCCCCAGCCATCCTGCATTTCCATTTCCGAGAGGCGCTATTTCCAACAGGGAAGCATTTTCCCATCTAGGTTTGCTAGAAGGAACAGCAGTGGATTAAATACCAATTTTTCCAGCACTATTTAACTCCTTCGGTGCCTACTCCTGCCACTTACGCAAGCGCTGGAGGTCCAGGGCAAGGGAATGGCTGCTGCACTGTGCCCCAGGCAGGAGAACAGAGCTGGCTTTTCCCTCACAGGCTCTTCCCAGTGGCCTGCAGCCTGAAGAGACAGGGAAGAGAGGAAAAACTGAAATGCATCAGCAGCGCAGGCAGAGCGGCTTAGATCAGGAATTTATTATTGCTCAAGGCTCGACCCTGAGACTCAACTGTGGGATAAAAGTAACGCAGCAAAGCTTACATCCAGCGACAAAACCATTAGACAGGTCCAAAGCGCTGCAAGACTGACTTAAAACTGCATTTGCAAGAACACAGGCCCACAGAGAAAGAAGGAAGCCAGCCACACAGTGATGGCCATGGCCCACATCTCCACAATGTTATTAGCAATGGCAATCTTACAAGAGCCACCTAACTTCCAGCATCACGCAGGACTCCTCCTGCCACTGGGAAGCCACTAAGCTATGGCATTCCTTGGATGCCAGCAGAGCCTTTCCCCAAATGCCTGTAGCCAGCCCTCTCCCTCGTTCCACTGCCCTCTGTGCTGAGGATGTCCATTTATCCCGGTTTCCTGATGTCAGGGCTCCCACCCGCTATCTGAATTGGTCCTTCAGGCAGCTGAAGGGCCCAAGACTCCCAGCCCTGGCTCCTGTAGCACAGCCGATTGCCCTGGTATCCATGCCACAGAGCAGCTCCCTCCCTCCTCCCAGACATCAAAGTCTCCCCGCAGTGCAGGAATAAAGCTCAAACATTCCAACTTAGCCCGTCCAAACCCCTCCCTTGACCCCTGCTATGAACCGAACCGGGGAGTTTTGCTTGCAGGAGGGAGCACTCTGTAGTCAGAGCTCTCCCCCCGCGATGCACAGCTCCAGCACCAACCACAACGGTCCATTCATCACCCACTAAACAAATGGAGATTTAAGGGCTCATGGCCCTAAAACACAGAAAACAATTCCCTGTGCGTTTTAACGGGGCTGTAATTTATTGGATGAGAAATGATGAACGGCAGCAGCAGGGGGCTGGGCCCAGCGCGGGGAGCGCTGATGCAGTGGAAGCCAAAGAGGGATGCAGAGCTGAGGGGCGAGGCTGGGAAAGCTCCCAGGACTGTTCATTGTTGGGGCTGGGGGAACCCCACCATCTACAAAGACCAATTCCCCTCCCACGCCTTGCTACCCCCCCCATTCGATGTAGGATTTGTAGCAGAGGCTTCTGTAAGAAACATCCAGGTGAGGAAGAAGAGAGTTGAGCACGGTGCCAGCTGTGCCTGCCCTGTGCTCCTCAGAGCCACGCCGTTCTGCAGCCCTTGCTGGTGGTTTTGCAGATTCAAGGCACAAGCAAGAAATGCAAAAAGAAAATGCTTCATCCCTGGGGGAAGAGGAGCACCTGGTGGAAAGACAGAGAGTAAACACGAGCATTACCTCTCCTCCCCCATGTAATCTCCCCACTCTGGAGTTTGAGCTGCATTCAGCAGTAATTGAAACCAGGCTCTTTAACACAGGTGCCAATTACTGCCTGTTAATGCAAGGAGCTCTGATAGATAAAGCAATTACCCAGCTCTGCGAGGCTGGCAAGCACAAGATGAGATGGTAGGGCTACTTACGCTAGCGTGGGGCTTGCAGGGCAGCTCTGTGCCCCAGCAAACCCTCCTGCAGTGCCAGACTGGGCAAGTGCTTGCCCTCTAGCTGCATACCCCCCACACCTTCACACGAGCTAGCAACGTGCCCTTGCCACAAAGAAGGGTAATGACATCCTGGGGTGGATTAGGGAAAGTAGGGCCAGCAGGTCAAGGGAGGTGATCCTTGTCCTTTATCCAGCACTGGTGAGGCCACACCTGGAGTGATGTGTCCAGTGCTGGGCTCCCGAGTACAAAAGAGTCATGGAGATACCAGAGCAAGCCCAGCAAAGGGCCATAAAGACTATGAAGGGACTGGACCACCTCCCATATGAGGAAAGGCTGACAGAGCTGGGACTGTTCATCCTGGAGAAGAGAAGGCTCGGGGGGGAACTTGTCAATGTATATAATACCTGAAGGGAGGGTGAAAAGAGGATGAAGCAAGGCTCTTTTCACTGGTGCCCAGTGATAGGAGCAGAGGCAATGGGAATAACCTGAAACACGGAAGGTTCCCTCTGAACACCTCACTTCTTCCCTGCAAGGGTGACTGAGCAATGGCACAGGTTGCCCAGAGAGGTTGTGAAGTCTCCAGCCTTGGAGATATTCAAAAGCCATCTGGACATGGTCCTGGGCAACCACCTCTAGGCGGCTCTGCTTGAGCAGGGGGTCAGACAAGATGACCTCCAGAGGTCCCTTCAAGCCTCAGCCATTCTGTGATTGTGATCTCTAACTATCCACATCCCTTGTTTTCTGTGCCCAGTTTCTCCACCCTTCTTGGCCAGCTGCCTTTCCCCCCCACTTCTCCGCTCAAAGCCCTGCCTTTGTTCACCTTTCTGGGAGTGACGCAGCAGTGAGGAAGGTGGCTGATCCAGGGGTAGCGTCATGATGATGGGGAGAAGACAACGGTAGGTGCAATTCCCAACAAAAACCTGCTGCCCCTTGGTCTTTTACCCTCCAGTAACTGCTGGCCTGGAGGGACAATGCCTTGGGAGAACCTCAGTGGGTGATGACAAGAGGGTTGACCTACCTGGGCCAGCATCAAATAGAGGGGAAATTAGTGTTTCATCGACGACATCAGAGTCTTTTTTACTCTACACAGAGCACCCTTTGCCTCCTGTACACCCTCAGGATGGGCCGGTGGCAAGCTCAGAGGCGTGGATGGGGAGCAAGGAGTGGGAGGAGGCTGGCAAGGTTCCCTCTGCATCATGCTGCGAGTCAGATATGGTGCCCACATCTCTAAAAGGATTTTGAAAAAAAACAGAGGATGCACAGAATAATTACAGATGTGATTTGGAGGCTGGAGAAAACACTTGCCAGGGACAGAATGAAAGAGTTCAGTCTGTTATCTCACCAAAAAGGGAGCCTGAGAGGCGATTTGACTATAAGCACTTCACAGAGAAAAAATACTTGGTGTGAAAGAGCTCTTTGCTAATAAAGGAGGCTGGAGCCTGTAGTCAAGCAAAGTGTGAATAGGAAACACAGCACTGGGCCACGCTACCTGAGAAGTGCCATCTGCTCTGCCTCCTCCCATCCTCCACCCTGTCATGGAAGATATATCAGCTGAGAGACACTGGGTTCGTTACATGCAAATCAGAGTAATGGTATTTCTTACTTGGAGTTACAGAGGGCCCTTAGATAAATGAATGGTCCCTTCAGGCCTCAAAAACCTATGAAATTGCAGGCACAAGCTATAGACAGTACTGCATAAGGAGGGACCCTCAATGCCTGCAAGAAACAGGGAGTTCTCCATCTCCTCAGGATCTGCAGAGGCCAAGAAGAGGTTAGAAGAGGTTCAGGACCTGCCGTACATAACCCAACACTTGGGAGTAGTCCCTGCCTGCAGAGCTCACTAGCAAGACCAGCCTGCGCCCGTCTCACACTTCGGATAACCACCAGCCCCGCTAGCACAGCGATGGAGCCGTGCACTGTATGCAGCCAAGACTTCCCATTTCAGTCCTGGCTCCAATGTCGCCAGCCCGAACTTACCAAAAATTGCAAGTCAAATCCTCCAAAACCACATGAAGTTTCTAAAACTATGCCTGTTTTCTTTCCTTCCTAGGGGACTTAGACCCTTCAAGATCATTGGGATCTCTAGAGCCTGTTTTTCCCCACAACCTGGTTTCTAGATCTTCATTCCTGATCTACCTCAAAGGTGAGACTCTCCGTGGAGACCAAACTCCAGCACCTGGGGTTGAATGGTATCACTGAGGACTCACGAGCAGGCTGCAGTTCCTCCCTCTGGGGGAAAACCCCCTGCAGTGCCCGTGCCAAGGCAGCAGACTGAAACACGTACTGGGGCACCCTAGGGCTCTGCCCATGCGCCTCCAGGAGCATCTTTGGCTCTCCCTCTCTTCATCTGAGAAGAACCTGGGCATCTTGGTAGACGGCACATTGAACATTGTGCGCACTGGCAGCAAAGGCAGCTAGCAGCTCCCGCACTGTATCAGAGGAACACAGCCTCAAGGCTGCTCAAGGGGAGTAACTATCCCTTTATGCCAGTGCTTGTTAGTCCCCATGAAGTAATACTGCACGCAGTTTCTGCCGCCAATAAAGGAAAGACACAGACAAATTAGTGGGAGTTCGGTAAAGGACCACCAAGGTACTCGGGGCTTGAAGCACTTGTCCTGTAAGGAAAAGCAGAGGGAGGGAGGCTTGTTCAGCTTGGAGAAGAGACGGTTTTAGGGGGACCTCATAACAATCAGTACCTACAAGGAAGTTATTTGAGAAGACAGAGCCAGACTCTTATCCGTGGTGCTCAGTGGGAGGATGAGATGATGGGCATAACTATACAGACATGTTCAGACTAGATAAGGAAAATCCTCTTCCTCATGAGGACAGTCAAGCATTGAAGTGGGGGTCCAGAGAGCCTATACAGTTTCCCACCTTGGAGGTTTTCAAGACCTGACTGAATGAAGCCCTGAGCAACCAGGTCTGATCTCACAGTTGACCCTGCCTATGTAGAGAACTCCTGAGGTCCCTTCCCACCTTCCTATGATCTCTAACTCAACAGAGGAGAAGAAAGAGTATCTTAGCTCCAAACTCACAGGGCAGGATGTGGCATGGTGTCAGCTGCCTGCATCAGCTACGCAGCCCCCTCCCAACACACACTCCGCTGCCCTCCCAGACCCTGCCATCCAGGACAACTGAACACTTGCTTCCCCGCTCCTATACTTTCAGAGTTTAAGAAGCTCCTGCTTGGCCAAGGCTGATCCATCTCATCTTCTGACACAGAGGGAGAATTCAAGGCTGCAAGCAAAGTGCTGTGCAGCACATCGTCTCCAACACCTGGCACCAGCTCCACCTCGTTCTCCCTGGGGAGTTCCACTGAAGACCTTCAACAGCTAGAAACAAAGCAGCAGCTCCACAGGACGAGGGGCATTAACACCTTCCAGCTCCCTTTATACAGTGAATTATGTCCACACCGTCTGTGCAGGGTGGCGGAGGAGGTGCTGAAACATGAGGTTAGAAGAATTACTGGGCTGAGACCAGGAGAGCGGCTCTTAGCACGTTCATGACGATGGCTCCAATTAGTGCAATTACAGGGCTTGGCTGCATCTTCCTGCTTGTGATTTTCATTAACAATCGCATGGTCAATTCTGCTACTTTTCCCTGGGCCAGCAGCCAGAAGCTGGCAGCAGCCTCTGCTGCTGGCAAGGTGCAGAGGAAGGGCAGGTACAGACTGCTCCCCGGGGAGGGCAGGCTGGCAACAGCGGCCCAGCCAGGCATTCACACCTCCCGGCTCCTGGCGACACCACCACCGCTCGGGAGAAGGGAGGCGAGAGGAACAGCCACCTATCCCGTTGGAAGAGCAGACTCCTCACAGGAGGCTTCACTGCGCTCAAGTACAGCTGGTCCCTCAGCAGGACACACCACCGCCACCCCTCTGAGCCCCAGACACAGCTCCGTTTTGGCTGCATCACCTCTCCTAATGCAAAGCAAGACAAACAGTTCACCCCCCCCAAAATACGACTCCCCAAGCAACCGCAGGACACAGAACCCTTCAGATTAGCATGACTCCAGAAAAGTGAGCTATTTCCAAGTACAGGGTGCAGCGAGGAGCAAAGGTGCTTTCAACTTCCTTGGACTGCAGAGACACAAGGCTGTGAACATCTGAACCTGCATACCCCAGTGATGGGAAAAAAAAAAAATAAAAAGAGCACAGAGGTATGGAGTTAGGGGCAATTATTTGCCACGGCAAAGGTCGCAGATGAACGTGAGCCCTTTACAGCCTTCCAGACGTCTGCACCCCGAGCTCCCCTCTCCCCACCTCACTAGGCACCAACCACAAACCACGTAATAAAAGAATCATAGAATTGTCAGGGTTGGAAGGGACCTTAAAGATCATGTAGTTCCAACCCCCCTGCCATGGGCAGGGACACCTCCCACTAGATCAGGCTGCTCAAAGCCTCATCCAGCCTGGCCTTAAAAACTTCCAGGGATGGGGCTTCCACCACCTCTCTGGGCAACCTGTTCCAGTGTCTCACCACCCTCACGGTGAAGAACTTCTTCCTAACATCCAGTCTGAATTGACCCATCTCTAGTTTTGATCCATTCCCTCTAGTCCTACCATTACCCGACATCCTAAAAAGTCCCTGACCGGCTTTCTCATAGGCCCCCTTAAGATACTGGTAGGCCACTAGAAGGTCTCCTCGGAGCCTTCTTTTCTCCAGACTGAACAACGCCAACTCTCTCAGTCTGTCCTCATAGGAGAGGTGCCCCAGCCCTCTGATCATCCTCGTGGCCCTTCTCTGGACGCTTTCCAGCACGTCCATATCTTTCTTCGCAGTAGGGGCTCCAGAATTGCTCAGCTACAGAGATGCTCAGCTGAAAGAAGAAAGGGAGCACAGCTTGAGGCAGCCCTGCTGCTGGGCACCAGGCCCCGTGCTGCCGCTCTGCCGCGCTACTCCCGTGTGGTTTGGAGCCAGGCTGGCTTCCCCACAGTAGCTTTGCTGACGATACCTTGTTTGCCAGGCAGAGGACCGGAGGAACGCAGAGGGCTTTACAGGGACACTCTCTCCTTGCCCTCAGGATGTTAACTGTATTGAAGTTTCAGCAGGAAGCCAAGCATCTGTTCTTCAAATAAAGAGGTCTCCCAGGGGAATGGGTAGGGGGGCAAAATCAGCACACATGTAAACACCTGGTCTTACAGGCAAGAGCAGAGTTTGCAGAAGGAGTGCAGCACCTCTGAGACTCATTCAGCTTTGCTTCCGCTGGCTAATTAGTTCAAACACTGTCAATATTCAATGACAGCCCACTATTTCCTGCGTACGGCCGTGCGTCAGCGTGCATGCGTGGGTCTGCACAGCAGGAACACACGGGTGTGCGCTCCCCCCAGCAAAGGGGCTGGTGTGCCTGTGCTGCTGCGGGCACACACGGGACCCCCCCACGCTGCGGCGCTCAGGAGCGGTTCCACGTGTTCAGCCTTCGCGCTCGTCCTTTGAGGAAGGGGAGGCAGAACCAAACTGAGCCACACGATGATTGACTGCACAGAAAAATGTTTCTCCCATCCCCTACAGCGGCCCCTGACTTGGGGCTCATCAGAAAACAGGCTGCACGACCAACGAGCTTCCTCACCCCTCTCAGAAGACCACGGAGACCACACTGCGGCGCGCACAAAGGGACCTCTTAAAGGCAGGAGGCCTCACAGCCCTGCGCCTGCACGCAGGGCGAGGTTTGCGCAGCGTTTCCAGCCCCAAGCCCACTGCATCGATCCAAGTCTGAAACAGCTCCAGCAATGACAAGATGCCTTGACTACCTTCTGCACGAGGCCAGAGAGCTGCACAGCCACCCGGGGTTATTTCCAGAGGCAAACAGGATCCTACTGGTACTCCCAGCTCCCACTCCCATCCCCTCCGGACACCCATCCTGTCTCCTCAGTAGACTCCAACTCTCTCTCTTCATGCCTAGAGCCTGCACTTCACTGCTATCACTACAAGATTGTGCCTTCTCATTTTCTTTGTGCCATTGCTGCAGCACTCCTGCTTCCTCCTTTAAGTCCTTCATCCTTGCCCCTTTTTCTCTTTCTGGCATTTTCAGCGCACAGTAGGGTTTTTTCCTTGTATGAAAGAGGGTGGGCAGGGGTTCTTTCTTCTTTTCATTAAATGTTAGTGCCCATTCAAGTGAGACGGACAGCATTCAACAGACAAGCTGTGCTGATTCTTTAACACTCTGCTGCGCTGCCCCGCACCAGCACACAGTCCCCCCTCACCCCTCCTCAGCTTGCCCACAACTCCGCCATGTTCCCCAGAAGCCACCCAGCACCCTAGTCCTGCTCCTGAGCGAGCCCACCTCCAGATGTAAGGTGACTCAGCTTGAAGGCAGGAGTACAATCTCAGCAAAAGTGAGGATGAGGCCCACCAACCTCCTTCATAGACCTATCCCAGGAATCGACCCTAGGAGGCAGGTAGCGACCTCTCAGCTAGGACATATCCCCTTGACCCCTGAGGCTTCTGGGGAGGAGAGCCAGGGAATATGCGGACAGAAAGGAGACCTTCACCATGCCACAGTGGAATTGCCTAGAGAGGAACACTGCCCGTTTTCCCAAAGACTCACAAAGCTTTTACCCCTTCCTTCTTGCCAGTTCCAGCATGGACCCCTGCCAAAGACTTTTGACTTTGCTCACTAGCTGAGCCTGCGAAATCAGGCACTCCTAACTTGCAAGCAATCAAGATTTGTTCCAAGAGCTCCAGGGCAGAGCTGGAGTACGGAGACTCCTCAGGCCATCAGGGGGTCAGAGTTCCAGGAAGGGGGCGCGCGGGAGAGCATCAGGCCCTTCAAACAGAAGAGCATCCCTAAGCAGCTTCATGGTGGATTCAAAGGGGCTCTCCTGTGGCTCTCTGTACAGCCAGTGCTTCCACCTTGTTTCTAAAACATTTCTTGCTGAGAGCGCGTACTAAAGCAGCCAAGAAGAGAGTGCTCTGCCCTGCACCACATGACCCTCTCCAGCAGAAGTCCTCACCAGGTGACCCTCAGAGCCAACACAGCTGCGCCCTGGTGAAGCTCCGGAGTACAGAGGAGCCTTGCAGACGCAGCAGTCGGTGAAAGTAAAAGCAGAGTGGAACAAGCAGCAGGGAAGGTCATAAAGTGATAGGAAAGCATTCATCACAGACAATTTATCCTTAACTTGTTGCTTGTCCAAATGTAGGGAATGGAAGTGCTTCTGGAAGGCTCAGAGGTGCAATGGGTAGGGGAAGAGAGCCGAGAAAGACAGCTCTGGCCAAGAGGAGAGCTGTGCCTCACTGCTTTAAAGTCAATCTTCGACCGTTTCACCAAAGTACCAACACCACTTCCCCGTTTTGTCATCCCTGTCTCACCTCCGCATCTCCTTTAATCACAGCCTTGACACATTTGTGAGGGAGAACTGGTCTCGGGTCACCGAGAGTGGTGAGTTCCACTCACCACAAGTCGCAGGATTTGCCCATCCTCCATCACGGTGCTCCCGCTGAAGGAGCGATGCAGAGCGGACACACAGGGGCTGTGGGTGAACCAATGCCAAGCGAGCAGATCTTGGATGAAGAACAGCACCGCTGGCAGAGGGGCTGTGGGGAACATACACACTGTGCTCCCTCCCTTGCAAAGTTACGGCTCTCACCAGAAGCTGTTACAAAAGCAAGATAAACCCACAAACAATAGGATCCTTTCATTTTCCTTTTACGTTTCCCAGGCAACACCAAGCACTCAACAGCAGTTTAGAGTGCAACAGCCCCCTATGTTTGGTCAGTTAATGGCAGGAAGATGAAGAGACTTAAGCAGAGCTGCTCGCTGCTTATTGTTTGGTAACCCCAGTCAGGCACCTGCAGCAATGACATTTATACCCAACACTACGCTGATTTTAAATGCAAACTTCTATGTTGGAGCTCTGAAACTCCAGTGAAGGACGTGCGTTTCCATTCTTAAATTACAGATCTACAGCTACCCCTGCACACATGGCTGGGAGCGCGTGACAGCACCGTGAAGGTAGGTGCACACAGAGCTCAGCAGGAATGTTCCAGGCTAGAGAAAGCAATTTAGATCCAGGCCTGTTACTCAGACTAACATGCTGATGTGCAGATGCTAAAAGAACCCCCAGCTGCAGCAGAGAGGCCTCAGTACCCCCGCAGCTGGTCAAGCTGCATAGGTCCTGATAGGACTCCAAGAAAATCCTTTCTTCAACCAAAGACCCCTGGTCAAAGAAGACCCCTGACAAAGCATGGGGTCCTTAATGGCTATGTCTTTAATGCATAGCTGGGCACATATGTTTAACATTCCTGCTGGGCACGTGGTTTTGTTAGCATTCCTGCTTTGGTCACTTGTGGAATGAGGTGCTGAAGGGTAAACAGTGTCTATTCTCACCTCTTTGTAGCATGCTTGGGTGGCCCATGAGCCTTCACCTCACAGAGACCTGACCCAAGGCTAGTACACAGATGTGTACTCTGCTCATCACACAGTTCCTGATCTAGCCGTTCAAGTAGAAGCTAAAGGAACTGCGAATCAGTGGCTAAATCATAGGCCAGGTGACTTATAGACTCTTAGCACTCAAAGACTCACAAAGCTATCAGGGCCCAAGAAGAAATTGCATTTTCCAATTATGCCAACCCAGGGGCTTGTGCCTTCTCCCTCTGATGAGTTATCATGCAAATTTTTCCATGCCTCAAACGACGCTTCTCTTACCTTTAATCTCTGAAAAGAACAAAATTTTACTGAACAAGGAAACAGACATCTACCTAGCCTCGCTGGAAGCAGGCAGCTGGCCACTGTCCAGGGCAGGGTGCAGAACTAACCGCTTGGCCCAAGAGTGAGTGACAGTGCCGCATGCCTCACCAAAAAGTTGTGTCTAGATCAGAAATGCAGAGTGTGGACACTAGGTTCTAGGGCATCCCCTCTATCTTAAAGGGGAAAGGAGACTGGAAGCAAGAGACTACTGGGCTCTACAGTTCACAAGCGCTTGCATTGGCACAATCAAATTTCATCTTCAAGCCCCGTATGTGGTGTAAATCCTGGCCTGTGAACAAAGTCACCTTTACCTTGGATTTACAAGGACCTGAGATCCCAGCCTGAGAGTTACACCGCAGAAGGATGCCTGAGGTTCAGCTCCAGGAGGGTGGGAAGTGAAATGCAAAGAGCAGCTGCGGTATCGCTAAACGCAGATCTCGTGCAGAAAGCATCACTGCCCCACATCAAGTACGGAGTATTTAGTGCTTGGGGCTTACACCTATCGCTGGGGTAAACAGAATGAACCCTGCTGGAAGCATCACAAGTCCCAGCTATTGGAAAATCCAGCTAGGGACAGACCAAGCCATTCTCAGCTCCAGGTATCCTACTTGAGGCTCAAGATCCCTTGGTGTGCCAGCCCAGCTGGGAACTGCTGGTTCAGTAGCTTTACGTGAGGTAGTTGCACCACCTGCTGTCTGCTCTGAAGCAAGTTACCAGTGTCTATTAGAACATCATTAAAGATCATTATTAACAAAACTTTTCTTCTTCAGAACTAGTTTTTTGCAGGACATGCTCTTGATTCATCTTGAGTCATCAAGAAAGACTTCATATCTGAAAACTATGACGCAAGATCAACAGTGGGACAGTCTAGCCAAAATGGTTCAGGTTCTCAAACAGAATATGAGAAGTTCAATTTAATACCCAGCTCCTCTCAGGAGCGAGACTGCACTGCTATCCCTTTGGGAAGTGCTCTCAAGTTATTTCCACTCCAAAAACTCCAAAAGCTAGTCTTGAACAAAACTTTCAAAGAGGCGAAAATTCTGACATGCAAAAAACCAGCCACCTGCCCAACGCCACTTGTGGCTTAGCAGGAAAGAAAAAGACACGTCTTAAATCCCGCACCATTCCCCTTTCCTGGATGAGGCGGCAGCACTAACTGATGCAATCCAATGGGGGCAAAGCGGTAAGATTCCTACAAAAAGCCACGATACCAAAAGTCGTCTTAGGATATGGTGTCTTGTTCACACATGAAGGCTGATGAGTCAGCCCTCTCTCTTGGCTGGCACAAGTATGACAGGTTACAGGAAGATCCCCCTAGCTTTAGAGATCAAGGATCCTGTTCATGGGCAAGTATTTTGTGTGCCAGGCCTCAAAAATAATTGGGCACGCAGTAGCAAGGTCAGTGTGGGACTAAAAGGAAAGGAGTTCAGAAGACAAATGACCTCTGCTTGATGAAGCATAGGTGCACAATATGCAGACAAAAGGGAATCAGAAAAACAGTTTATTTAAAAAACAAAATCCCCCCCTTCAAATACCCACATACTTTCTGATAAGCTTATTGCTCAAGCTTGATCGCCTGTGATACCGCTCGCTCTCTCCTCGGCCTGTAGGGCCAGAAGTACTCCTGCATCCCTGTCCTTCTTCCAGCCAACATCATTTGGCTATGTTCAATTGGTCCCAAATACCAGCATTTAATTCTCTCCTTACTATGCACGCAGAACATGGGAGGTCACCAGGCACAAAGGCTCCTTCTCATTGGGACAAGTCTACAGATTTATATATATAGTCATCTGCTCCTACCAAGATGGGAGTTCCTACTTAGCAGAACCATAAAGGAAGTACGGGGAGGTATATCTACCTTCTCGTTTGAAGCCAAAGCCTAAACAACACTAAATCATCCCTGAAGCACTTAGCCTGCAGTCCAGACACGTCCATGCTCGTTCTACTGCTCACGGTCTACACTCTAAACGTACGGCCTTCAGGATTCCCTAATAAGCTTTCTATAGCGTTTCCCAGTCTCACCACACCATTCTGCTTCCACTGAACCAGGGCTCATGTTCCAAATTTCCTCTCCGTGAAAGGGATATGGCCTGTTTCTTGTGCAGCATCTACAGACCCACGCCGTAGCAGAACAGCAGGACTCTCCCACCAGGCCCTGGCTCTCCTTTGGCTGGTCACAGACAGAGACGCTTGGACCTTCCTCCCAGATAGCCGTCGGGTAGGTTTGGTAAAAACAGAGCAGGGGGTTGTGTGCTTCATGTTCAGTCAGTGGTGTTGTGGAGTTTCAACATCCTCTTCCTCCTCCTCACCACGGTCAGTGCGGCGCAGCAGCAGCTCCAGGTCAGGGTTGGAGCTGGCCTCTTTGTGTGGCTTCAGAGCATTTTCACCTGTGTGCAGACAGCCCATTAAGTGACAAACTTGCCCGAGTACCCATCAAACCTGGTGCTGGCAAGGAGCTGGAACTAGACACAGCTCCTCGTGACACTACGAGAATGCCTACAGAGAAACAGAAAGGGATTTAAAACAGAATCACCTTTGGAATTCATGGCTTTGAGAATGACATGAAGGGAGATCCCTGACAGACAGACAGCAAAGCCCAGCCAGTTCAAGAGACTGAGGCGGTCTCCCAGCAAACGTGTGGCGAGGAATAAAATGCAGATTTCCTGTGGAAACAAAAAACACGACAAGTGGCAGGGCACGACGTGAGGAGAAACGCATGGGATGTTTTACTGCTCAAGCCTAGATCAAGACGCCAGGCTGATAATTTCCATCAGCACATTCTTCCATGTGCAGAGAGTTTTTAGAAACAGAATGACCTGTTAAAGTGGGATGTGGGATTTTAAGTCCTCTGACTGCACAGCTTGGCTGCATGGGAATGCTGTGATTTGCGGTTCAGACAAATTTCACATGTCACCATTCAGCTCAAAAGTAGGCACGCTGCATTCCTCAAAGGAGGGGAGAACGTGCCAAACTAGGTTAAAGAGATAACTCAAACCAGTGGTTTGTTCATAGCCAGGTCAGATGCAAGAGTGTGCCCTTCTTACCCCTCCTCCCTCCCGCACCATGCATTGCTCATGAGGCCCACGTGTTTTAGCTCCAGATGCCACCAAACTTCAGACCTCAATGGTATTTTTTATAGAACAGCCACAAGTCTCTGCCCCTTGCCGTCAGGGACCAAGGGACTTCACTGCAGAGACTGCAAGGCAAAGCATCAAGCTCCCATGCAAGGGGAACAAAAATAACAGGAGATGATTTCTAAGGCCCTAAGGAAGTTCCCACCACATGAGGACCATTAGGGATGACTCAGTACTCGCCTTCTAGTATTAGCACAGGAACCATGCCTTACCTTAAAAATGCCAGCAATGGAAAGGGTGAGGCTAGATGTTCTGGAAACCAAGAGGAACTCAGAAAAGCCTAGACCAAAGGCAAGAATTCCACCCAAGAACAGCTTCCCTACCAGAGAGAACAGCATTCCTGCTTCATGGAAACGGAAGAGCTTCTCTGATACGGACAAAGGCAGGCCTAGGAACAAGACAGTGAGTAGCAGAGTACCTTTCCCAACTCCCAGGACTCCTCACAACAAGATAGGGGTGGGCTGCTCACATTCCAATACCAGGAGGATGTGGAGCCAGTTCTTCATGGCCCTTACTTCCACAAGTGTGGCAGGCAGTCTTTAATGTTCTGCCAGCATAAGGTACATCTGGGTCCTTACAATTCCAGGTCTCTACTTTGTCAAGTTCATAGCTGTTCACTCAGCTAAATGAATCATCTCAAACAACAAATTGCCAAGCAATCTCCCCAACCACTCTATAAAGCTATCCCTGCTTTCTCTAATTAACTCACGCACCCTCAAACACCGCAAAGAGTGGCAAGAGCCCCAGGAACATGAGCGGCTGCAGATGAAACATGATATCAATGGGATTCTGGAGCCCTGAAAGAGGAGAATCAACAACAGACCAGGTAGCAACAAGCTAGGGAATAACATAGCTCCTAGAGCCTTTATTAGTACCATTCCTAGACATACACCTTACTTGTAACGCCCACGCCTGCACTGCTGCAGAGGCCAAGCCACCTTCATCACCCACCAACAGATAACCCCTGCCCCAGGTTTAAACACTCCCTTATACACAAGATGTTCTGTTTCTGCAGTAAGGGCTACCACCTCCTTATTCCCCTCCCCATTACCAGCACCACCACCCACTTCCTAACACCCTACGTACCCAGGTCAGCCTTCTGCATAAGTATCTGCGTGAGGGTCCAGCGAATACCCCCAAGGAAAGACGCACACAGCACCAGCACGAAACCCTGTGCGTTGAACTGTGTGGACTTGTAGGTGAACATGAAGAGGCCCCCAGCGATGAGCAGAACCACCAGCAGCAATGCCACCCTCTGGATGAGAGCAAACACAAAGTCACCACAGACTCCCGGAGCTGAACAGAGACAGACACCTCCTCTCTTTCAGATTCATCCACGTAATTGCGTTCTTCCTCTGCTTATACGTTTCTGGTACGTGCACTGCCTGCTTCCCTGGGCATGAACTTCTCCCTCCCTAAAGCGTTGCGTGGGACCCTTACCAATTCCTCCAGCTTGAAGAGCAGTGAAAAAAGCAGGATGAAGAGAATGGCAGAGGATTTGGTCATCGTGTAGCTGTAAGGACCAAAACACACTGTCAGTCTCATCCAAATTAGTCCTTCCTAGCAAAGCAGCATTAGGAACCAAATCACCCACTTCTACATCACTACCAGCAACCTATCACGGACCCTGCGTGCCAGCCCCACCACACCATGCACCCGCTCAGGAAACTGACCCCGACAAAGCACTTTGTAAACCCCACCAGAGGGCTCCCAGGAAGACACTGTTTGTACTCACAGGGAGACAGTGACGTATAGGAAGCTCCAGTTACTCAGCCCAATATCCAGGGAAGTTGACAGAGCTAAAGCATCAAAGAAAAAAAAATCCTGGAGTTAACTGTCTTCTAGTACATTAAAAAAAAAAAAAAAAAAAAAAAAAAAACCACAAACAACCCCCCCCCCCCCCCCCCCCCACAAAACCAACCAAAACAACAAAAAAAGAACAATTCTGCTACTTGACCACAAACAGAGAGAGCAGAGCAGGCACAGAAAAAAACCCCCACGTTTCCCTCGGGTTAACTCATCAGTGCCAACACAGCTCAGATATCCTCAGCTCTTTACGTTTCTGGCCTGTTGCCTGTGATTGAAGTTGGGCTCTGCACTGCGCTCGCTGAACACGTGTATGCAAAAGTGCAGGAATAACCTTTGCCCTCCCTGTAACCCAAAGCCAGCACAGGTTTGCACAAAGTGTTTTTTGAATGTATCAGCGCATGTAAGTCTGAAGGGCACTGCAAGAAGCCTGAAGAAGCAAGCCTGGCAACCACCCTCAGCGCACACCCTTAACGCTGGTGCAGCTCTTGCTACAGTCTATTCTCCCTCGTATACAAACTTCCTACCACAGGAAACAGTTTTACTGATCCATGCTGAATGGCAGCACTGCTACAGATGTGGAGAAAGCATTTTTCAAGAAACCACAGGGCGCCTTATGCAAAGGCATTGCCGGAGATCTTCAGAGCAGGTGCTGTTCTGTGGGACGCAGCGTGACGATGACGGAACGAGCACAACACACAGGCACAGAACTGCCGGAGCAGCCGGCGCTCTGTGCTCCGAGTGGGAGCTTCACCCCTTGGGCTCAGCTACAGCAGCTCTGCGTGTTGCATGTGATGAACTTGTGGATCATAAGGACCAAGTTCCAACTAGAGAAAGATCCAAAATGCGCATGGCGTGATACTAACGCTAACCAGAAAAAAATAACTTGCAGAAACAACTTATGGCGGCTCTGTGACAGATTCTCATTGCGTGTTCTCGTGTGCCAGCGGCTCCTTCAGAACGATGCGTCCAGCAGGGCCTCTCCGCCTTCTGACTACTGTGTGTAACGGACAATACAGACAGCTCGTCTAGACCGGGAGCTGTAATTAGCACCTGCACCTGGTAAGGAAACGCTCTGTCGCCCGCAGCGCCGGGTCCCGCCGGCGCGATGCTGTCCCCGTCCCCCACGGCAGGCGACAGGGCCTCCCCCTTACCCCGGAGCCCACCCCGCGGCCCCGACCCCAGAGAAGGCCCGAGAGGCCGCCACAGCGGCGCGGCAGCCACCCCCCGCGCCCCGCCGTACCTGCGGGGGCCGCCCGGCGCAGGCAGTCGCCCCAGGAGAGCGCGGCCCGCGGCCGGCCGGAGCGGCAGCGCGCCAGGGTGCGGGCGATCGCCGAGAGGCCGAAGATGAGGAGGAGGTGCAGCAGGGTGACGAGCAGCGGGAAGGGGAAGCTCTGCGGGACCGACAGCCGCCGTCACTACTGCTGCTGCTGCCGCCGCCCGCCCTCCATCCATCCCTCCCTCCCGCCCGCCCGCCGCCCCGCACCTTCATCAGCCACTTGTTGTAGAAGGTGATGCCGATGGAGAAGCCGTAGTAGAGCAGCACCAGCGGCGCCGTCAGCGCCGCGCCGCCCGCCGCCGCCGCCATGCGCCCGAGGGCGGCCGTGAAGGGCCGGCGGGGCCGGAGGGCGGCGGGTAATGCCCGAGGTGGGCGGGGCCCGCGGCGGTGACGTGTCGGCGCGGAGGGGGCGGGGCCTGAGCCCAAAGAGGCGGAGCCGGCCCAGGCGGAGGAGCGCGATTGGTTATTATTGTGACGCGTACAAAAGCCTTGCGGCACCGCCCCGCCCCGCGCCGGTGGCCACGCCCCGCCCACCGCGGACTCCGTGCGGGGAAGGAGCGGGGGCGGACAGCCCGCACCCCCCGCCGCTCCGTCCCCGTCAGCCGTAGTGGTAGACGAAGTCGTAGCTGCTGGGCTCCTTGGGGATGGGCGGCGGCGCCTCGGGGATCTGGATGTTCTCCAGGTCCAGGAGTCTCAGCTTCATCTCCATGCTCAGCAGCGTGTCCAGGTCGCTTTTCGTCAGCTCGCTGGACATGTCCTTCCCCAGGAGAGCGTTCAGCCCATCAATCCAGATACAGTACTGTGGGGGGAGGGGGGATAAAAAAAAAAAAAAAAGGATAATTCACAACTCCACGTTATGTTGAATCTTTCCATCCATGCAACAATTCCTCCTATACAGCTCCAAAATGGGAAAAGTGGGAGGGAGTTAACCCATGGGGAAAAAACCACCCAACCCCAAAACAGTGCCCAGACAGGTTTCCAGCAGAAGTCAGAAGCCTAGAGGTAAACATGACCCCATTGCTCGAGGAGCAGGACATGAGTTTCTACTGTGGCGTAACAGCAAAAAAAGCAAAGCTATTTTAGCTACCAATGTCTTACAGAATGGGGAAAAGGGAACACCTGACTGCATAGAAGGAAAGAAAGTAGCAGTCTAGACTAAGGGAAATTAGTGTAGGAATTAATTTTTTTTTTAAAAAAAACAGATAACTGGGAAAAAAAATTTCACACTAAGCACCAGCAACATTTTCTAAGAATGAACCTGGTGGGAGACATCCTGCTCACGCCTTTAGTGAGAGGCAACTGACCCTTCTTAACCTCTGAAGTGAATTGCTTTATATTCTACTGCTTAACCACTATGTTTCTTACCTCATATTTATTAGGTGCAATGAAGTTCAAGGTCTCATCAGGATCGTATAATATCGAGAAGGCCAATTCTAACACTTCCTGAATGGAAAAGAATCTTTCACTCATTGACTGAACAAAACATTGCAGCACCTCCTGCCTGCTCACCCAACAAGAGAAGCTGCCTCAGTGCCCTTTCCCATATCAGTATTCTGATAACTCCAAATAGCCTACAGCACCATCACACTACGTTCACAGCATCCAGCAATCACAAACTGTACTAGGAAAAGGCCCGGGTACGAGATGGGTTTTATAAACAATACACCTGAAGTGTGGAAGACCATTTGCGCCTGTTGCTTGCTTTCACAGTCTTCAACTCTACGGCATTGGATATTAATTACAGGCAAAAAGGGAGCACTTACCTTGTTCTGTTTCAGTGCACTTTTCTCCTTCATGTGCGGACAATCCTTCCCTGTGACAATGGCTTTGATGTCTGCAACTGGAACTAACAGTGAAAAAGTAAAACTCACAAGCAAGAAATCCTGACCATGAAAAGACAGAACTTTGTTTTGTCCTTGCAACTGAGCACTGTTCCTGCAGCTCATTACAGCAGTTTTCCAAAACACATTACCAGTAACACGTCCCTACAGTAGGCTGTTATAAGAAATACCAAGCAATTCCAAGACTCAAAGGATTTGGTCAAGGACCAAAAGTTGATCTCATCTCAATCAGGGCTTCAGCCACAGCTCTTTTTCTTTCGTCTCTAGGATGGCATTCCTAACAGCCTCTAAACAGCAGAGCACAGAACATTGCACGGTGTGCTCACAGCAGTAAACAGGACTTACTTTTTTCCTGTAGAGATTCGAAGGTCACTTCCCCCTGGGCATTATCTTCCAGATCTCCATAGTGTAGCACCTTGTGATTCAGAGCCAGACGACAATACCAAAATCTTTCTGGAACACGCATCAAGCAGACTAAGCTGAGCAAGACCATCCACATAAGGTCTTACAGCCACTACATTATAGTCACCCTACCCAACCCCTCCACTCCCCCAATCCCTCAGCACTGCTTCCTGCTCATGAGGGGATGGCTGTATTCTTAGAAATGCACATCTGCTCCATCCCAAACTACTGGCTGGTACAGACAGCCCAGGTAACCAGCTTCCCTTTCTAGCAACGCACCTGCTGACAGATTCATCCACTAGATCTTATTTGCCTACAGTTCTTCACTTAAAAGAAAAATGTAGTAGATGCTGTCAACTTACCTTGTCTTCTGCGATTGCCAATTTTTCGAAAGCTACTTCCCTCACAAAGCCTGTTCAGGCGCTGTTGCTTTATCAGCTCTAAGATCTCAGGTTGGATTTTCTCTCTCAGCTCCCTAGCAATCAAATATGGAAGAGTAAGCGAAAAATGGAGATAACAGCAAGCACAGAAGGCAACTGTTTTTGTTAGGCACTTACACAATAGGTGGTGACTGGAAGTCATCTTGGCTCATTCTCTCAGACTGGCGTAGTCGCAGAATCTCAGAATAGCTCAGGCTGCGCAGTTTGCTCTTGAACTGGTCCAAGGAGTTTGGTTTAGAGGGGAGAGCCCGTGTGATCTGTTCCCTCACAACCTGCATAACCTAAAGAGGTTGGGCAGGGAGAAAAGCAAGTCACGTTCTTGCTGCTTAATGGCAGCAGAGAACCAGGGCACAGCTCAGTGGCAGCAAAGAACTGACATAGAATAACCGGGTCCAGGAGTGTCAACCTACTAGTGATTTTGAAGATTCAGAAGAACAAAAAAGGACCTCAGGTCATGCCAAATAAAAGTTGGACCATCCTCCCTTAAAGCCCATGTCAATGCCCTGTCACACCTTCCGCACCCTACTCTTTAACCAAGTGTGCCGGCCGAGTGAACACGTGCTGTTCTACAAAAGATTTGACAAAACACCTCTTTCTCCCCTCTGACCTTATTAAAATCTTCTGCCGTTGCCCTCATTTCTTTCCAGGTCTTGTTCAACAGCTGGATGCAGATGGCAAACAGCTCCTCGAATGCACGGTCATGGGTGAAAAACATGGGGTGATAGTCATTCCGGCCTTCATTGGCTTCAGGAAGAAACGGAAACCACAACCTTGTGAGCATACTGCACAGGAGCTACTAAGAGTAACTAAAAATCCACTGCAGTGACAGAAACCCGATGGTGTGGAATAGTACTAACTCAAAGAGATTAAGACAGTTCAATGCTTCGTCTCCCCATAGACAGCCTATACTGGGAACGGCAACTATCCCCACACTTCACCATTCAAGCCTCTGACTCATGTGCCCTTTTCATAGTAGTCCGCCCAGATGACTGCTTGCAGTTGTTTCCCACTCTCCTCTGGTAGAATTTCTTATAGTGGTTAATTGTCTCAGAATGCTCTTTTGAGACTGTCAGAGCCACTAAACTTTTCTCAAGTTCATGATGGTTTCCAGATTCATTTTTTGTACAGCACCTTGCTGAAGCTTCAGGAGGTTGAAGCTTTCTGCTTATCTCAGTTTTTCAGGAAAATCAGAGTGCACACAACAAAATTTCTTACTTTACTTCGATACTGGCATTACCACTGGGACACTGGCAGTGCAATTCCAAGCTCCCCCTGTCCTTACATGGCAGAAGTGAGACTGAGGTGCAAATGCCTGTGAATATTGGGCAGCCTGTAAGCTTCATCCCAGCAACTTGGAAAGCTGGGGTCATAAACGGTACTTACGGAGTTCCCCAACCTGCAGGATCTCACAAAGCATCCTGGTAAGCTCAATGGCACTGCGCCCAAAGGGACACTCATGCTTATCTTCTCGACTGCTGTTCTCCAGAACAATCTACAAGAAGAGGATGCAACACATGCTAAGAAGAGCTGCTGAGGTGTTGGTATCTGCAAAAACCAGCAGCTTCACTTACCCTGATATAGGTGTCCTGATGAAACTTGGCCAAGTAGAGCATGTTGTCCAGTGCCAGCATCCCTGGAGGAGTTTGAGTAAAATCCATGGCTGGATTGATGTGATTCTGTGAAAAGAGTGTGTAGAAAGAACCCAAACAAATTAGCTCAAAGAGATTCTGTAAGAACCTTTTCTGAATGAATTTTACAACCACCTGTCCATCAAGCACCCTCTCACATCTATCCAAGAAGTAACCTTGGACACCCGCTGACATTATCCAAACTTTCTAGAAGAGATGCTGATTTCCAAGTTCTCCAAAGAACAGGTGCATACAGTAAGTAAATATCTCCAGAGACTGTGCGTAATGCGCCCTGGCATTTAACAAATCAGCAAGTTCATAATGATCCTCCCTGGGAGTCCGAGTGTAGCTGAATTTCTACAACTCAGATACAGAAGTGTGGTAAAGCAAACAGCTATCTCTGTTCCTTATTTCCCCACAACTCTGATGGGGATGCTTAGATTGCCTTTACGTGCTCTACAGTCAGCACCCTCTCTAGATGCATACAGTGAATCCCAGCATCTTGTAGTCCTTGGTGTACATGGCTTTGCGTTTTTCTGTTCCACTGCCAGGGACGGTGTTGCTGTCAGACTCTGCATCAAAGGCAATTCTTCTCAACTCGAATATGATGTCTCTCTGTGCCTGAAGGACAGAAGGCGGGGAAATAGTAAACGCGATCAATCACTAGGGCAGTATTTCCCATAATGCACAGTTCCACCTCTCTCTCCAGAGCTCACACAGTGCATACAGAGAAATGCCAAAGGTCATTAACATTACGTAGGACGAGGCAATGCATTTCAAAATGGCAAGTTTCAGCATATCGGGTAAAGCAAACTATTCGTTTGCATTGCCCCAAGTTTAATTAAAGGCAATTTCCAGGCATTCAGATAATGCTAAGACTCAAGACTATAATGGATCTAAGAACAAGTAACAGACACGTTAAAAATGCCCAGCTTCCTTGTATACTGCAAGGAAATGGATAAAAAGATGTGCCCTCCAGAGAGGTGGCGTAAACAGTTTGACAGCTGGCATCACACTGCTCAAGAAAGGAATATACGGCTTCCAGCGACCACGTGCATCTCTAGAAGTCCCACAGCATACAGCAGGACAGTCATGAGCATACCCTAGTCTCAAGAACTACAATGTGAGGGGTGGTTTTGAAACTTTATGCACCATCTACTTCAAATTCTATGGAGCTAAGGAGCTTAGGAATAAGGCCTCTTGTATGGCCTGTTCTATCATATATTACTCAGCTCTAATAGTGACCTGGTCATTGGGATCCATCTTGGTCATCATTCTTTCTTCCAGGAGATTAAAGGTCAGGACCTGTAGCACGTACAGCTGATGTGCCATTTCTGTTTTAATTGGGCGGTTTCCTCTGATCACATGCTGCAAAATAAAGGATAGGGTAGAAATGTAGAGAATACAAATAAAAACTGAGGTATTAGCTGTAGGCACATGCTAGGCTACATGTACATCTCTGTACATGAGGATTCATCTGTTTAACCTTCATAGTCTATCAGAAGCATAATGATAATGCTCTGTAATAGCAGAAAGAAGCATCCCAATAACCCCCATTTGAATAAGTGGCTCCAATTTCACCTTTGAAAGAGTCACTTTTCTGGAAGTGCCCTGAGGGCAGCAGAACTTACACTCTGCACAAGCGAAACCTCTATTGAGAGAGCATTAGGAAGCGCTCCATCATTCTGGACATACTCACATTCAGGATTATAGACCTCAGGTGCTTCTGGGCAAATGCATTAGCCATTTCCTGTTGTGGAATTTAGAGATGAAATAACATGAGTGAAACATAAACAAAAATCCCACATTGTGCAGAGAGGAGAGAAAGGAGGAAGCCCATGAACTGGAGATAGCACTGGCACACAACAAAGTGCTTTCACTACAGACTGTCAATTTGGCATGGCATCTCACCACAAAGCAAGCATCAAGTTGGGATGCAAAGGTCATCTTTACCACGGCACAACTCGTGGACGGCTCCCCTACAAAACATCATTAATGTGGAGAAAAGCACTAAGGTTGTCAAAGAAGTGAAGAAAATTTAGCTGAATATTAGACATCTAATGACACTTCGATATCAGGAGATATGGCAGCAGGGAGCATACTGTGGGTTGCCCAGAAAAATCTGTCACCTACAAGAGGTTCCTTCAATTAGCACTTCCCAACTTTCTGTACCTAGGTATACACCCAAGATAACAAGGGCTAGAGGATGTAGTTTTCAGGTCTCCTCCCTCTCAAAAACTGTCCTTCCGACATTTACATTTGCTTTTTCTCAGTTCCTAGAGAGATGTTTAGAAGTCAATTTAAGGACAATTTGCAGAAGCACTTCAGTTTACAAAAATAAAGGGTAAATAATTCTCATAGTCAAAGGAAAGCTTCCAGTTTCCCTCTTTACTGCATGGCTTCCTTCTCCAGCTGAGGAGGGTTTCCCGACCACCAAGTCATGACGACAAACAGTCACAGCAGATGCAAGTATCTGCTGCAAGCCTTCAGTTCTGGGACCAATTACACATGCACCTGCAGAAATCTAACCTGTGCTTTCCTTGTAAATTGTGAAGATTTTTAAAATACCAGCAACCTCACTACAGCTGCAAGGAGAGTGGCAATGTCGAGATGGGAGGATTATCAGAAGTTCACTGTTATAAGCAAAATCTTTGGGAACGAAAAAATCCGGTAAAACATGTATATTAGCCTCAAATCAAGTCCCTATTATCACTTTTGCTCCAGACAGAAACCTCCTAAACCAAGTAAGTGATATGCTGGCTGATAGCCAAGCCATAGTGGCCGCAAATTCAGCAGCGCTCACGTTACAACTGAAATGAGTCAGTGGAAGATATCTAAAAAGCATCTAGATGAAGTAGGAAGTGGATTCAGAGAGTCATTATTTTTCTGAGTCATTATTTTTTACTATGATTCGTGAGATGTGGTACCGAGAATAGAACAAGGCCGGCTGTTAGGATTCGTTCACGCATGCCACACAAAGAATCCTCACTCTGAAGGAATTAGTTTGTACATGGGACGAAGTAACAGGAGACTGAAGCAGATAAACAGTGGGAAGGACAAAGACAAATAAACAATTCTAAATAGCAGAGTAAGAAGCACGAGCACGCACACAGCCTAACCACTGCTAAGGGATCTACATTCTGCTGAGAGTCCAATAACGCCCACTTTGCCGCTTGATGGCGTTACAGAATCACAGAATCATTTATGTTGGAAGAGATGTCTTGAGATCATCTAGTCCAGCAACGTCAGCCAGAGCAGGCTGCACAGGACCACATGCAGTCAGGTTTTTAATGTCTCCACTGCGGGAGACTCCAAAATCTCTCTGGGAAACCTGTTCCTGTGTTTGACCACCCTCATATTATTTTTTTTTTTTTTCATTTGTGTGTGTGCGCGTTCAGGTGGAATTTCCTGGGTTTTAAGCTGTGCCCATTGCCTCTTGCCATCTCAGCAGGCGCTATTGAGAACAGTCAGGCTCCCTCTTCTTTATTTCCTTCCATTGGATATTTATACACATTGGTAAGACACCCCTGAGCCTTCTCAAGGTTGAGCAATCTCAGCCTCTATTCATATGAGAGATACTCCAGTGCCTTAGTCTTCTTCCTGGCCCTTTGTGGTCATGTGGATTGTGTCCAAGGGCGGGGCAAAAGTGAAAGATCCGTTGGAATTTTGTTTGCTATGAAGTTTAGTATCTTGGCCAAATTACCAACGGAGGAGGTGTTCTTCCTTATTTTCATGTGTTCAGCATATACATTCATTTTAGAAATTATGAAACATTTATTGAGACCATACTTTCCCCTCTGAAGGCTCTGCATCCTTGGCAAAAGGGGAGTATTCTCTGTGCCACCCAGAAAACCTTGCCACTAAGATACTGAAGGTCCCAAATCAACCTATTAACAAAGAGTGGTGATTCCACAGGGCAAAAAAACATTCTTATAGTACAATTCCCAAAGGAAGAAGTCACAGATTAGGCAGAAGGTATGCCCTAGCCACCAATCAGCACTAAATCTTGTGACTCTTCACAGACAAACAGTTCTACCTTTAGAAGGACGCAGCTGGATATGAAACGGTCATTAATGCAAGTGAGATTTGGGGTATAAACTCAGGCTGTAATAAGTTTAAGGAGACCCAGACTGCTAAAGAACTGGTTCCGGTTTTAAAATCGGTTCACCTGGTCAGTCTTGTAGTAGCAGTTTCCTTTTATGATCATCTTTATTGTCTTTTGTGCACAATAAGTCATTCAAGATTTCTCCTGCTACTGATTCTTCTCCCCTTCACAATCTGAGTACATCCCCAGGAGTCCTCCCGCCCTTCTCCCTGGGCCCATCCACTACCTGAAGCCTGTATGCACCATTTCTGAGATACAAGGAGGCATAACTGGAGAAAAGCTAAACATGCCTACAGTTCCGCATGACCAGCCCCCAGGCTTGAGTTACTTACAGTGATGGGCAGGTCTAGCGGGTTAAGCAGCTTGTCCTGCTGGCAGAAAGCAAAAAAAGGCACAAAGAGAAGCAGACAGGATTTAGCTCGGAGTCCAGAAATAAGGCACAAACAGGGCACTAGAGAAGAAAGGCTTAACACAGCAAAGCTACACAATACAGACATATGCACATCTTGCACGTAGCTGAGATCTTGGGATTTTCCTCAGGCAGGACAGGTGTTTCGTTTCTCTCATTTGCCAGCAGGAATATCCCCCTATGACCTCCGAAAGGTCCCTTTTTTGGGGGAGGTGGAGGTGGGGTGTTTGTTTAGTAAGTACATACAATCCCAAGGACTCTACCCAGCCTGCCTCTCCCATATGGAATTAACTTTCTTTAAAAAAAAAAAAAAAAAAAAAAATCCATGCTGTATAGAGAATTACTTTCTGTCTCTCCAGGCCCTTCAGATTCCTTTCTGAGCATCTCCTAAACTTAGATGTGCTGCTCCAGAATACATTATTAATGGGATGGTACTTTTTCTCCTATGTTGCCAAGCTGGAACAACTACATAAGTTCTTGGCAAGGTCTGAGGTCTGCCTTGCCCAGACAATATGATTTCTGAGGCAAAAAGTAAACAGCCAGCCAGTAACCATCGTTCAGGTTTAAAGACAAAAAGAAAGAACAAACCTGTCTCTTGTCCTCAGGTGCCTTCAGGAAGAGGGCATTGATAAGGGCGATTGCGTATGTCTGAATCTCTTGGTTTGAGCTGCAGAAACAAAAATGGCAGCATCGTAAGAGAACAGACAGTATAAAACATTACAGCTTGCTGCTTTGCCTGCACTGTAAGGACATTTACCACAGCTCTCTTGCATTTCAACAGACAAGCAGGATTCACGTAATCTACTTTCATGCCATCCAACACTTCATGAGACCCGCAAAAAGCTGTCAGAAATTGCTGACTGATAGCCCCATTATTCAGAAGCTAGCGCAGACTGCAGCCCAGCCAAGCTCAGAGTTCAGCACCAGCATGGTTTGTTTCCAATGCTGAAACTATCTCTGTAAAGCCTACTTATGCTGCAGTCTGTTATATGGATACAGTTAGAAACTTATAGGGAGCAAGTTATTTTTCTCCCCTATGTCAACGGAAGCCACTAAACACAAATGGAACTAAGGGGAGGTATACCTCTCTATGGTGTTGCCTTCCAACCTCAGTAATTTGGCCCAACACACACATCTTTTTCTTATTTTCACTGAAAAGCTCCTTCAGGTAAAGGGTGCTCAGTCCCTTCCTAGATCATGCACAGCACGTGGTTTCACGTTTGATACTTTGAATAAGCTTCCAAATGCCAATCACACCCTTTTCCACCTCTACCTTGACGCTCTATCAAATCCAGTTTTGTTTCTTGCTATACTATTACTCTTGGGAGACTTCTGCAGAACTTCAAGCTCTTCTGATTAACAGAAGTCCAGTGCATCACCTAAAAGAATTTGTGTGTGTATACTTTTTCTTTTAATATATATGAAAAAATTAAGCTTTTATAACACATCTAATGCTAAAACATCTTTTAGCTTAAATAGCTGTTTTCCCCACTTTGGCATTTATCTCTGGCATATCTGTGGATAACAACCATATTCTCTCTTCTATTGCACCTTTCCAAATTTTTTTTCATTTTGGTCAATCTGCCATACTTCATACATTCAAATATTCATGCATCACCCTAGGTTTTCCTTGGGCCTACACACTTCGCAGATCTCTGAAGTCTTGTCACTTCACCTCTTTATCCTCATTTTTGGGGTAGGAGGCTACCTCTTTTCACTACACTGCTTTCTTTTTGGCACAGCAAAACAACTTTGAAATTATTTTCTCCTCTTCTAACTTGTCTCCATGGACCTGTTCTTCCAGAACCTGTCCTCTGTTAAAGATTGTTCTCTCCTGATGGTCTTGCCAAACAAACACTGGCAAATTCTGACTCTCCAACTTCCCTTTCTACAGCATTCCCTGCACAGATACTTTCTTCAGCAACCTTCTGTGTTCCGGAAGCACTTAAGCATATCGGTATGTGTCTTGAACAAAGATACTTTGCTTTAACAATCGCACAAGTGTGTTCAGTGTTAGGACCAGACCTGTGTTTTACTAAAACAGAAATTATAAAGCTGAAAGAACATACACTCTTTGCAGAACAAAGTCACTGCAGTGTTCCTGAGAACTCATTTAGCTTTTCTGTTAACCAAGTTCAAATGTAGAAACACTCTAAGCACGCAGTGACGTTGATGCCATACATTGTTTGCACTGCAGTTTTGTTAAATTACTGTTCATTGTTTAAGGAATATTAGTCATATTCACAAATGGTGCTTTTCCACCTTTCCAGAATTAAAAGGCTTGAGAGAAAACAAAAACAAAAACAAAACTACTTAAAGCTCTAAAAAAATGCATGTTGCTTTTTTTTTTTTAATGGAAGAGTAGAACTGACCTAGACAAACAGCCTTAAAAGCTAGTTATTAATTTGTCAACTCATTTGGAAAGAGAGGAAGGGGGAGCGTGGGGGAAAAAAAATAAAACAAGAAAAGCCGTTGTTTCTTCCCTAACATGCAGGACAAAAACCAGAAGATGATGAGCTCTTAGATTCTAGTGGAGATAATTCAAAGAGGGTTGAAGGTGACAGCTGACTGGATGCAGAAGCTTTGGGAAGCTGTTTTAGTAACATGCACTGAACACACTTGTGCAGTTGTTAAAGAAAAATATCTTTGTTCGAGACATATACTTATCTGCTTAAGTGCTTCCAGAACACCAGGATCTCACTTTTTTTAAAATCTGTTAGAAATCCTAAAGTTCAAGTAAGATGTCATATCAGTAATACTTTAACAATAGCATCTTTAAGTTATTGAAATGTAAAAGGATCTAGTTTCAAATTAACAGACATTCATAAAATCGATTTAAATCACTCCACCGTTGGGTGGACACTCACACTTGCAGATGAGAAATGAGCTGCCCCACGGTGATCTCTTCTGCTATCTTCTGATACAGAGTCTGACTGTTTAGCACCATGCTTTCTAGAATGGCTAGGGATCGTTGGAGGATGGAGACATCTACCATAGGCTGACTCACATACCCTGCAATCTAAAAACAGATGAACCAGCAGGTCAAGAGACGCCCATCCAAGAAATTGTTGGCGAGTGAGACAAGCTAAGGGAGACAGGGCTCGAAGCTGGGTGCATTGCGCTCTCAGTGAGTACCCAGCTTCTCAGAGTCATCCTGCTTTCCTAGAAACTGCATTAAAGCACAAAAATAAATAGCATCCACTCACCCCCTCTACCCAAACCCACCTGTTTGATGAAGGTTATTGAGACCATGTCCCAGGAGACGATACCATGGTCCATGAGCTCCAAGAAGGCAGTCAGGGTGAAAGCCAACATCTCACTGTAACTGAGAAAAAGAAGAATGTAGTCACGAAACATCTGGTAGCAAAGAAAAAACCCATCCAAGCTGAACAAGCTGGATAAAAGAAAAATGTCACCACCTTCTCCTAATAAAATAGGCTACAGTTTGGCAGCTGGGGGAGCAATAAAGTATTTGCATTTATGAAAATAATTTTATTGTTTTCTGGAATCATATTTTATTTTTCCTGATGACAACTACAAATTAAAACTAACAACAATAAGTCCCTAGTTCCGCCACCAGAGACTCTCAACCACCTGGACGAGTACCTGGCTAGTCAAAGGAATAACAGAAGCAGGAGCGATGCAGTATTTATTCCTGAGCAGTGCAAAGTATCACTACTCAAATTCAACACTTTCATGTGAGGCGGAAAATAAAAATAATCAAGCCCAACTAAAAACCATCAAACCCCAGAATATTCAGTACAATGACCATCAGTTGAAAAAAAAGATCAACTTGAAAAGGGGAAAGCTTTTTAAGCTGATCAACTGAAAAATTACACCATCTGCAAACGCTAGGTTTTTCAACTGTTGTCACATTTGAGCTCCAGAGTAAATTTATATCACACAACATGCAAAAATCTTTGAAAATTATAGCCCCTACACACACAAGAAAGCCAAACAAACACGTCTTAACATCAGAGAAAAACAAAGAAAAATTGTCATCCTGTAAATACTGGGGCCAGGCTTGAACCAAAACGAAAGCACAGCATGAACTGTGGAACATGTAATACATAACCACAAGACAGAAAGGTAGAAAAGACGGAGGGAAAGATTGCAAAACATGCTGAAATCATATTCGTTGCTAATATGCAAGAAAATAGAAGACCTGTAAGTGTTACGATAAGTTATCAAGACTTTAAAAGTACTTTTAATAGAACAACTACAGCGGTAAAGCCAAGTGAATTATTTGCATCAGAGTTCACTGTGAACGTGCTTAGGGAATCCCTGAGATCAGAGTTTGGGATTTTTTTGGTTTTCAAGAGGGAAGGAAAGTCTTTGAATCTGTCATCTGAACACCACCAGAATACATTCTGGAACAAGGCATTGGTATGAAAAACAGACCTCCAGGACCAGATGATATTCACTGAAGAATTCCAAAGTTACTATGGTAAAACAAAACATTGTCAAACTGGTTATTGTGCTCTGCAGAAAGTGGCCAATATAATGACAATTTTTGGAGAGGACTCAGGGAAGAATCTGAAGGACACATCAGGCATTTAGGTATTTGTAACCAGAAAGATAGACAGAATCTACAATAAAAGAATAATACCATTAGAAGAAAAAGAAATATTTAACAGGGCGGAATTGCTACGGCTTTTATAGATGTTTCTATCTATATGTGTATTGGATTTATGTGGCAGGGTTTTGGTAGCCGGAGGCTGCAGGAAACTTACTGGGACAGAAGCTTGGTCCCACTCTCCACAAGCCGTGTCAGCACTGTAATTCCTTCCATGTTGATGAACTCTGTGGCAAAGGTCACATCTGCTGAAAGTTTAGCCAGTTCCTTCATGGCATCCAGTCGGGCTTCCATACTGTGCGACTGGATCCTCTCCATCAGCTGTCGGGCTGCCCTAGACTGGGAGGAAAGAGGGATGATGCCAGTTACAGACTGGTCACCTGCAAACTGAGTTCTGCCAGCATCAGCATTCTGTCAGAGGTCCACGGGTGGGCAGAGAGAGCACAGCGAGGGTAGGGAGATACCAGCAGTGACAGGATGAGTACCAGCAGTCTGCAAGTCTAAGACAGACTACAAAAGGCTGCACTCAGCAACAGTTACAGCCAAGCAGGAGGCCACTAAAATGCTATTTTACATGTTAGAGTAAATGCTTATTTTTCTTCTTCGTGAGGTGAGTGGAGGTGGATATAGAAATACGGAGTGAGACTATGAAAGAAATACAATGTCAAAAAAAAAAAATATCTCTCATAGATTCAAAGAAATGCACAAGCTCATTTTGTGTATCCACACAACTTTCTGTAAGATTTCTCAGACATAGATCAATGACATTCCCTCAACCATCTCTTGCCCGAATAACTTCTTCCTGTTCTACTCAATCTCAGCGATACGCCATGACCCTTGGGATAAAAAGGGTTTAAGAATTTCAATAAAAAGGAAGCTGTGGCAAGTCTGCAAAAGACAACTGTGAGGTCACAATAGCAAGAATTCACTAAGAACAACCCCTTCTGTATCAAATTTGTCTCTTATGTTAATTTCTGCATTACGTCACCAGTACTGTTGCTTTCCGACTGATAATACTAACTGCACTCATACTGAGGATGTGTCTGTCAGGTGCTTTACAATATGCTAATCTAGGAGATGCAATAAAAACGTAGACGGGATTTATTTACAGAAAATCCTATAAAAGGGCAGAGCATCCAATGGAAAGACATGCACCACAACCATGAAGGAAAACAAGAGTGTGTGCCTCATTGTGCAGGATGGCCCTCAACAAAGGCAAACAACCCCCCTACAATTTAGGGAGGAGAAAAGAAAAGCTGAGAGACAAGGAACAGCGTGTCATACAAGGATAGCTACAGTGAAAAAGGGACGTGAGTAAGCATTTACCGGGGAGACTGCCAGCTGTAGGATAGTTCCATTCTTGATGTCACAGCGAGTCTGAAAGAAAACATAAACTTTAAACTGCAGAAAAGTGGGGGGAAAAGAATGCAACTGGATCTACAGCACACATTTGTATGCAGAAGGGGTTCCTATACCACACAACCCTACTGAGAGTATTGAATTGAGTCACTGGGTCCTCGCACCTATGGGCATGCAAAGGGAGAAGCGCAAGGCTCCTCAGTTGAATGACACCATTCAAGTCTGGGTATTTTTGATGGCAGAGATGTTGCCCCTCAAGGATTAGCGACACTATTGTTCCACGACACTACTCCAAGGCATTCTGCACTCCTGCCCATGACATCAGCAAATTGCTGCCTCTCACACTGACCTGCTCTGTGATGTACAGCTGAGGACCATCAGCATACCGCAAGGTGTAGTATTCGGGGTTTGGCAATGACCACCTGGCAGAGGAAGAAGAAGGATACATAAGTTTCTTTCCCTTCTTTCTTCTGGCTCTCAATTAGGAATAGGAGCTTGATCTCAGGAGGGTGGAAAAGAACTTTCAAGCAAAGCTTTGTCAATGGAAATTAGGTTTCCCAAAGAGGAGAGAAAACACCTTCCTCTTGAGGGGAACGGAACTTCAGCCCAGTCTAAGTCAAGCTCTGTGGAATATCTGAGGAGGCCAGCACTTCAGAAACAGCAAGACGGGCCAATCCTTAGAGACTGACCCTAGGGGCATACATATGCACTCACTCAGAATTGGAATAAAGATGCAAAGCCTCCGTTTTCCAGTAGATCCTTTTCTTCCCAGTTTAAAACCTGGCCCATTCCACGGCCAAAACTAGCAGCAGGCAGCATGGATTGTGCTAGCAGCACATTGACAATCAGCAGAGACTTTCCACAGTACTCGAGCAAGATTTGTCAAGGGGACAGACTCTCTCCGCAAGGGTTCACAAAGAACTACTCACCCATCACAGACCTCCTTGATGATGGATGCAAGAGGCCTTTTCTAGAACAGAAAGAGAGAGTCCTCAGTAGCCATGTTCCTTTCAACCAGAAAGGAATACTGCCAATTTCCATGCTTCCCACATTCCAGTATCAAGGTTGTGTGCATTTCCTTCCCATCTGGGTACCAGGTCTCACCTGATCTATTTCCAGGAGCTGGGCATTGGCACCCGGCCACTCAACAGCTACTTTCACAATGTCCGAAGGTGGTGGCATTGCTCCAGACTCCTCCAGGTGCCTTTACAACAGCATACACCCCCACACCTGTTAAGAGAAAGGACAGCGAGCAGCTCTCTGAAAATTATTTCAATTGCTACATTGCATCTAACACCAAGCTTCAAAACACTACATAAGACCAGCCTTATGGTTTGCTGGGCCTGCTAGGGACAAAATATCCAGAGTACCAGAGATCAAGGCCTCATATTAAAACAGCACATTTGAAATCGTATGCCCAACCTTATCACCTAAGGAATATTTCCGAGAGCTTGCTGGGGTACTCACGCAAGGAGAGTCATTCTGATGAGCTAAGCCCCATCTACCCCCCACCGTCTGTACTGCCAGGTCAGTTTACAGGACTAGTAAAGCAATAGCTCCGTAGGCTCAGCTACCGTCTGTACGTGAGTGAGGGAATGTACTGCCCAGCTAACCTCCCTCCCACGGGCTGGTGTTTACTGATGCCCCATTCATATTTCTCGGAGACCTTGATCCACTCAGGACACCCAAACAGGCTCCTAGGCAGAGTGGCGGCAGCTGGCTTTATCCCATTCCCTTCCTATAACATCATAAATCCAAAACATGAATATCCATCACAGAAGAAAAGTTAATTCAGCATTTACTCTGGAGGTCTACCTTTCACTCCTTTATCTGCCTTAGAGCATAAGCTTGTGCTCAGGGTTTGGTCCCAGAGAGTTGTCAGACATGCTGGTTTGTGCTTCATCTGGTAGTAAGAGGCTGTAAAGAAATGTACTTGTTCAGTTCCTTTTTAATCCTCCCCTGGATGGAGGGTGTAGCCCTGCTCTCTCCCACAGAGCCATAGGGAGAAAGTCACATGGGAGCGAGACAACCCTCCCCATCAGCAGTTCTCAGAAGCAAAGGCTTCAAGCTGCCAAAAATGAGATCTGACCAGACAGAGAAGCAGTCCTGTCCTTAAGGGCTCCTCCTGAGACTCAATTTCCAGCACGCCCTGAATGACATGGTAAGCATCTGAAGAAAAATTTCCCAGCTCCTATGGAAACTCCTATTTCTCCTACTGGGGAAACCCAATCCCCCTTTCCCAGAACAGAGATGAGATAGTGCTGAGCAGGGACATTGTTTCATGATCAACGTATTTTCACAACTTCCTTGATCCACTAGGAAAGAGACGCTAAGACAGGCTAAGATCTGAAAGGAAACCAGCAGCCTTTGGAATTTTCCTGATGCAAGGCAAGCAAAGAAGAGAGAACCTTCCACAGATCAGCAAAGACCAAGCAGCTGAACAGATACCTGGCCCAGAAAACTGGTCTACATGACTGTCCTGGAAAAGGGAACTTCTATAAAATTACCTGAGTCTACCACAAAAGGTGTACGTGCCTGGCCTGTATAAGATGTTGACCATCCACTGACGATCTCAATTAATGAAGCTCATCTGCCTCTTCCTTCCCTCACAGAGATTGGTATTGCTGCATGGAGGGATATGAAAACTCAGGTGCATTAATGTCTCTCTGCATTTGTACATGCACAAATCCCTTTATCAGCCCCTGTGACTATCTTCTCACTCCAGCTGAGGCAGCTTCCTCACCTAGGAAAACAGAGTGCTGCGATCTCATGGTGCAGCCTTCTGAGATGGTCACAACATTATCACCACTCCTGCCTGCTGGAATTGAGGATGAGGGGTGCAAGTTTAGCGTTTCTTTCATAGCATCTTCTGGAAACGCTCAGTGTTATCATTGCAGCTAGCCTTGCCCTCAAGTCTCCACCAGATCAGAGACACTTGCTTTACAATGAAGGCACTTGCTGGAGAGAGAATTCGGCCATTCCCCTATTAAAACAAGCATTGGTTACCATGAGAAGCCCTTCTGAAGCTGCCTTGCTCAATTTCCTCTATTCTCAGCGTGTGTATGGTCTTTGCAGTTCCTGCAGGAATCCAGGAAGCCTGAACTCCAAAGGTCTCTGGGGCTTCAGCCAACCGAAAAGGGAGACTGGTATTGCACGTGCACAGGAACACCATCCTCCCCAACTCCGACGACAGCCAGACTTTGTCCGCTCTGCCATCCCTCCCCTTGGAAAGCACCTGGCAAGCCAGACTCGGAATTTCATGATATTCTGAAAATGCAGCGCTTACCCCAACTGACAGAGATGATTACACTCAGTACTCCTGGCCGTCTCTTTCCTTTTTAGCATCAATCCCAAGAGCAGCTTAAAACCCATAAAATTATTGTCAGAGTAAACACATCTCATGCGGAGAAGTGCCAGTCAAGTCAGGTTCAGCTTTGCCAGTTTCTTAAAATAACATCTCCGACGTTTCAGATAAGCAGCACAGCATTAGCTCCGACTAACATATCAAGAAAGAGCTGACCTCGGAAAGGCAACAGACTCAGTGCATCACTCAGGCTGAGCAGGTCTTGGGGGCGATGATAGAAAAGCATTTATATGATTCCTATCATGCAAAATTGCAAGTTACAGTCAAGCAGTTACACAAACAACCCCTGATATTTTACTCCCTGATCCTGGAGGAAAGACAACCAAGCCAACTCCCGCTGCAAGATTCACTCTGGATAAAAATTTTACCACTCTCATCTTAAAAACAAAGCGGAAAGCTTGTTCTTCAGAGAAGGTGCATCAGGTGAAAATCTCCAGCTTGGACAAGGTGAAGTCACAGAAAGGAAGATTGCTCATGTAAGAGCTCAATTAAATCAGTGTTTCAAAGAAGCCTTTGCAGCCTGCAGAGCTGGGCTAATTCACAAACAGAAAGCACTGAGCGTATGGTGTCCTATGGAAACGCTGTCTCCAAATCCCATGAGCATGTGTTAACATACTCCTCTTTCTTCACAAATTTTGATTATCAGTATTCTGTTCTCTCACTCCAAGACAGAAACATAAAATCTACTCTTTGCTAAGAAAGACATGTTAACTTGCTGCAAATACATTCTCAAGAGGCCTCTCACCCGAAAGGCGTACACAGCTGCTAGTGCTATTTTCATACCCATTACAATCAGTAAATTGGACTCTAATCCGTTCTTCTATGCTCAAACTGAAGCAGCTGGTCTTCTTTTGTCCAAAGTAAACTAGGAAATCAGGCAATAAAGCACAAGGAACCCAGGACAAGAATAGCACCTTGCCTCATTGCATAAGCAGAGCAAAGCACTTAGGAATCTGCATAAAGACAGGAATGCTTTGAACCCAGATATATTTAGGAGACCGCAGCCCTCTGTACAGCACTTACCACTGGGGTCAGTATCCATAGCAAGCCTACCTATACCAGTTATCCTCAGCCTGTTCGCAAGTCAATGCCCAATACCTGATATTTCTGAGGACAGGAAAAGTCTGCCAAGCATGCCACGCTGCAAGTCAGAAGAGTCGCCTCCTAGTTCTAAAAATCTGACTTCCTCTTATGTCCAAGTACAGTGTAATACAGAGACAAGGCAGAACCAAGAAAGCCTGCTGAACCAATGCAGTCTGTAGCACCAGCCATGAGACTTCAGAGCTTACCCGATCCTTCTGTCTCGCAAAGAGATAGTTGAACCCAATAAAACTACGAGTCAGTCTTCCTCGCTTCCTTTTCCTGAATTACACACGCTAAAATAAATAAATAAATTTAAAATAATTTATACTTTCAATTAGCAATAGCTCAAACCAGACATAACTCATCAACTAAATCTTTAAGCACACTATGGCAATCGGTAGTATACAAGCAGGAAGCAATTTTCGGTTTTATACAGGGAGACAGCAGCCGAGCTGAAATCCATCAAAGATGAATTCACTCCGCTTCTGCAGAGTGAGTTCCTTCATACAAAGCAGTGGTGCAGGGGGAGCTGCAAGGCAAGGAAAAATCAGCAGAGCCACTAATAACACACTATTCAAGAGACTTCTGAGAAGCTGCAAGCTAAAACAACTACAGTATTTCAAATAGAATTTCCCTATTCACCAACTCAATCTTCTTTTCATTGCAGATAGCGAACAACGTGTGCTGCACACAGAATGAAAATGAGGAGGATGAAAGAACATTCCATGAAAAACAAAAGCCGCCTGGTAGAATCCCCCGGTCAACAGGCGAATAGCTGCCGCTTCTGAAACCTGTAGATGTGATAAAACATCCCAGTCAGTTCTCGGCAAGTTCCCAGTGGTCCCAGCAGGCCAGAGGAGAGGTGGAAGCCCCGTCAGCGGAGTGACCAACTGGACAAGCGTGCGGAGGCGGCAGCTTCCTTGGCCAAGCAGCGTACGAGGGCAGCGGGGTCCAACCTGAGGGCGACGCGGTTTTCTACGTTACCTCACCGAACGAGCAAAGGGAACCATGCTTCCCCAGAGGAACCTCAGAGCCAGGTGGCTCAGACTGTCACTCTCTGGGATCCTACATTTCTCCAAAGGCCTTCCACGGCCACACTCTAGCTGTAAACGCTACCCTACGGCGGGACTCTCACCTTGCGTTCCAACACCGCCGGGCAGAGACCACCTCTCAGCAGAGACAGAAACCGATAGCAACAGGCAAAAGGAGAGAACTGCTTTTTTATTGTTTTTAATCAGTCAGGGGAGCTGAGAGCAGCTCAGCAGCTCCTCAACCTCGGGCCAAAACTCAATTTACGGCGCTAAACAATTTTTTTTCCCCTGACCAAGCACTGCCCGTTTTATGCCCGGGGCCCGCTGGGCACACCGCGCCCTCCTCGGCCCGACGGCGGCCCCTTCCTCGGTCCCACGCCTAGGAGCCGGGCCGGGGCGGCGGGCCCCGCGCCCACCCAGAGCTCCGGGAGCTGCGGAGGCGGCGACGGGCTCGGAGTCGGCCCGGCGACCCTAGGCCAGAGCCCGGCGGCGGGGCGGGCCGCCGGAGGGAAGGGCCGCAGCGGGGCCGGGAAGGCAACACCGGGCCCGCCAGCCCCGAGGCCGGCGGCAGCTGTGCCGCCCGGCTCCCCGCGGTGCCGCCCGCTCACCCCCCGCCCGCCGCCCTGCGCTCACCCAGCCCCGCCGCGGCCGCTCCGCGCTCCGGCCGCCCGGCAGCTCCGCCGCGGCCCCGACGAGGCGCTGGCTGCCCATTGGTCCTGCCGGCTGTCACTCAACCGCCTGTCCACCGCCGATTGGACGCCGCGCGCGCGTCACGCTCCCGCAGCGCGTCGCCGTGGAGACCGCGGGCGGCCGGCCCCGCCCCGCCGCGGCGCCCAGCGAACCCCCGTCGAGCAGCGCGCCCGGCCCCCGCTACTGGAAGCGCGTCAATCGTGCGCCGGAAGGGGCGGGGGCGCGGCGGCCGCGTGCGGGTGGGCGGGCGGAAGTGGCGGCTGCCGCGCGTAGGAGCTTCCGGCGGGAGCGGGCAGCAGCGGGAGGGAGCGAGCGAGCGCGTAACGGGAGCGGCGGCGGGAGGGACCGTGGAGAGCCGCAACCATGGTGAGCCGGGCGCCGGGGCGGGCCTGGGGAGGGGGGTCGGGTCGGGTCCATCCCGGCGCCCGGTGTAACGGCGGTCTCTTGCAGACGGTGGGGAAGAGCAGCAAGATGCTGCAGCACATCGACTACCGCATGCGGTGCATCCTGCAGGACGGCCGCGTCTTCATCGGCACTTTCAAGGCCTTCGACAAGCACATGAACCTCATCCTCTGCGACTGCGACGAGTTCCGCAAGATCAAGTGAGCGGCGCGGCGGGGGCACCGGGCCGTGCTCCCCTCCTCCCCGCCCCAGCCCCGCTCCCTGGCTGCCTGGCCCCGGGGCCGCCTGCCCACCCGGAGCGGAGAGCCGGCCCAGCATCTGGGCAGCGGCTGCTGCCGGCTTCGGCAGAAACAAGCGATAGTTTTAAGTCTCGTTTGTCAGATCCCCAAAGTGCCATGGTTCAGGGACATTTTGTTTCAGTTCTTTCCTAATAATACATTGTTGACATCACGTAAAGGGCTGTTTTGACCTTTATGTGATGCCAGCGTAGCCACTGTAACAGTTAATCATCATGGGGAAGACGCCACAGAGACAATACGCATCTTGTCTTTAGTATTCTCTCTGCACTTAAGTTGAGGCACACAAAAATGTGGTTTTTACAGTAGGTTCTCCCCTCTGGCATACACTTGTCATATATTGTATAACAAATTCAAAGAGCAGTATTGATTGTTTATTTTTTTCCTATGCCTTGCACTGTTTTCTTTCTCTTTCACTAGACCTAAAAATTCAAAACAGCCAGAGCGGGAGGAGAAACGAGTCCTTGGTCTTGTTTTGCTGCGAGGAGAAAACCTGGTGTCCATGACAGTTGAAGGACCACCTCCAAAAGATGTAAGGAGAATGGGCACAGAACTAAGGAGAAGGGGAAGGGACATCTGATAAATTTGCTTCCTTGCAGGGGAACACTACTGCGGTATTGTCCTAGACTTCCAGATGCTGTTGTGACTAGGTCCAATGAATTTCACTGCAGGAAATTCTAATCCCGTTGCGGGCTGGGACGTTAATTGGACAGAGGAGGGCCGTGGGCATCCCTAGGGTCTGAGGGCTTCTGTTTTGATCTGTCTTTCTTTTGGGGGGGTCCGTTTTCAGACTGGAATTGCCCGGGTACCTCTTGCTGGAGCTGCTGGAGGACCTGGAGTTGGGAGAGCGGCAGGAAGGGGAGTTCCGGCTGGTGCCCCCATGCCCCAGGCTCCAGCGGGATTAGCTGGCCCTGTCAGAGGAGTGGGAGGACCGTCCCAACAGGTGAGTGGCTACGACCCATTAAAAAAGAGTTGTCTGGTATATTCTGGGGTGGCTTTTAATTCTTGATGTGATGTGAGAAATTCGCGGAGTGGAAGAACTGTAATTTTAGTTTCTGTTACCAGGGAGTTTGAGCCTAGCGAAGCTTTTCTGGTACTAGATCCCCCTAGGAACTCAGATGTGATGGAAGAGGAGGCTTGAAAAGTGCAGCTTCTTGCATAGAATTCAAGTGGTATCTGTTGAATTGTATTGTAAGTTTGTAGTAGCGTGTAATACATGAAGAAGAGGCTGGTGTAATTTTCTGAAGGGATAATAATTTAAATCTTGCTTATTTTTAATTTATTAATGTAAAGTAGATGATGTGCCATTTCTGTGAGCCTGTTTATTTTGTTTACAGGTGATGACACCTCAGGGTCGTGGCACAGTTGCAGCTGCTGCCGCAGCAGCCACTGCGAGCATAGCAGGAGCCCCGACTCAGTACACACCAGGGCGCGGGGGTCCTCCCCCACCCATGAGCAGAGGAGCACCTCCTCCAGGTAGGAATTACTCTGTAGCTAGAGTGGGGCAGCAAGGAGCTCATGTTATGTGTCAAAATTGGCGATAAAGGGGTTTTTGTCTGAGTCTGATGAAGATCTGATGTTGTGGAAGGTTATTCCGATATCCAACTCGTGCCTTGACTATTCAGCTGGATTGACGTGCTTGTTCTTTCTCTGGCATAAGGAATGATGGGACCCCCCCCAGGCATGAGACCACCCATGGGCCCACCAATGGGGATGCCGCCTGGCCGAGGTGCGCCTATGGGAATGCCCCCACCGGGCATGAGACCACCACCCCCAGGAATGAGAGGTGAGCAGAGGTTATCTTCTTACAGCCCAGAAGCTGTAAGAAGCCGTAACATAACTAAAATGTTTGAAGGGTGCTATGTTTCAATGCCTCCCTAGCTATGCTAGTGGTCAGTAAATGCATCTGTGTCAAAAACTGGGTCCTGAGGCCACTTAGAGCATGGTGAAAAGGCCTGGTTTGGCCCTGCTTCCTCATTCCTCTTCAATGTTCAACTCTTGCCTTTATTCCCAGGACCCCCTCCACCCGGAATGCGTCCACCAAGGCCATGATACTCTATAACGTACCTTTGACCTGTGAGAAGATTGATCAAGAGAGTACACCGAGCAGTAGCACCTGTCAGAACTTTGTTATGTATAATTTATGTTTACTGCTTGTAAAATTTGCCCTTTTTAATAAAGCTGAAAAACCCACTGCTTTGAGTCAGTGTTGCACCAGTCTGTTTCAGGAGTTCAGCCATCACTGTTTACTCTATCGCACTTCAGTCACCCCAGAAAGAGAGCAGGTTTGAAGCAAAAAGATCAATTTGTATTGACAGCTCTGAACTTAACAGTTGGTCTGTACCACTTAGGTCTATATTAGTCTGTGCTCCTTACAGGAATCAATTTCACCAATTTTAGAAATAGGCTCTAAACCAGAGAACTCCTTTTCAGCCATATTAATTGAGATCGCAGAAGCGTACGAACAAAGCAGTAAGTGTTCTCCAGTTTTTGCCCTACAGGCGACTTACATGAACTAAAACTCTGACAGAAAGATGTAACGTATCCCAGCTCTCAATTGCCCTAGGTAGCCTATAAAACAGAGCAAACTTTTTAGAAAAAAAGTAATCTTTTATTGCATGGGCTGATGAAGATGTTTTCACACAGGGTCTTCAACCAGGTCTTAACGAGCACCCCAAAGCTATTCCAGAACTTGAAGAAAAACTTCAATTTTACTGAAGTTGTCTCCTTGCAGTACAAAGAAATCCAGACCCTGGGGAGAGCATGCCTGAAATGCATGCATTGTCCAAGCTACCCCCCTTTGGTAACTGCTAACAGTTCTTACTTTCTTTTGTACCTGAAAGAGAAGATATCTGAAATTAATTACACCAGTCCAACTCTCAGCACTAAGGAACAGCACTGAGCATTTTCTAGTAGCCTTGGAACGTGCTATTAAAGCAGTATCCTTGATTGCCCCCAGCATCAGACCTGCAGTAGGAGGGTAAGCTACTGCAGAACCAACAAACCTTTTATCAGGGACCTTTAAAAAAATCACAAGATGAGGAAAAAGAAAGCAGGAAAAAACCCCCACCAACTTGAATGAGAAGGTAAAGGGAGCTATACCTGGACTTGGATTTGAAGTTTCCTCCTTTCCTACGTTGGGCCACACCCAAGCGTTTTCGGTCTTCAAATGATGGGCTTTTAAAGAGAGAGGGAAGGGGGGAGGTAAGACAAAACCACTGAAGTATATCAACAGCACAGGTACTTCTTGCAAGAATCCCTTCTCTGCTCTGCCCACCTTTTCCCCCAATATCAGTCGAGGTATCCCCAAGAAAGTCCAGAGGTGCAAAAAAAATCCCACCTACGAAAGTCTGGACTCGTACTACTGCTAAGACATTACCCAGCACGGTACTGCTTCAGCGCCTTCCTGCTCGTGTTGGTAAGCTCTTCGTCAAACACAGACTGTTTTTTCTTCCGCTTGGGACCTAGCACAGAGATAAGAGTCAGAACGTCTGTAAAGAGAAAGCCATAGCATCATCTTGTTTATTACAGCCCGTAGCCTTGACCACAACAATTAGCCAAACCATCAGGAAAGGCAGTGACTCCTCCCTGCAAACACACAGCCCAGCCATTCCTCTATACAAATTAGTTTAGTTTACCTATTTGTTAGAAAGCGCCTGACAAAAGATAAGTCAGCTGTAAAACAAAAGTCTCCACCTGCTGGTGCTGCTGCTGGTTCCTCTTCTGGCAAGGCTCTGGCTCGTTTTGCTCGGCGATTCCTTTTTGCCAGCCGCTCAGCATACATTTGAGATTTCAAGATTTCAAACTGTGACCTCTCCTCTGGCTGAAAGGTGTTAAAATGCAAGTTTACAGTGACATGAGGTTTTGCTAAGGGAAAACTAAAATAGTCCACCGAGGGTCCCCTTTGTTTGTGAACGTACTCACCGTCATTTGGACTTTTTTCTGTTGGTCCTGCATAAATTTCTTCCTTTTCTTTTTGCCTCTTAATGCTAGGTCAAACTCCTGCAGGGCTTTAGCCACTGGAGAGACAAAGAAAAACATCGATTAAAGAACCTCTTAAAGTACAGACCAAAGTCCAGTTGCAGCTATGGAATTTAACATGGCAGCAGTGTCACAACTCACATTTTTCTTTCTTCCTCTCTTCACGGGTCTGGAACCAGCTCCGCTCCAAGCCCTCACTCGCAGTCTCTTGTTTTCCTGCCTCCAGCTGCTTCTTTGCCCTATTGATCTGAGATAATTCAGGCAAGAAGTAAGCTCATGGTGGCTAAAAAAATCTCTCTTTCTTCCCTTTCTAAAGCAGGTAGGTTAAGTACATTAGGGTAACCTCCTTACGCACTATATCTACCCCAGATCCTAAAAAAACTAAGGTAAAAAAAAAAAAATCCTAAAAAAACCCTTACCTGGGCCTCTGACTGCTGCATCTCACGTTCCTCACGCTCCAAGCACAGAACCGCATAGACATCTTTTTCTAGATTCTCAATCTTCTCCCGAAATTTTAGTATGACATCTGAAAACGATACAGTGTGAACATCAGAAGCAGCTCATGTAAAGTCCATCTTGTTTTTCCGCACCTGTTTTAGTGTCCCTCTGTACCATGATATTCCCTGCCTACTGCTCTCCTGCTTTTTACCTCCGTGAAGCACATACCTTGGGGGAGAATTCTGGCTTTCACTGGTGTTTTGGCAGTTTTCACAATATCCTTCAGCATCTTGCGCTCTTCCTCCCCCACAAGTGAAACTGAACGACCAGCCCTGCCTGCTCTTGCTGTCCGACCCACCCGATGCACATAGTGTTTGGTGGTGTTGGGCATGGTAAAATTGATTACCTGTAACAGAAACAGTGTTAGTAGGGAAACAATTTTAAAGGACTGATTAAAAAGCTCAGTACTGCAAATACTCACCGTTTTAACACCTTCGATATCAAGTCCACGTGCAGCCACATCTGTAGCTACCAGAATATCAATCTGCTCATCCTTGAAGCGCCTAAGCAGAGATAGCAAGTGCATTAGCAATGAATACAGCAATCCCTTTCTGCCCTAAAACTTCTAACTCTTAACTTTTTTTTCCTATGATTGCCAACGAAGCCTGCTAATACCTGAGTGCTTCCAGCCGCTGTGCCTGAGAGAGGTTCCCATGAAGCTCCCCAACCCGCAGACCCATCAGCCCCAGCAGGATGTGCATACGGTGAGCCTGTTTCTTGGTCTGGGTGAAAAGCATCACATGATCTGGGAAGGTTCGTGTCAGTAGAGCTGAAAGAAAAAAAAAAAAAGTCCTCTCAGGAGCCTGCTTCATAGTCACCTACCAGTTCCAGCTTGTCTTTGCTCATCACTAACCTGATACAATGGCCTCACGGTCCCCCTCTCGGTTGGGTCTGATCCGGATAAATTCCTGACGCAGGAAAGGGGCAACATCTGTGTTGCTGTTCACAAAAATTCGGACAGGATTTTTCAAGGAAACAGAAGCCAAATCTTTCACCTACCAAAGCAGGTTAAGAAAAAAGAAGGCCACATAATCTGTCAAAAGACTAGACAAACTTCCATTCAGCTTTCTGCCTCCATAAGCTTCTCAGCAGCCTGTCTTACCTCCTCTGTCATTGTGGCAGAGAAAAGCATTGTCTGACGGTGGTGGGAGCACAACCTGATTATTTCCTTCATCTGTTCCTCAAAGTATTCATCCAGCATCCTACACAGGAAAAAGAGCAAGGTAAAGCAGCTTCATCTGGTTCTAGCTAAGAAACGTTACTTCAGGCAGGGCAACAAAGACTGCCCTATAGCCCGGGAAAGCAGAAAACTACCACCTCATTTTTCACCGCTGTCCTGCTTAGCCTACCTGTCCGCTTCATCCAATATCAGCACCTCGACACTGCTCAGGTGGAAAGAAGGGCAGTTGTGGAGATGATCAATCAGTCGCCCAGGAGTGGCGATAAGAATGTCTGGCCCAGAGCGCAGAGCTGCTTCCTGAGTCTTCACATCTAGGCCACCTGAAAGAGAGCAAACACGGACTGCTGACTCCCTGAGCAGGCTGCAGCAGAGTACACAGATTCAAATTGCCTGAGGAACGGGAAACAACTCAGATTAATACCATGTTCGCAATCAGACCCCACCTCTTCTTTCTCAGAAACCAACAAACAAAAAGTACGGCATGGTATTGGAAAGTGAGATTTTAAACCATAGCACACCTGCCTTCAATAACCATACAGCCTCCAGTTTTATTACAATTTCCAGTTCTGTACAGCAGTTTACAGCAAGCTGTACAGTTCACAGAAGCAACTTAATACTCACCTACAGCAAGGCAAGTTGTGACGCTGCTGAACTGCGCCAGCTGTTTTGTGACAGAGTGCACCTGAATACCCAGTTCTCGTGTTGGCACTAGAACCAACACCCGTGTTATTGGAGCCTGACGAGGTTTGTAAATCAGGCGCTCAAGGACAGGCAAGATGAAGGCAGCTGTTTTACCTAAAGAAGAAAATTAAGAATTACCACTTATTCTGAATAGCTAATTCTCCGTGTTTTCCGTGCCCTGCTCAATCCCTACCTGTCCCAGTAGCAGCACAGGCACAAATATCCTTCCCCAGAAGACCCACCGGGATACAAGCCTTCTGAATTGGGGTTGGTTGCTTGAAGCCAAGAGCCGTGATTGCCTACAAAGGAGACAGAGCAATTAAACTCCGTCTCTGTTACAGCCACAACTGCAGTACTGCATCCAGTGCTGGCCTCACGCATACAAGAGACATGAATGCACTGGAAAGAGCCCAGCAAAGGGCCACAAAGATTATGAAGGGACTGGAGCACCTCCCATATGAGGAAAGGCTGACAGAGCTGGGACTGTTTACCCTCGAGAAGACTTGGAGAGGATTTTGAAGGGAGGGTGAAAAGAGGACAAAGCCAAGCTCTTTTCAGTGGCACCCTGTGACAGGAGCAGAGGCAATGGCCACAAACTGAAACACAGGAGGCTCCCTCTGAACACCAGGAAACACTTTTTCACTGCAAAGGTGGCTGAGCACTGTCACAGGTTGCCCAGAGAGGCTGTGGAGTCTCCATCCTTGGAGACAGTCAAAAGCCATCTGGACATGGTCCTGGGCAACCTGCTCTAGATGGCCCTGCTTGAGCAGGGGGTTGGACAAGGTCACCTCCAGAGGTCCCTTCCAACCTCAGCCATTCTATGATTCTGTGACAAGTCTCACTCAATATAGTGTTGACATATTGCAAATCAAAGAATGGCTTCCATTATTTGGGAATAACAGCTCCTAAAGAACTCTCACACTAGCTTCCATGTAATTTCTTTTCCAGAGGCTGCAAAGAGAAAAGGAATTTACTAGTTCAGATTGGTGGAGGGCAGGCTGTACAATATTCTTCAGAGTAACATATGTAATAACTAAACTAGGAAATACCTTTAGCAAAGGTCGTGAAAGATTCATGTCCTGGAATGACAAGTTATCATCATATTGAGAGGCATCTTCAAAAAAGCTCTCTGCTTCCTAGAAACAGCAACGATAACAAAACTGGAACAACACAGGCAGCAACACAAAATGTTATCAAAAGGCTCTGGGCTGGTTTTGAGCTACAGTTTGCTAACCAACGTCAAATTCCTCCAGAAGAAATGCTGGGGAATAACAAAGTGTCACTTACCTTTTCTCCCTTTTTTGATCTCTTCCGTTCCTTCACTTTCACCGTATCTACAGAGAAAAAGAAATGGGACAAGAATTAACAAGCACAGCCAAACACAGAACAAGATACAGTGACTACCTTCATCTCATACTTTTTGCTCTGAATGAGTTATTGAAGGAGAAACCTCAGAAACAAGTACTGGCATGCAATGGAGTAAAATGCCAAGCAAATGTCCTTCCTCAGGGACAAGTTCAATTAAAGCACTACATTACCATTCAAAATAAACTTGACCAAAATCAGAAGGAATGTTGTAGAAGGAAGATAACAAAAAATAAGAGGTTCTTGCCCACTCCCAGCAAGGCTTCACTACGGAATTTTCTCTGGTGAGCCAACAGTCTGTAAGATTCTTGCTCCTGACCGTCTGTCGTGATTCAGGCCCAGGCTGCAACTAGGACCACGCAGCCGTTTACTTACTGCTCTCCCCCAGTAGGACAGGGAGAAGAGGGAGAAAAAGGAAAACAACCTCATGGGTTGAGATAAAGACAGTGTAATAGAGCAGTAACGGAAGAGAAAATAATAATAATAATGATGATAAAAGAATACACAAAATGAGTGATGCAATACAATTTCTCACCACCCGGTGATGATTGCCCAGCCCATACTGAGCAGCAAGTGCAGACTTCTGCCCCACCGGCTAGCCCCTACTTCTATACTGAGCATGACATTTATGGTATGGGATATTCCTTTGCCCACCTTGTCCTGTCTGTGCTCCCTCTCAGCTTCTATGGGAAGCTGAAAAAGTCCTTGACTTAATATAAGCATTATTTAGCAACAACTAAAACAATATGGGTTACCAACATTGTTCTCACACTAAATCCAAAGCCCAGCAGCTACTAGAAAAAAAATTAACCCTATTCCAGCCGAAATCAGGAGGCCGTCTCTCTATGTACTGCTGATACCTGCTTTTGTGAAGATAGTTTCATCATCCAGTGAACACTGAGACTCCACATCTTCTTCTTCTTCATCCCTACTGAAATCCTCACACTCTGTCTTCTTGGTCTTATTATCCTCAGTCTCTGCATCTCCATCTTTCGCTTTTGCTTGTTTAGCTTCTCTTTCCTAGGAAAAGATTTTTTAAAAGTTTTTTTAAAAAAGATAAAAAAGAAGCTTCAATCCTTTGTGACCTTTTGTTTGTTGTTATTATAAGCTCATTCACATATATACGGTTTTGCATAACCTTAAGCATTAACAATTCCGCATTCTTATGAGTTCAGCTACGCATCAGGTTGATGATCAGAGGGCTGGAGCACCTCTCCTATGAAGACAGGCTGAGAGCTGGGGGGGTTCAGCCTGGAGAAGAGATGGCTCCAGGGAGACCTTAGGGCCCCTTCCAGTACCTAAAGAGGCTCCAGAAAAGCTGGGGAGGGACTCTGGATCAGGGAGTTGAGCCATAGGATGAGGAGTGACGGTTTTAAACTTAAGGAGGGTAGATTTAGATCAGATATCAGGAAGAAATTCTTTACTGTGAGGGTGGTGAGGTACTGGCCCAGGTTGCCCAGAGAAGCTGTGGCTGCCCCATCCCTGGAGGGGTTCAAGGCCAGGCTGGACGGGGCTTGGAGCAACCTGGTCTGGTGGGAGGTGTCCCTGCCCAGGGCAGGGGGGCTGGAACTACGTGATCTTTAAGGTTCCTTCCAACCCAAACCATTCGATGTGTGGCTGCACATCGCGTTGAGGTGCTGAGCCACGGTTTGAGCTCTGCAGCTCAGGGCACTTTCAGAGCTGTGCCGCAGCAGGGAACGCAGCAGAAGCCCAAAACCCACGCCGGGATTTTCAGCAACGGGAGAGAAAGGCTCTGACCTGGAACTTCCTTTTCTGTCTCACTTTCTCAATCTTCTCATCAAGCGTCGTGGCCGCTCTCTAGGCAGGAGATCAGGGCAGAGGAGCGGTGAGGAGCCCGGCGGGGCGGCCCCAGGCCCCGCACCCGCTCCCGGCCCCAGGCCTCACCTTGCCGCGGAGCTGGCGCAGCGCCGCCGCCCAGGCGCCTTCCCCGCCGGCCTCCGCCTCGCCGAAGACGAAAGAGGCGCTGAAGTCCCCTCCGGCCGAGCCCCGCCGCCTGGGGCCCGGCGCCCGGCGCGGCTCCTGTGGTAACGGCAATGAGCAACGATCGCCGAACGGTCCGATCGGACCGGCCCAGACCGCGGCCCGATCCGCCCCAGCCCCCACCCCCGGCCTAGACAACAGATCCTGCCCGGCCCCACCTCCTCATCCTCGGAGCCCCCGGACTCGGGGTCCTCGGGACCCGCGTCCCCCTCCGCGATGGTGCCCACCAGGCCCAGGCCCTGCAGCATGGCCGCCCTCCCTCACGGAACGGCCCGAGCCCGCGGCCGCGCGTGCGCCCGGCCGGCCCGGCCCCGCGCCGGGGGCCGGAGCAACGGCTGGTCCCGCCCTTGGGCGGAAAGGAAACCGAAAGCAACGGCGCTGGGCGGGGACGACGGGACTAGGGGAAAGGAGCAGTGTCGGGGGCGCTGTCCGCCGGGGACGACCGGTACTGGGGGACGGTGGGGTGTGCTGCCCGTCGGGAGCGGGGAAGGGTGAGGAGGGGCTGCCCGCCAGGGACGGTACCGGGGCGAGGGGCGGGGGTTGCTGCCCGCCGGGGCCGGGAGACGGCCGGTAGCAGGGAAAGGAGGGTGGGGGTTGCTGCCCGCTGGGGCCGGGAGTGGGCCGGTATCTGGGGAAAGCGGATCGGGGATTTTTGGCCGCCGGGAGCGGGCCGGTACCGGGGCGGGGGTGGGGGTTGCTGCCCGCCGGAGCCGTTACCGGGGACGGGGGATCGGGAGTTACTGCGAGCCGGGGCCGGGAGCGAGCCGGTACCGGGGGAAAGCGGATCAGGGGTTGCTGCCCGCCGGGAGCGGGGCGGTACCGGGGAAGGGGAGCCGGGGGCCGGCGGGGCCGCTTATGGGCCGGTACGGCGGAGGGCTGGGGCCGGGCGGGGGCAGGAGGGGGCCGATACCGGAGGAGGGCGGTGGGCGGCGGCGGGGCGGGCCTTACGGGGAACTGGAAAGCGAAACTTTCGGCGGTGGCGGGGCAGTACCGGCCGGTCTCGAGACGTGCGGGAGCGCGGCACACCCGAGCACGACGGCGGCTGTGTCGCGGTGCAGGAGCCCCGGGGAGCCCCGACGCCCCAGTGAGGAGTCGCCGGGCCGAGCGATGGAGGGAGCCGGGCAGGAGCCGTGTGGGCGGCAGCCCCGAGCTGGAGCCGGGAGAGGTGAGGGTCGGCCGGGGAAGGCTGGGCAGAAGGTCTGGGGGATGGGGCTGGTACAGGGGGATCCGCTCCTTCCCTGCCTCTGTACAGTGACATTTCCTCTCAAGCCTAAATTCCAGCATTTACGTATTTGCCCCCGGAGTCTGGTTGGGGCATGATGTGCTGCAATAATCTCTTTGCTGGCTGTGTGTGACGGCATTCAGCACTTCCCTAAGTATTCTGTTGAGAACATGATAAAGGCTATATGATCTATGCTTTCTGCTACTCTGAGCGGTCGGACTTTGTCCAGAAGGTCTGCATTTTAACTATACTATATACAGTCAAAGTCAGCTGCTGCCTTTGTCATTATTTCAGTGACAGCTAACTCCCGAGGAAATCCTGCCCTGTGTGGGAAACTTCACCTCTGTCCTTTCTTATTTCTGCTTTCTGTTCTGTGGAAAAGGGTTTCATTTTTTTAGTGTCTTCATGGCTTAACAGCTTAAGTGAACCCTAGGCACGGCACTCTTTTTAGCAGTTAGAAAAAGGGGTATGAAGGAAACACCAATTTGAAAGGCTGGGTGCAAATATAATCGTGGTTTTCTAATTTGATTCCGAATGTCCAAACCATGCTGACTATCAGGCCAAAATGCTCATGCGTTTGTGTTGGAAGGCAGGTTAATGTGGTTGATTTATAATTAAGGAGTGTCTTATTTTATTTATTTTTTTTCTTAAGGGCACACAGATCACTGGGATACTGGCTTTATGCGAAGAGGCAGAAACAGAATAAATAATGTTTCAGGTCAGACAGCTCAGTTAGGGGAAAGCCCCCAAGCGAGTAATTATACTCTTTTACCTCAGCAAAGAGAAGAGAGATTTGGTGGTACGACTTGGAGGGTTCCTCAGTCAAACAAGAATAAACCAAGAAACCAAGGTGGACTGGCCAACAGTGGAGCCACAGGACACTGGAATGAACAGGAAAATGAAGGAAGGAGAATGAGGTATCAAGGTGGACAAGCACACGAGAGGGCCAGAGGACCCTGGAATGCACAAGATGAGGGTAGGGGAAGGAGGTATCAAGATGGACAAGCACAAGAAAGGGCCAGAGGACCCTGGAATGAGCAACAAAATGAGGGTAGGGGAAGGAGGTATCAAGATGGACAAGCACATGAGAGGGCCAGAGGACCCTGGAATGCGCAAGAAGACGAGGGTAGGGGAAGGAGGTATCAAGATGGACAAGCACAAGAAAGGGCCAGAGGACCCTGGAATGAGCAACAAAATGAGGGTAGGAGAAGGAGTTATCAAGGTGGAGAAGCCCAGGAAGGAGCTAGAGGACTGAGGAACGAGCAGAAAAATGAAGATAGGGGAAGGAGGATGCAGCCTCGGGAGAATCCTCATTCCTACCAGAACCCTATGCCAGGTCGTGCCCAGGTCAGTGAGCAGCCCCAGCAAGGCAAAAGGATTGGCTATAAATTCCTAGAAAGTCTCCTCCAGAAAGACCCTTCAGAAGTTGTCATCACACTTGCTTCCAGTTTGGGTTTGAAGGAACTTCTTTCCCAAACGGCTATGAAACCAAATTTCCTTCAGCTCGTTTGCCAGGTGCTTCAAAAAGCATGCAGTTCCCGAATGGACAGACAGAGTGTCCAACAGCTGCTTGGAGTGGTGAAGGAGTCCAACTTTCTCAAGGTCTGTCTGCCACAGTATGTGTCTGACATGATAACAGAAGCAGTCCCTGCTGTACGTCATCAGTACCCTGTGCATATTAGCAACATCATTTCACTTCTTCAGGACCTAATCAGTATTTTCCCAGCCAGCTCTGTGCAGAAAATCTCTGTTCTCTTGACAGTCTTGCCAGCATCCATAAATGCCCTGAGAGCTTCTGGTGTGGACATCCCAGAAGAAACAGAGAAGAATCTAAATAAAGTCCAGATGCTCGTGCAGCATCTACAGGAGAAGAGACGTGAAGGCACGTTAAGGGCTGATAACTATACTCTTATGCAGCCTCAGACTGATGGTCAAGAAGAAACCTATCGTACAATGACAATATATCCCACATATAATGAGGTACATCGTGATGAGAAACCCTTTCTACGTCCCAATATTGTTTCTGGAAGATATGAGAGCACCAGCATTTATCTTGACACCCATTTCCGGCTTCTGAGAGAAGACTTTGTAAGGCCTTTAAGAGAAGGTATCTTGGAGCTTTTGCAGAGCTTTGAGGACAAAGGCTTGAGAAAAAAAAAATTTGATGATATCAGGATCTACTTTGACACACGGATTATTACCCCTGTCTGTTCCCCAACTGGTATTGTTTACAAGGTCCAGTTTGACATAAAACCATTGAAGTTTGTACGATGGCAGAATTCCAAACGGTTGCTATATGGATCCCTGATCTGCATGTCCAAAGATCACTTTGAAACATGCCTTTTTGCCACTGTTTCTAATCGTGATAATGCAGATCTTGCACATGGGATTGTGCAGCTATGTTTTAATGCACAGAGCCAGGCACTGCTGGCAGAGGTTCAACCCTCAGACTCCTTCCTCATGGTAGAGACAACTGCCTACTTTGAGGCCTATCGGCATGTGTTAGAAGGGTTACAGGAAATCCAGGAAGAAGATATCCCCTTCCAGAAGTACATCGTTGAATGTGATGCACAGGTGGACAAGCCAACATATCTGACAATGGATACTGCCTACAACTTTGCACCCTTGATGGAAGATCCCCCGTCAGATGAAGAGACCAACCCTGATCGTTTGAGAAGGCAAAGTGTCCATGTTCTAGATCCCATGAAGTGGCCTTCAATGGAAGCCTTGAGATTAGATGAGTCTCAGATGCAGGCATTGAGTCTTGCACTTACCAAGGAGCTGGCTATTATCCAAGGACCTCCTGGGACTGGTGAGAAATATTTGCTTTAAGTTCCTGTCATTTAAGTTCATTGAGTTCTCCTGGATTCCCCATTTAGGGAAATTAACTTCAGAAAAAGCCACCTGTACTGTCTCCATATCTTTAGTCTCATGCCTGATTGATGCTTGAGTAGCCCAGTTAGCATGAGCTGTGGAGAAGAGCTTTAAGTATCCTGATACCCGTATCTGATCTGATCATTGCCAACCTAGTTGCAAGTAGACACCAACTGCACTATTGGCTCCACTTGTGTATCGGGGTGAAAATATTTTCAACCATCTTTGATAACATGATACCTCTTGCTGTGCAAGAGCCCTATTTGTCTTCGTAGCATGTTAGAACACTGTGAGTGTTCAGCCATGATCCTCTGGGTGAAAAAAGCATTACAAAATTAACTGTAATTGTTTTGAATGGTACCTGAACTCAATAAGCACCACTGCTTGAATTCTGCTAGTGTGCAGATGTTTCCTGTGCAGCCAAATGTCACGTGTGAAGTTGCTATTAGAGTGGGATGGGGAAAGCAGTGGCAGAGGAAACCCTGGGTTCAGGTCCAGCATATTAACCAAAGACAACATTCTTGCAGAGTATGGCCTTGCTCAACTACAGGCCAGAAAGACAGTGTCATGCTTCTTCATTTACATTTTGTAAACTAGTTACCTCTGGGGTCAGCTCTCTTGGCACAGGTCAGATTTGCAGCCTAGAAGGAAGTCTTGTATCTGTTTTTGATGATTGCTGTTTTTCAAGGCAGCCCTTAGAGGGTGGATTACCCTTGTCTGATTCTGAGCTTGTTTTGCAGGGAAGACTTATGTGGGTTTGAAGATTGTTCAGGCTCTCTTGACTAATAATCATGCGTGGCAAAGCACCGTCCAGAAGTCTCCTATCCTTATAGTTTGCTACACTAACCATGCACTGGATCAGTTCTTAGAAGGTAAGAGTACCTGGCAAGTATGATGGATAGAAATTACAGTGTAACTCTTACTCTGCCCATCTTGTGGGGTGAGGATCTGCCCTTTTGGCTTTTTCTAGTGACTCTAGCCGCATTGATACACAGTAAGAAAACTTCACTCAGACCAATCCAGGGCAGCACTTGTAGACAAAGGGTGTTCTCCCTACCCCTTGTTCTACTACAGAAACAGAACTTGCCTCTTTAGTACTAATATTTCTTTTTCATTCCCAGGAATATACACATTCCAAAAACAAGGGATGGTGCGTGTTGGGGGCAGAAGTAGCAGTGAGGTCCTGAAGCAATTCACCTTGAGGGAGCTGAGGAAGAAGTGTGGATTCCGATACAACTTGCCAATGCATCTCCGCAGAGCCTACGTGAACGTATGTGCAGAGTTCACCGGAGATGGTGGGACTGGGTTGCTTGTGCATTGGAGGAGCTAACTGAACTAAACTTCCTCCACACCTGTTCTTTCACCTTGTCTTACACTGAAATCAGCCTCTTAATTCTTCCGTCTGTTTTCACTTTATCAGTTTCTTGTCCTGCAGTTTCTGAACTTTGCTTCTCTGAGTATGATGATGCCTCTCTTCTCTTTGTTATGAGTAGATAACCAATGAGATGAAGCAGGCTGAGCAGGAGCTCCATGAAGGAGCGAAGCTCTTGGAGTGCACAACATATGGAGTTCTGCATGAGCGCCACTTGGAATCATGCATTGCACCCCAGCACTGGGACAGTCTGATGAATGGTCTGGTAAGAGAGGTCCCTTTCTTCTCAGTCAAGCAGATCCAATGTATACTTACTACCCTTTCTGCTAATGAGTCTGAGGTTCCCCAAGCACACTTTTTTTCTGCTAAAAAAGGACTGAACAGCAAGCTGTACAAGTAACAATAGTCTAGACCAGGCGGGGCAGGCAGGGGCTTTAAATTTTACTTCTTTAAACTGCAGAGATTCTAAGTAATCTTTATCAGCATAAAAGTACAAGTGCCCAAATGAAAGCCTCCTAAATGGAAGGCGAGGAGGGATGCTCTCTCTGAAGATCTGAGGCTGCTCAGACTTTCTGTCTCTGGAGGTCTCTTGGGGATTTGTCCTAGTTATCTGCTGCTGCGAGGTGCTGCTTTGGCCTCATCTGAAGACTCTGAAGTGCAATAGGACTGTCTGATTTGACTTTTCTTATATTAGGATGACGATGAGTTTTACTACAGTGCTTCACAACACTCGATGATGCTGGAGTGGCTGGGCCTTGGTGTAACTGTCTTCACCCAGAGTGCTGCAGAGAATATAGGGGCTGAGAATCCAGGTAAAAAAAACCCAAACCAACGAACCAGACATTTGCCCCCCACCCCCAATCCTCTACAGGTGTGTTTGCCTAAGCAGTACTTATGTGCCAGAAGAGAGACACTGCTACTTAACAGACACTGAAAGATGCAGGGTACTGTAAGGTAGTGGAAAGAAGATTAACACTAATTTCCATGTAGCGATCTGATTGCTGTGCTGTGATTCTGCTAGAGTGGCTGTGGCTTACTGCATGTGACTGGTGACTCTCACAGGTGGTCAGCAGGAGAGAGAGGAGGAGTGGGAAGGTGAAGCAGAAGAGGAGCTTTTGGAGATCCCAGAGGAAGCTGACCTGATTCAAGCTGACAGAGTGATTGAGGATGAAGAAGCAGCAAAGCCTCAGGGAAGGAAGGAGGAAGAGCACAGAGCTGTTGATGAACTAGCCAGCATGATATTGGCTATGAAGCTGGAGAATGAGGAACGAGGAACAGCCCAACCACAACAGAATACTACGCAGTGGGAGGTAATTGTGTGCACTAGCATGCTCTGGCTCTGCTTGACCGTGTAAAGAGTAACGCGGGGATGCTAATAAAGAAGAATCTTTGTGCTGTAACTGCCTATTGGGGAGTGCTTTTTTCTGCAGGTAACTTCTGGCCAGAGGAAGAGAATGAAACACAAGATGAAGGTTGAGCTCCGTAAACTGAGTGCAATGACAGAGTTAGAGGCCAAAGCTATTCAGAATGTGTGGCAGCTGGACCTGAGCTCCCGCTGGAGGCTTTACAGGTGACAAAGCTATTTTGCAGGGTCTCTCAGGCAAATGTTTCCTTTGACTATTCCAGTTTGCAAACTCTTTCTGTCAAGCCATGGTGTTTCTGTCTGTATCGATTCAGCTCCTTATTGGAACATGCTTGGTCTGCTTCCCTGTATTGTTTGGACAGTGCTGTCATCTCCACTGTGTGTATTTGGGACTAAGTACAGATGCTAATAATCTCTTGCCCAAAAGACACAAAGGAAGTTTTGAAATGAATCCACTCAGAACTTGTGGATCACTATCCTGTTCCCCTTGCTGTGTGTGATAATGGCACTTTCTTCTCAGGCTTTGGCTGCAGACCTACCAGGGCTTTATTCGACAGAGGATTCTGCAGCATGAACGGCAGTATCAGGCGGCAGCAGAAAGACTGACAGAACTGAGGCTGCAGGAAGACCTCTGCATTCTCAAGGAGGCCCAAGTTGTGGGGATGACAACTACAGGTGCACAACAGTTGGGAAGCAAACCAGTATTGCACTGGATCTAGTAATGGTTAAAGGACCTTGTTGCCAAAAGATCGGTATCATGTGCTGCTTGACAGCCTGGGTTAGGCTTCCTGTTAGTCTGCAGCCTTCTTAATCTCTGACTCCATTTGGAAATGTGGCTATTTTGCGAGTTGTCAAGTAACTGCGTGAGCAGTTTCTGTGCATTCTTGCACTGCCTCCATCCTGAACCGCATTCTTCTAATAGAAATGCTCCACTTCTTGTGCCCAGGTAAAGCACAGCTAATATCTGCACTGCTACCCCCACATCACCTTCTGGTGATGGTAGTCTAAAGGTCACCGTAATACGACCCTTTGGAAAGACAATTTTAGGTTTATTTATGTGTGTTGATCAATATATTGAGTAGGCATCTTATGTCTGAAGAGAGGGTTGGGAAAGGGCCAAGGCAGGCACAAGATTATAATCCCCATCCGCCTTCCTTAATAACTCTTCATGCAGAAGCCATTCTTGGTATGGTGCTGTTTTAAAGTTTAAAAAGCTGAGTCTTGAAATGGGGAATCTTGGGCACAACCTCAGTCTCTTCTGGGACATGGCCTACTCCCCTGCCTGAAAACTCTTGTCATACTGCCTGCGTGTAATCATTCTGCTAAGGTTTACCTTCTCTCCTTGTTCAGGTGCTGCCAAATACCGTCAGATCTTGCAAAAAGTAGAACCGCGAATTGTCATTGTTGAAGAGGCAGCAGAGGTCCTTGAGGCTCACACCATTACTACCCTGAGTAAAGCTTGCCAGCATCTCATCCTCATTGGAGATCACCAGCAGGTAACATCCGTGACTAATGCCTCTAAGTGTTGTGCAGATGAACTAGAACCTTTTGACCAAACACCATATGTGAAACAGGGGCCAAGACTTACTGCTCCCCAGCCTCCACAGATAGCACAGGTCCTGTCTCCTGTAGTTTTGGAGCAGAGCTCCGGTGGAACTTGTCTTTCAGTGTGATACAATTTTACATGTACTTGTATCCACTTCAGTTGTGACTGTATTTAACTTTGATAATTTAGCACTTCTGCAAGAATCCAGCCTTCCTATGGGGGACCAGTGTCAGAAAAGGACGAGTGAAAAAATCTTACTAACACACAGGAAAAGTGCTAAAACATGAACCTCCTATCCCTTCTCTTTCAGCTGCAGCCTAGTGCAAACGTTTATGACCTGGCCAAGAACTTCAATCTGGAAGTGTCTCTCTTTGAACGGCTGGTGAAAGTCAATTTCCCCTTTGTCCGTCTGAAATACCAAGTGAGGAAGAGCTATAAAGAAATTCCATTGCATTTGCATTTAGGTTGTTTTAAGTTTGTGGTACACTTAAGTATACATTTCTACTCTCAGAGCAGCCTAAAAGAAAAGAATGTGCTATTAAATTCCCAAAAAGAATGGTAAGAGCTGTCAAGCTGCCACAGTGTACCGGTATATTTCCAGTTACTCAGTGATGTTGTCCACAGCACTGTGGTTCCCATATGTTTTAGTGCAATGAACGTGGCTTATTGCAGCATCTGAAACTTCCAGAACTCTGGAGACTGACAGCACAAGTCTTCTCAGGCAGCTTCCCGCTAAATTGCTTTAATCATCTGTCTTGGTGCCTGGAGAAGTTAATTCTACTTCCATCAGACCTGTATTCAAACCACCTTATGTAGTGGTTAGGGTCAGGTGCTGGCCTTTGTTATCTAGAACAGTGTTCTTAAATTTGCACTGAGACCAGTGTTATTACAACAACCTTCCCAAATTATTTTCTTGAAGATACTCTGCTACTACTCCCCCTGTAATTGCTGGTGGTGGCAGCGATGGGGCACGGGAGGATGGGGAGTGGGGAGGTGCTCCCTTCTTGACTCTTTCTGGGAAAGCATACTTGTCTGGTATTCAGCCACAGTCTGTACAGTGGAACAAGAGAAATTGACAAAGAAATATGGTGCTTCTTCCTCAAGACTGATACAGCTGCTTTGTGTTTCAGCACCGCATGCGACCTGAAATTGCCCAGCTTCTCACTCCTCATATATACCAGGAGCTGGAGAACCACCCCTCTGTCCTGAAGTATGAGAACATAAAAGTGAGTTTTTGGCAATCTAAGCAATTGGTTTTGTCCCCTGTTACTGGCTAAAATGAGTTTCTCTAAAATGTAGTGTTCAAGGATTTCAAATTCTTGATTGAGAATCGAGATCAAGTTCAGTTATTGAAAATCATAGCTGAATCAAGGAAATGTGTGATATAGATTTAGGTAAGTAATTAGGTAAGTAATGCCAGAGTTGTTCTGGCATTAGCAATGGTGGACACTGGAAATGGATCCAGTACTGATGACTTTAAAAGAACAGTGAAAAATGGACCAGAAGACCTGTAGGAGACTGAAAGCTATGAGGAAGCTTTAAATGAGAGACTTAAAGCATAACATGTGAAACTCCAACGTAAGATAGATGACTTGATTACTGGAATGCTCCTTCCTTGGGTCCTCTGGGCATTTGACCAATACACAACATCTGCAAACAAGATCTATTCAGCCTAAAAATAGAAAGCATTCACTTACCGGCTAACACACACAATAAACAGCTAGAATTTAATAAGTTATAAGCATTTGTATGCTTGCCACACTGTAAGACACTTGGAGAGTCTCTGCTGTAGTTGGGCAGGTACCAGTCAGAAGAAGCATCAGCCTCTGCTTCTTCCTTAACGTTACTGAGCTTCTGCCTTAACACTAACTCCCTGTTTTCTGATTTGTATTTCCCCACCCTAATTAGGATTTCATATCTTTCCACGTTGGTGCTTTTGTTGCATCTTTGAACTATTAACAATCCTATCTCTGTCTGTAAATTTTACCTTTCTTACCTTGCATAGCCCCGTTCTGCAGACTTGCTCACAGCTGTCTGTCACAACTGAACTATTTCCCCAGAAGTCTGAGCCAAGGTTACAGTGCTGAGCTGTATCAGAGCTAGGCTTTGGATCTCTGGAACATGAGCGACTGAATACCCTGGGAGAAAGAGTTGCAGGTAGTTACAGAAAGAGGATTACAGTAGCTTAGCCTATGTAAATCTCTCTTCATGAAAAGACAGTACTAATTAATTAAAAGCTCTTTAACTGCGTGAGGAAAGCATACTGAAAACTATAGCAGAATGCTGAAGCCAGATGAGAAAACTGATAACTGAAGACGATTTAATTACTAGAATAACCTGTCTGTGAAAGTGGCAGGCCCTTGAAATCCAGATCAAGTATTTTGTAGAAGATGCTTTAGTTAAACAAATAAAAAAGTAAACAAAAAAACCCCAAAACCAAACAAAACTCAACCAATCAAAAAAATAACCAACAACAAAAACCACACAACCACTTAGGAGACCACAAAATTTTACCCCATTTCTCCTATGGGAAGCTACTCTGGAGAATCTTATGGTTCCATCTGGCCTTAAAACCTCAAGATACCAAAAGGCACCAAAACTGAATCTTCCCATCTAGTACAGTAACCAACATAGGTGATCACTGAATTAAACTGTACAGCAGTGGGCACTATGGACACCTTGGAGAACGAGAGATCTGTGTTTGATCTACAAAAACTGTTCTTTGCTGATCAAAAGAGTCTCTGGGGTTTGGCACGCAGCCCAAGAATTTCTTATGGGTAGAAGAATTCCAGTTAATAGGCAAAAAATAAAGATCCCCACTAACTCAAGGCAAATGGCATCTTTGAACAGGTAAGCAGACAACTCTATGCCCCTTGAGCTGGTGAGTGACCACTGGAGTCCCTAGAGTTCCTGCTTTTCCTGGTGGAAAAGCAATTGTCCTTCCTCTCTGTTTTTACTGTAGTAACAGAGAAGGCATGTTTTTTTGCTAGACGGTTTTAGGCAAGTGCTAAGCCCCGTGCACTGGTAACTTACTATCTTTCTCCCACATGGCCAAAATGAGACAGTGTTCACACCACAAACATGAAATGGAACTATGATGCTTTGAGAAATGTTACTAGCACCTTACCTTCCTTTTCTATAACCTTAAAAGATACAGTAGAAACAACTCTGAAAATATAGGGAATAAAACCATCCACAGAACTGATTTCATATTAGGATACTGAAATAATACTAATAAGCTGAAATGTGATTAATAAGCTTAAATTCCTATCTGATGAATATGCTACGGAAATCTAAGAGGAAATCACCTAATGTAGTCTTCTCCTTAAGAGTCATTTTCTAATTGGGAACATGGAAACAGGCTGCAGTGAAGGAAGCTAGAATTCTGACATTCCTTTCTTTTGTTTCAGGGTGTCTTATCTAACCTCTACTTTGTGGAACATGACTCTCCTGAGCAAGAGATCCAGGAAGGGAAAAGCCACCAGAACCCACACGAGGCCCAGTTTGTAGTGGAACTGTGCAAATACTTCTTGTGTCAGGATTATCTACCTTCTCAGATCACCATTCTCACTACTTATACTGGACAGCTTTTCTGTCTGCGTAAGCTCATGCCAGCCAAGACCTTTGCAGGTGTGAAGGTTCACGTAGTAGATAAGTACCAGGGGGAGGAGAATGATATTATTCTGCTGTCACTTGTGCGGAGCAACAAGGAGGAGAGAACTGGATTCTTACAGATCTCCAATCGGATCTGTGTAGCATTATCCAGAGCTAAGAAAGGGCTGTATTGTATTGGAAATATGAGAATGCTTGGCAAGGTTCCTCTCTGGAGCAAGATCATTCACACCCTTCGGGAGAAAGGTCACATTGGCCGCTCACTGATGCTTTGCTGTCAAAACCACCCTGAAACCAAGACCCTGGTATCTACAGCAGCAGACTTCAGCAAAGTCCCAGAAGGAGGCTGTAGTCGTCCCTGTGAATTTAGGTTAAGTTGCGGACACGTTTGCACAAGGGCATGTCACCCATATGACACTCAGCACAAGGAGTATCAGTGCCTGAAGCCTTGTCAAAAGGTGCTTTGTGCCAATGGGCACCGCTGTCCACGGTCGTGTTACGAGCCCTGTGGACCATGCACGGTGAGAGTAGAGAAAACTATTTCTAAGTGTGGCCATCTGCAGATGGTGCCATGCTCTACTCCGGAGAGTGAGTTTCTTTGCCAAGAACCTTGTCAGAAAAAGCTGGACTGTGGACACACGTGCAACAAATTCTGTGGGCAGAAATGCACTCAGTGGTGTCCTGAACTGGTTACGGTCACACTGAAATGTGGCCACAACCAGCAAGTTAAATGCTGGGTCACTGAGGAGATGAAACATGAGAAGCCTGTGGAATGTAAGACAAAGTGTTCTGTCATGCTGCAGTGTGGTCATGCATGCTCGGGTTCCTGTCATGCCTGCTTTGAAGGAAGATTTCATCAGCAATGTAGCAGCCCCTGCAAGCGCTTATTGGTCTGCTCCCACAAGTGCCAGCAGCCTTGTACTGCAGAATGCCCTCCCTGCCAGCGGGAATGTGAGAACCACTGTATCCACAGTAGGTGTAAAAAGAAATGTGGAGAGAGCTGTTTTCCATGTGCTGAGCCATGCGAGTGGCAGTGCCAGCACTACCAGTGTACCAATCTTTGCTCTGAACCATGCAATAGGCCTCGCTGCAATGCACCATGTGCTAAGCTTCTCAGCTGTGGTCATCCTTGTATTGGATTGTGCGGAGAGCCCTGCCCAAAGAAGTGCCTTGTTTGTGACCGTGAGGAACTCACCCAGATCTTTTTTGGCTTTGAGGAAGACCCAGACATTCGATTTGTGCAGCTTGAAGACTGTGGCCATGTCTTTGAGTCCCAAGGCCTTGACCATTATATGGATGAAGATGATGGTGTCATCAAGCTGAAGGTGTGCCCTATCTGTCAGACACCTGTCAGAAAGAGTCTGAGATATGGCACCATTGTGAAAAGGCGGCTGGAGGAGATAGAAAAGGTGAAAGAGAAAATCCAAGGCCCAGCCCAGGAAATTGAATCTAACAGACAAAGGCTGCAGGTGGCACTGACAGGGAGTGCTGTTCTGCAGAAGAATCTACCCCTTAAGTATCTCATGCTAGAAGATAAACTTAAAGCTTCTGATCTCTCCACAAAGAGTATTGGACTAATTGAGAACCAGCTTAATCTATACAACCACATAGCGGACCTAACCAACTCTATGAGCAAAATCAATGCAAATGAGAGAAAAGGGCTGAGAAAGCGGCTGGATGAAGTCCAGGAGTGGCTGGATAAGCCGCGTCTCAGTTTCACAGACCAGGAGCTCTCTGACCTGCAAGCCGAGCTCCAGAGACTGACCTATCTGCTGAACCTCTTGGCAAGGTGCGAGGGGGCAAGTGGGATGATCACCCCAGCACTTGCAGCAGAGATCACCAGCATGCGTCAGATCCTGGAAGGGACGAAGAAGTTCACGGAGCAGGATGAAGCTGCGGTGAAGGCAGAGCTGGAGAGGGTCTGCGCCGCCCTGCCTCTGTCGGGGCTGGGCATCTCCGAAGCCGAAAGGGTGCAAATTGTCAGTGCCGTGGGCTGTCCCCGCGGCCACTGGTTCAAGTGCAAAAACGGGCACATCTACGTGATCGGGGAGTGCGGGGGGGCGATGGAGAGGAGCCGGTGCCCCGAGTGCCATGAGGTGATCGGGGGCACCAACCACGCGCTGGACAGTACCAACAGCCTGGCCCCCGAGATGGACGGGGCCACCCATCCCGCCTGGTCTGAGACCGCCAACAACCTCCTCAACTTCGAGGAGCTCCGCCAGCTGCAGTAGCGGGCCCTTTCCCTACCCCTCTATCTAATAAAGTCTATCGCGGCGCTATCGTGGCTCTCGTCTGTCAGCCTTACCCCTCTATCTAATAAAGTCTATCGCAGCGCCACCGTGGCTCTCGTCTGTCAGGGCGGGGTGGTGCCGCTTCCGCCGTTGGCTGGAAGCGGATGTGACGCGGGTGCCGGTGAGGGAGCGGTGGGCGCCGGCCGCAGCCATGGAGGCGCGGGAGCCGCTGCGGGAGCTGGGCGGCGCGCTGCGGGCCGTGCTGGCGCGGCTGCGAGGTGGGAGCCGGGGCCGGGCGGGGGCCGGGCCGGGCCCAGCCGACTCTCCGCTGGCTGAGGTCTCTCTCTGCCGTTACAGAGGGCGAACCGAGCGAGGGCCGAGAGCCGTTCGAGCTGCCGCGCTTCTGGGACGCCCTAGGTACGGGTGGGGGGGCAGCGGGCCGGGGTCGGGGCGGAGCGGGGCCGGGTCAAGGCCGATAATGGAGCGGGGCGGGCCGGGTGTAGGCTCCGGGCGGAGGGAGGCCGGGGTACGCCGTGCCGGTGCCTGGCAGGGCTCTGGCTTGCAAGCGGGATCCCCGGAGGGTCTCCAGCCCCTTGCCAGGGTGTTGGGGTTGGTAGAGCAGCCGCCGTTATCGAACAGTCGTCACGACTCGGTTTTTTTAAAGCCTTTGGTCCCTGTTGAAGTCTCGCGGCATGTCCTGGTGAAGGTGTCGCGGACCAGGGCACAAAGCGTGGTTGTGGATATCAATGCCAACTAGGAAAAAAGCAGATGTAGGACACACCCAAGGTGCATGGCACAAATACACCATGGAATTTTGTCTTTTGTAGTGGGATTTAGTTTTATGTCTTCATATTGCTTGGAAGGAAGAAACGGTAACCAAGCGGTAGGGCAGAGTGGCATCAGAGATGCTGCTCATCCAGCTGCTCTGTTCTCTTCTCTTTTACCCAAGTTCCTTTCTGTCCTTTTACTCCCATTGAATCCTTTCTAGGTCAGACATTCAAAGTAACGTCACAGGAAGCTACAAAGCTGAGTCTGGCGTTCTCAGGGCCTCCACTGACTTCTGCCGAGGTGAGCGAACAACCCCCCAGACTGTGATGTTGCAGAGTGTGAGACAAGTTTCATGTATCTCCTGATTCACTTGCCTAAACCAAAGTCATTTTGTGCAGCACAAACAAGGGATGTCGGTATGGGCTATGTATTCTAGAGTGTGTTAATCCAATTCAGGAATTGCCCAGAGAACTAATTTCTGTAAGTTAGGGAGACATGCCAAGTAGGAGTATTCTTACATTCTTTTCTTTAGCATCTACAGCAGGTAAGAGACAGCATATTGGACAATACAGACCTTAGATCTAACAAAGAACATGCAATATTTGTGCTGTTAATTGATCACACCTGTATTTGGAGAAGAAAAAAAAAGGCCTGCAGTTCAGAATAATGATCTAAGCTACTACTTCCTCTCTGATGCATGACCACCACACCAGGGCATGCTTTGTTATCAAATCATGAGGTGGCTTATCATGTATACAGCTTGCTTACTGTATCTTCCTGTTGCGCTGTATTTGTTTCTCAAGCAAGATAGGTGTTACTGTGCTTCCCTTTTCTCAAAGCAATCCGAGTGTAAGTGATTGCTTGTGAGACTTTCTAAATGCAGTGCAGCCATGTACTACTCGCGATTAATCCTTTTGCCTATCCATTTTCAGGATTGCCGGAAACTGAGTGGGGATGTCCAAAATGCCATTCTTGCAGTTGCCACAGTGTACTACTGGCTCCCCAAGGGCCAAGGTGAGACAGTGACAGCAGGGCAGTCACCACTACACAGGGTGGTGGGTCCCTCACCTCTGTATGAAGAAACCCAATATTTCAGAGCCTGATACGAGATCTGGTATCTGCAGGGAAGCAAGTTATCATGAGCAGGTAGTCCCATTATCAGCTGTTCTGTGGAATGTGCAACATGTTTATGAATGAACCACTTCTGTGTCTACTCCTGTAGATTTCCATCTGTGAAAGAATGATAACGTAGGCAGTTGTATTGTTGACTGGACATTCGTATTTATAAAGTATTGAGATTCTTGTCCAAAGTCCTTTTGGAAGTGGGAAGCACATTAAGCATGTTGCTTCCTTAAAAATATCTTCCTTAAAAAAAGTATCTGTGCAAACAGAGCAGTCTGTGTGTTCATCTTTGGCAGTTGCTTCCTGTTGGTGCTTTGTGTCAACTTCCTTGCTTTTTCTCAATCTCAACCAGGTACTACTCTTCGGAAGATGGTACGAGATGCTACCACCGAAGTCGTGGAAGGAATGATTCAACTCACAGAAACAATTCTCAGTGCTCCATTGGAGAGGTAGTAATTTTCCAGAAAAAAAGGAAAAAAAAGTTAAAATTATACTTGTTAGGAAGCAGCATGTGCAGACTGCTTCCTAAGGGGAGGGGCGAGGCAGAAGCAGAGCATCATTATGAGGCACGAAGAAGCAGTGGCCTCATCAGCAGAGGCCCTGTGCCCCAGTGCCTGAGTGAGCAGAGCAGAGCAGTGCTGGTGAGGGTGGCGAGGTTCACTTGAGAGTCCAGATCATCAGACAAGCCCATAGTGATGAGGTCAAGCTGGAAACACAGCCCAGCAAGTCAGGGTCGAGTCCAGAGAGAGTAACCAGCATCAGACACCATCCAGTGATCACCCAGCATGACCATTACGATGAGTCGGGTCTGAGGTCAAGGCAGGAAGGTCAGATCAGTGTGCGTGGATCCACGTCAGAGTCAAGAGGGTATGAGACTGGGTGCAGACATAACTGCTACACATCTGCGATGTAGCACAAACCCGGCCCAGTGAAACAGCCTCTGGGTAAAAGCACCTCGTAGGGTAAGGAGGGGCTGGCCCACACTTCTGTCTTTCTTCACAATGCCTCCTGTCAGCAGAGGAGCTGACCTTGTATTTAAGCCAACTAAACTCTTCAGCTGAGCTATCTAAACCTAGGAAGGTGAAATACACTCAAGGCCCTGACAGTATGCTCTTGTCCCAGTGACTGAGTTGGGTACATTTGCCTACGTGCCTCCTGCCTACAGGAGGATAGATTTTCCTCCTGTCTGTGGCAAGGAAAGATGCTGGGAGCAGGATTCCCATGAAGGTGCTGGATAGCATTTGCACTGTTTGGCAGTTTTTGCCCTTGGAGTGGACTGTTACACACAAAGATTGCACAACTTTATAAAGGTAGTAATTGGACCGCTATGGACTGCTTCCTCTCATTATGGATTGTATGCTACCGCCCTTAGGCGGAGGTCAGCAATCTCTGATACAGACTTCTGATTGGCATGGATTCTAAAAGATAAATAATATGCCTAAGCACCTTGAGAGGCTTCTGTAAGAGGCTCCTGCTTCTTGTTCCAACACATAATTAAACTCAGTAGGAGCCAGCACTCTCTGCTTTACACAGACATGAGATACTAGTGACAAGTTGGTTGGTGACATCTTTCCAGCAGAGCTTCTACTAGCACGCATCATCTTTGGTGCAGAAAATAATAACACAGTCTATCAGAGTGCTGTTATTGAGTCTAACTTTGGGTGGCTTTGTTTTGTTTCAGCTTGTCTCAGGAACAGCTTATATCAACTGGTGGCGTGTGGGAGGCATGTGAGCAAGTGTCTAGCCTGCCACGAGGTGAGCATTGTACTCAGTGAGACTAAGACGTGTTGTCTTGGAATGTCAGTTGCCTTTGCAAGGGCATTCTAGCTTGTACAGTGAAGGCTCGCTCATTCTACAAAACCCAGCTGTTCCTAAAATGTATAAGCTTGGAAGCCAGGCCAGACTCTGCATGGCAACAATGCACCTCTGAGCTCTGCAAAAAGTTCGATCCTATAATCTCAAGATCTAGTCATTGCAAACCTAGATGAACATTGTCGCAAGCTGATCCGAATCAGTGCAGTGACACAGTTTTCGTCCTTTTGCTTTTGCAGATAATCAGGCAGCAGTTGCGTCAGCTCTGGCTTCATGTCTAGGTGTGGTCAAGGATGCTCTGGAGGAGATGGAACACGTAAGGAAGCCCCTAAACCTTTGAGGAACCTGCAGTGATGGTTCAGGGATGGAACACAGGGGTTGTTTTATATACAGGCTTTGATTTAAACTTGTTCTGATATGAGCTAGATTATTATATTCTGTCTGGATCTTAATGAGTTTTTAAACTCAAGCCTGGTTTATTTTGTATACGGTTTCTATAAAGCCATGTCCTGAATTGGGTGGGGAGCGGGAGGGGACAGTTTAGGTTGATGTAAGAATGGCACTATTTGCCAGGTTCTTCTTGTTTGCTTTGTTGGAGTGGGGGATTAGTTTTTCTTAATCCAGTCCTGCTCGAGTTAACAGAACCTGGCAACTGAGATGATGGTTGGAGAGAGATTCCTCCATAAATTATTTGTATGATTTCTAGATTATGGTTTCCCTTTTCTCCTGGATATTGCTGGAATTGATGTCAGGCTCTGAGCTTTCAGTGCATCTGTGTTCACAGGCTCTGGTGGAAGGGCAAGACCCCTACAGTGACATCATGGAAGACGAAGAGTTGGGCTTTCGGGGCAACAGAGACACATATTGGTCAGAAGCTGACCGGAAGCTGCTTAGCTCCTGCGTGGGATTAATGAAGGCTTCTAAAGCTTGCCTGAAGAAGGTCTTGGGTGTAGTGAAGGCTTATGGCAAAGTTGATTCTCCAGAGCAGATCGCTCAGCTGGATGACCTTGCAGACATTGCTAATGAGATCAGTCCAAGGTAAGCAGGTCTCTCCCCATGCTGCTTTCTGCTCCAGAGCAGTCCTTGTCTTTCTTGAGGTCTAGAGAATGGATTAGGAAAACCTTTATGATATCAAAGCTGTGAGCAGGTGGTGGAAGCAGGTGTGGTGGGAAAACTATTATGGCATAGACTGTTGAGAGTGCAAGTTAGGAGAGGAACCTATGTTGCAGCGTGGGGTGGAGCTGTGGCCATGTCTCACACTAAGGTGTGAGTGGCACGCGGATGTCTGAGAAGGCAGTGAGAAGCACCCCATGGGTATGACTGACTTTGTCTCCTTGTCACACACGGCGGTTCCTGACTTACATTCAGGGTGAGTGTATGCTTTGACAAGGATCCGTGAGTTGTGCTATCATGACCTTTCTTCCGTTGCTCCCCTCTCTTCAAGTGTTGACGAGCTGGCACTGAGCATGTATCCACCTGTGAACGAGTTGGCTGTGCGACTCAACGTAAGTATCCGCAGCCTACATGCGGGTCTACACACTTGGCTGTAGAGAAGGGGAAGAAATTGAATTGTAGGTATTATGTTACTGTCAGGGAGAGGTAGGTGTTAGTGATTGTCTCAGTAACAGGTTCTTAGGGATGAAGAGTCCGCTTTGGTTCTTGCACACTTAGGTTCATTCAGAAGGAAATGCGTTCGTCGTCTTTACTTCTTCAGGGAAGAGCATGGCCGCTTGAGCTTTGGCTCTGAACTGTAATCCGTAGAGACGTACAATGGCAGTACCTCAGTAAAGCGAGCTCTAAGGCTGTGGCATCTCTGCTTTATTCCTTAGGTAATGTAGACTTGCTCAAATGAAGTTATCTAAATTAAAAATACAAATTAAAAATTCTCACAGTGAGCGTGGTTAAGCACTGAAACAAGCTGCTGAGAGAAGCAGTGGAATCTCCATCTTTGGCAATACTCAAAACTTGTCAAGGCTCTGAGCCACCTGACTGAACTTTGAGGTGGGCCTTGCTTTGAGCAGGAGGTTTTACTAGATGAATTCCAGGGGTCTCTTCCATCATAAATTAAGTATGTATCTTCTCATATCTGAGGTTTTTTTTATACTTAATTCTGATTTCATGCCTTTGGCCAGTGGCTTGGTTTTTGGGGGGTAAAAAAAGAAAGTATTGCTTAATATCAGATTGCATTACAGTCTGTCACTTATACTTCATGCCTTAATATCAGTTACCAATTTCTAATGGGCTTGTCTTTTTAAAGAAAAAAAACATTTTAACGTATGCTTTAAAAAATAGCCTGTCTTTATTTTCATCTGTCCCAGCCAGCAGTAGGCTCGGAGACACTCTGAGCATGGCAGTGATAGATAATGTCTGCATCAGGATCTGTGGCAGTTTTACTCATTCTTGGCTGTGTTGGGCATTCCTGCAGCACCCCTTTCTTTTCCAATACTGCTGAGCCCCCTTCTTTCCATGTTTGGCTCACTTTATTTTCCTTTTGTTTCTTTCTAGGCTGCTAAGTTGGCCTCGGTATTAAAGAAAGTCTTAGAGATTACAAAGTGAGTATGAGTTACGGTTTTATAAGCGTGTGTTCCCTGCTATGAAGGTTGATATCTTTCTGCCTCCAGTCAAAGATGAATCATTTCTAGACAGTAAATGGTGGCATTTTGGAGTAATTATGATGTTATCCAGTCACAAAGGGATGGGAGTAAGAAAAGGATGGTAGGGGTGAAAGTGGTTCCCACTGAAGACACACACATATGCATTAAGGTTTGGGACTAGAGACATGGATGTGGGTTCTTCCTTGCTCGAAGCGCTCTGGGGCTGTAGCAGTCCTGTCTTAATGCTGTGGTAATTCAGCACTTCACAATACCCATGTGTTGTCTGGATACATAGGTATAAGACACCCAGGAAGGTTTCCTAATGAATTTCCTCCACTTTTGCAGGACAAGCCATGTATGTCCACCATCAGAGGAAGGCTGGGTGCAGTTTCTAACTGATGCAGTAGATCACAACATGAACAAAATCAAGAACTTCACACAGGGTCAACTTTAGCTCTTCCATCTCTACATGTGTTGCTGCCACTGGCTCTGGCAAATGCTTTTCCAGGGAATCTCGCTGTTCTTCAGCTACTGAGATAATGATGAGAACAATGTTTTTAGGAGAGAACTTTAGTGCCACTTGGTAGAACTTTGCCAGGAAGTTGCTTTTTGCTGTTGCAGAAGGTGTCATTTTGCTCAGATTCCTGGGATGGTGCAGTGCTGCATATTAATGCTGTGAATGTGCCCCATTCTTCAGACATTACAACTGCTATGGGGTTCAAAGAACAATAAAATATTGCTAGATTTGCATGAGTGGATTTATTTGTTTTCAGGTGGCAGAGGAAATATACAGAAGGAAAGGGTCTTGCTTCTTTTGCAAGCAGCCCGATGAACCATTAAAAAATATGCAGCACTGCTGCTATTTCCTGTCTAACCTTAGAGAAGAGTGAACTATCTTCCTCTTTTCTATTTCCTCAGAAAGTAGTAGAAAATATTATTTACTACTTTACCAAAGTGAAGGATCGGTATAAGAGTTGATCTCTAGAGAAATGCTACATCTATCATCACTTTAAAGTTCTAGGATATCCCTTTTTTTGCCACGAGTAGGGAAAAGTGATTAAGCAGGGGTGGGTTCAGCACGTATGTGTGGTGAGAAATGCAACATCTGCTCAAGCGTTTAGCCCATCTTTGTCACAGTAAGGTTCAACTCCTAAAACTGGAGAGGGCATAGTGACAGATGGGAGATAGTTGAGTTTGTACAAATAATCAGTCAGACATGGTTTTAAATATAACTTTAATTAAACTGTTAACATCTATACTTGCCTAAGATCAGGGCACAGCTCATGACCACTCTTGTAAGCAGGACAGCAGGACCTGTTCTAAGTTGGTCATCAGGCAGCTGCAACGTCTATAGTTTTGTAGCTCTTCAGGTTCTGGAGTTGAAGGCAGGTAAGACGTGCAGTGAGTCTTCGGGGCCCTGCTTGGATGGGGGTGAGTGGTATTTGCAGCTCTTGACTGCTCTCAGGTTGCACAGAGCTCAACCTGAAAGGCAAGAAGGGATTATACAGGAAGCGCACCTCTATATTTCTAGTTCCCAGGGACCAGGAGATGCATTTGCTGGGCAGGAGTGTGGTGCCAAAAAAAGGAAAAGAAAAAAAAATAATAGAGAAGGCTACCACAATGGAACTGTGATCTGACTGTAGTTTGGGAAGGAGATATGACTGGAGGGTTGAACTCCCCGTGGAGGCATCTAAGGTTACTTTATCCTAATGCAGCTTCTTGAGAGAAACATGGAGTTTTTTTCATGTGAAGGGGAGCATCCCTTTTTGCATGACTCTTGGCTAAGTCAGGTTTGCCTCGTTCTTCAATACTTAAAATTGTACCCAGGGGCTGTCGTTATTGCCGACAGTGGGTAATGGGTGGAAAGATATGTCACAAACAGTATAGTTTTACCCCACTTACGGATGTTCAAGTGGCTAGCTAAAAAGCAATTGATTTCTCGACAGCGAATAATTTCTAAATTTCATCGCTCATTTCAGTGACCTGTTGTCTTAGTTAATGTGTATTTCTGCTGAAGCCTTGTGGTACTTCTCATTACACTTTTTGGTGGCAGGCGGCTTTCCTTCTGCTGTCTAGGCCTTTGGGGTTGAAGCTTTCACGAATGTCATACTGGCGTCAACTTATGTATTACACGTCTGTTGAAAGTTCTGTTATCTGGCTTTTTTCCTTTTCGGTGTGAAAATTTGTATTATCTGTAAATAAAGGATGGGATGCCTGGGGCTTTCAAGCTGTAGCAGTGCCTTCCTGCCATGTTTTGCCTGCTTATTTTTGGGGAGAGCCCTTCTTGTGCAAGAGTTTCTCTGGCTTGTATTGTGTCTCTTTTTCCATTTACCGTTCTTAAATCAATCCGTTTGCAATTACCTGTACTTCCTTTGTCTGTAAATGAGCCCTCGTCCTGCAACCACTACCACACACTTCTCCAAAGGTTCGAAGAGAGGGTTCAGGAGGCTGATCTTCACTGTGCTTGGCTGATACTGTACCATGTTTTCTGGAAACTGTTGAAAGAAGGAAATGAGATGAAACTGAGAGAAGGAAAAAGATTCTTCTATGATTAAAGGGAGATAAATGATCTTTTTCGTGCCAGAGGTCTCAGCCTGAGATGCCAGAAGAGGCAAAGTCCAGCTTACTTTCTTCTCAACTACAGTATGCTGCTGTAGTTTCCTTCTTCAGCCACTGATTTACAGACTGGTGAGTGAGTTAAGAGTCATCGGGGTTTCCTTATGCTCACACATAGACAAGGTAGGAGTGGGAGTACTGTATACGACAGCGTGGCACAACTTGCCTCTCCCAAACTGATGTCTCCGTGCTTTGAAAGAAGACAGCATGAGGAGAGCCACTCAACCCAGCAGAACTTTTCTGCTGCTTGTGACTGTGAAAGCTGTTTTCTCACTACTGCAGTAACAGAATGATAGACTGGTCTAACCTCAATAGCGAGAGGGGGGTCACAAATGCTGATCTCTTCCTGTGCGAAGTAGACGTAGAAGGAGTCCTCGTCCTTCAGCACGGCGGTCAGCCTGAGCAGATGGTTCTCTCCCAACTCTTTTCTGTACTGTGAGTAAGGCACAAAGACCTGCAGGCTGTTAGCTGGAATACAGAGGAGTGAAACACAGATGACAATGCGGATGATAAGGACAGTCTGGACTTAGCCTGCATGGTACCTTACGAGTGTGTAGTGCCCAATTTTGTACTAAAAACTGCAGCATTTAAAAGCTTAAGTGATCCCAACTGGATTTGCAGATTCAAAATCTCCAAGGTGATGTTGCCGACGTATTTTATTTCAATCACCTACAACCAACTATTCAGCCAGCCTTTTGTAAACTTGTGGCTAAGTGCATTTTTCCTGAAGTGGGAGAACTAGATATACTGTTCTAGCTGTGCACCCACTAGAGTTCTTACCTTCATTGCTTTTGAGGGTAAAATGAAACTCTTCCTTCCAAAGCTGAGTAATGGGCACACCATTATAATGTAGAGACTGGGCCCCAACTACCAGGTGAGTAGCCTTTTCTCCACCACTGTGGTTAAACACGTCAATGGAAAGCGGAACATCTTGTCCCAGTGTCAGAGAACTCTTCGACCGGAGGTGGATGAAAATGTTAACTGGCTCTTCAAGGGCAGTAGGAATGAAGCTAAACTGTGTTTCGCTGCTGATGCTGGTTGTCTCAAGTTTCTGTATCTTTCTGTAGGCTTTGTCAAGTACTTCTTTTTCCTGAAGAGAACCTGTCACAAAAAAGGGAGCACATATTTTAGTAGTCTTTCCTGTTTACTAGCGTGAAGCAGTAAATGCAGAAGGAAGGCGTTGAATTATCCTGGCAGTGTTGCAGATAACTGTTTCTAAGAGCATAGCGAGAGACGCTGTTGTGCTTCTGGGTGGAGCAGTTCGAGAATTCCAGTTGACAGGACATTCACTAGATGTACCTGAAAGATTTGACTTGGAAAGATTTGTCATAGTTTTTAAAGCACCTTAGTGCTAATGTCTGTCAGAAAAGAGAGGCAGTTGCCTCTAACTATAGCTGTCGCTGGGCTCAGGCCTGTGTTCCCTTGTGATGGACGGCAGCCAAGGAGACAACATGCCGTAGGCTAAGATAAGGTGGCAGGGTTGGGTCAAGGAAACAGCACTCAGTAATAGATTGTGAAGGGGGAGCTGCCTTTTGGGGGAGGGATTTAGTATCTGGGAGCACAACAGTCCTTTTCAGAAAGCTGGAGTCTGAAATACATCTTTGTATGTTACAGGGGTAACGGGAGGTGAATGTTCAGAGTATACAGGTAACAGAAACCAGGAAAGAAGGTTTTCCAGACAGGAAAGTGCCTGGTGAAGAAAGACCTGGCCTTCTTGAGAGCTGGTTAATGTAATTGAGCAGGATGAAATTTGGGGCATGACCTGCGCTTTGATTCTGTAGACAGCAAGAGTAAGGTGTTCCTGTGCCATTCAAGAATGGGAGGTAGGGACAAGCGGATGACGCGGATGCTCTGGGATGGCTCTGCTCTCTAGCCCTTTGCTCTTTGCGTGTAACACTGGCAGGGAATGTGCTCAGCCACTTGCCTACCCCGTACCTTCAGGATGCTTGTAGTTGTGTGTGATATCCTCACAGCGCTCACTGCCCACACTCTTGGTGCTGATGTTGTTGCCAGTGTACTTTTTGCCACCAAAAGCTGGCTTGAGGGTGTCATCTGTTTTTTGTATCCAGACCTGGCACTTGGCATTGATGGCAGCAAAGAAGTAGCAGACATCATAATCAACATCTGTGTCCCCTTCCTTGATGGCTTTAACAGGGGCTGGCCCACAGAAGGATGCACCTGAAGAGAAAATGTGGCCCAGTTAAGATTCAGGTACTTTACCAACTAGACCTGTGCCTAGTTTAGATCTATACTGGGAGCGGTGAAGTATTTAGTTTAGGAGGACGTTAGGGAGCGGTACTGTGATAGAGCTCTTAGGGCTACACAAGCTGCACAAACCAAACAGATGAATGATAATTTAGTGCTTAAAGTCAACAGGTTGAGTCCCTGTCTTTTTGCATCCTTCCATTGGAAGTTGGGGAAGGGAGGAATATTGAACTGCTTTATTTGCTCCTTGCTCCACTCCCCCCCCCGCCCCCGCCCCCAGCCCATCTTTGATATCTTGCCTTTGCTTTTTTCCTGGCAGGTGGCATCCAGTGCCTGCCACCCATTGTATCCCGGTGGCAAGTCGGCTCGAGCCATCCAGCATTCGTTCCAAACGTGGAAGGTCCTGCAAGAGACAACATCACTGCTTATGCCGAGGGACTGAGCCCTGAGGTACAGTAAAGTTTTAGCCAAACCACAGGCAATTAATGCTCCTTTGAAGGAGCTCAGTGTGTGTTGAGGACAGCAGAGACCATGACTTTTGACACAAGTGGAGTTTCTCCAGCTGGACTGGGCTATCATTCTTCCTTTGTGGGCCCTAGTAATACGGCACTTTTCAGTTTGAGTTGTGACGATGTCTCAATAACAGGTCATGTAGACAGGCTCTCAGCTGAGGTGTCTCCTGTCCACCTCCCTGCAGCTGTTCATCTCTTTCTTTTCCCCCTTTTGTCACTTCCTAGATTAAGGTATTGGCTCAAATTCTTACTTGGGCCCTGCCACATTTTCTTACCAGACACGGGCACTCTTGTCTTGTGGAAGCAGTGTCCCATCTTCATCATAATACTCATCCACACTCAGGTTGCTGTTAGTGTTGTGAGCCCACGTAAAGCCTGTGACCACCCTGGTAGGAATTCCCAGGCACCTCAGAACTGCGCAGAAGAAAGAGCTGTGAATCAGTTGTGCATCCTGCCCTAAGGGTGCCTCTGCTGATAACCGTAGGGCCTTTTTTGGTGCTAGGTCTATTAGGAATGGCACCAGGCCTGCTGTTTGGTCTTTGCAAGAGGCATTGCCCCCTCAGGAAATAAGGTGCGTTAGGTGAATGGTGTGTACTGACACTCTTTTATCTCAAAGCTAGCAATGTTGATGAGGAAACCCTGAGCATCTCACCTCAACTAAAGATTAAAGGTTATGTTACTGGGATCGGTGTTAATCCAGGAATTTAGGGGTATGCTAGAGGTTCTGCAGACCAAATAAGGCTTTGCTCAATACAAAAGTCTTTGGCTGCCGCTGTACCTGAGCACATGACTGCAGCAAACACCCAGCACTGCCCGTAGCGGACTGGCTTGAAGTGCGATGCAACCCACTGCTGGAGGATGGGGCTGCTTCCCAGCCACTTGGAAGGGGGTGTCCCATTCGCGTATTGCCCGGTCCCATATTCTGTCAGGATCCCTCTAAACTCATCGCAGTTCAGCTGCAGGGAAGGAGGAGAGAAAGATGGATTAAGGAATTGCCTCTCTTTGGTAGGTACACCTGATGCTGTTTGAGGAAGCTACTCCCAAGGCAGATGAAACCAAAAGGATTTTTTGTGCAAAGCGTGAAGGTCACAGCTGAGCAGTACAGGTACAACAGTCTCCCCTGAGATTTATTCAGTAAGTGTACTGTCACTGCCAAGAAACTCCTGCAGCACCACTTGTCTGCTGCAGGAACATCAGGAAGGGCTGGAGACGGGCAGGAGGAGCTGTTTGGAGCAGCCCTGGGCAGGCTTCCTCTTTGGTTGCTGTAAACTGGGATTGAGAAGCTGCTGGCCTTCGCTCTGCATTCAGGTTTCCCCTGCCAGGGTCGGGGCTGCTCTCTGCTCTCCTTACCATGGCAGCGACTGTGCGGCAGATGTAAATAGGGTTCTTGCGCTGGGTGTGATCCTTGTCTCGTTGCTGGCGTTCGCCTACATCCAGCAGCATGAAGCAGATGTCAACAATATCCTCCTCCAACTGAAATAAGAACACATCATTTTAGGAGATTTGGCCTGAACATTTGTTCTCTGGACTCCCTGCCAGGGTTTGTAACCGTGCAGGTGATTTCTCCCTTTCTTGCGTAAGTGGGCTGCGGAAGAGAGCTCCAGGCAGAGATTTGGAGGGGGAGAACAACATAGTAAAGGCAGACCTACAGCTTTATTGAAGCTAGGTGGGAAACGTATTAGCCTGATACTGCATCCCCTGATTGAGGGAAAATGATGCTTTTCTGGAGCACTCTCTATGTTGGCACAGAGGTGCTTCTGTGATCTGGTGGCACTAAAGTGGAATAAAATCCCGATCTAATCACTGGCTGCGTCAGGTGGCCTTGGGCAAATTGGAAGATCTACTTGTCCTCACTTTGCCTGTAAAATAGAGACAGTATTACTAAGCTCTGTTAAATGCTTTTATATCTGTTGATGAAAGGAAGGCACACAAGGCCCAGATAGAGATCAATGCATTTCTTCGTATATATTACATATATTGGGTTATAGGACTGCATACACAGGTCTCTGTTCTCCTGTACAGTCTTAGGCAAAGACAGTGAGTGTAGAGAACAAGTTCTTTCATCAGAGTCACAGTATGGAAATGGATAGTGTCCTGCACACACGGGAGATATGCACCCTTCCTCTGCTGGTGGCTGTGAGACAGCACGGACATATTGGACCTCTTGCTTACCTGACTGAAGTCCCAAGGTTGTGCTAGGACTGCATTTTCAGTCCCCCAGTAGATGATACCCTCTTGGTTTAAAATATATTCCTGCCGCTGTGCCTCGTTAGCCAAGAACACCTCATCATCTAGATTAGAGGAAAAAAGCATCAGGAAGAAAGCATTCCTGGTCCCAGATGCACTTGCATCTCTCTCATATCAGCAGACTCCACTCCATGGATTTCATCAGTCCCTGACATTCTGCCCTGGAAAAATACCACAGATTCTGAATTGGACAGGAAAGAAGAGTTTCCTTGTCATCTCTGTTTCCTTATTCAAACAGTTCCTCCAGAGCTAGACCATTGCGCTAGCTAGCTCTTTTACTTTCCTGCCTCTTGTCTTCTCTATTCCTAAGAAAGACACAATGGCCTTAATCAGAACAGTCATAATCTTGACTCATCTTTAAATCTTTATTATAGGAAACACTTTATCAAACCTTTTTCCCATAGCAGGAGGACGGGGCTCTGGCAGTGGAGTATTCCAGGAAGGAGGCAGAAGTGCGGAGGCACTTCCAGCTTTTATTAGCCCCTTCCTCCTTGCTAAGGTGCTGTGAGGAGCAGGGCAGGAGTGATGGGGAGCACTAGGTGAGTCAACCGCCGCGGAGGCAGAGTGCCAGAGCTCAAAAGCTGTGTTTGTGAAGTGACTGATCCCAGCCTTTCTGCCTTTCTGTTTCTGACCACGTACCTTGGCACCAGGGATTAAAGAGAAGGGTGAAGTTGCCCAGGAGGCGGTGAGACTTGGAGGCATGTAAAAGCAGAGTGTACTGGCCGATGGGAGCGTTGGCAGGCGTGTTCACAGAGATGATCCAGAAGCATGGATCTTGTTCTTCCACTGCTGCGCTCCACTGCTTCTTGTCTCCCAGGCTGGAGATGGGAAATTCAGTCTGGGTTCCATCTGCTTTGGAAGGATGTGATCCTGCAGCCAGAGAGATCTGTTTGTGGCCATTCCAGACATGCATCCTCACCCCGTGCAGCTTGCAGGGACCTTGTCTTGGCTCTCTGGAGCCATAGCTCTCCTTTCTTGAGAGAGTTGTAATTCTTTAGCAGCTTAATGCCTAGTGGATCTTCTAAGGCTAGTACTGCGCTCAGGCCTCCATGTTTGAAAGAGGGATGTGTATTTCATAGATTTGTAGAAACCAGGAACAGCCAGAACGTTGCAGACCTGCTGCTCCTGGGATTCAGTGTCTTGTAACAATGCTCAGATTACAGTAAAACAAGCTGGGGCTGAACGCTGCTGCCCTTCTCAGGGCACCCACAAGAAAACACTCTGTTGCAGAAGACACCTGTAACAGGCTAGCTAAGTTTCAACACTCCTAAACCAAAAGGATAGAGAAGAGATCCCGTGAGTACTTTCAAATCACAGAGTAGTGAACCTGCCTGGGTTGTTGTGCTGCAGTGTCTCTTCTGGAAAGAGACCTAGTTTTGACCCTGTGGTCCCAGCAGCAGGAGACTCTACTCTGCCTTAGATGAACTGTTTGTTCACTGCCCTCACACTTCTCAATGTGGGCACCTTGCTCCAGCTCTGGGAGATGGCTTTTGCCACCAGCTCTGTTCTTCCAATGGGTGGAGGGCCAGAGGTATGGTAATGATGTTACCTGTCTGTACTATGAGGGAGGTCCTCTTCAGCTGCCGCAGGTAGTTGTGTAGTGGAGCTGAGAAGCTCACAGTGATGGTGAACGGCTGCCCCCGCCTCACAATAAGCCTTTCAGTGCTGATTTCTTCTGTGTGGTGGTTACTGTTGTTCATTGTGATCTTTAGATCACAGTTTTTGATGCTCAAACCTGTAGAATGAGACAACATAGAATGAGTTTGGGGTTGAGCTGCCCACAGTCTGGCCTGGGGCCACATCCTGAGACACACAGTCAGCAAATCGTGTGTTTCTCCACTCAGACAGTGCCTACCTGCCTTTCAGATTTTCTGCCCAGTAACTGTAAGGACCTTCACTGAGCTTGGTTGCTCTTGTGTCAAGTGGCTAACGAGCTGCCTTTGCTTGTACCTTAGCATCATCAAGTGAACCAAGTGATTATGCAAAAGCCCAGGAAAGGACACGGAGCAGACCTGAGCATTCAAGTGATACAGATGTTGTGGTTAGTACTGAGCATGCACTGTGGCTGCACTTGGACTCTTACTCTGTGTGCTCAAGGGCACCGATGGCACTCAAAGCAGCATCTCTCCACATGGATACATCATTGAAACTGTGCACAGGAGTCAAACTATTACACCCCACTTGCAATGTGGGAGGCGGCAGTTACTGCACTGTGTATGTCTGATATGCACCAAAGACCAGCCACTGGTGCGAACTTCACTGCTGGTTCCAGCGCAACGTGGCTGTGTAGTCCTGGAACTATGCTGGATCGCAGCAAATCAAACACCAGTTGTTCCTTCTTTGCACCGTATCTCACACCCAGAGCTGCAGGAGACAGAAGAGCTCCTCCTCTCTCCTACACAAGCATCATACACATCATACATGCTTCTGTCCGGCACCAGAAGAGAGAAGAAAATTGTCACAATTTCAAGCACCCAACTGCTTGCTCGATGGCTGTAGTGAGATCATATACTTGCGCTTTTCTTCTGGTTTTGGTGGTGTTCTTAATCTTTCCAGACTTCCTGCTGAGAAGCGGATAACACCCTAGATTTTTCTCAGTTTTGGGATCATCCTGACCTCACTTATGTCTTCAGCTCCCAGCTCATCACTAAGATCCTTGAACCTGTGTGTTGTCACTGCTGCCCCTTATATGACTCATGCTGTCACCTGCCTCCCCTTGCTAAACCAGGCTTCTCCCTTTGTTCCAGCTAAAAAAAAAAAAAAGTATAAATTCCAGAGTATTCCCCTGCAACGTAAAGCCATTGCTCCTGTGCTGAAGCCACAACTACTACTCTGTGGAGTTTTCACTGGTTTGCTCTCTCCTTATGTCTAACTGTCCTTGTCCTCTGCATTGATGCCTTCTCCCATCGCTCTTGTCCCTTCTGTGTTTGTTGTGGGAGTCCCACTGGATTCTGTGCCTTGTTTCTTTTTTTCCCATATGGATTTTGTCATGTGCTGTTTTCAGTGAGTGATTCTGGTCTGGCTTTCAAATCCCTTTGCGGCTGTCCCAGTTCATAGCCCTGCACCAGTTCAAGCTTTACAGAGCCAGCTCTGACCTCGTGTATTTTCTTCTCTGTGATGAAGATGTCTGTTCTGGCTGTCATGTAGACTGGTGAGTCACGTGCAGTCTGACTCCCTCCCCTTCATATGACTTCTCATGGATCTTATTGTCACTTTGTCAAGGTTGCTTGGAACCCGGACCCTCTCCTTGCTCAAGTGGCTAAAACTCGTCATCTCTCTGCTTCCGTTTTGTAGCCTGGCGTTCCTCCCCCCATCCCCATGTTAAGGATAACCCTCTTACCTTTGCTCCCAGACTCTCCATGTCTGCCTTAGCAGCCTCTCGCTGCTTCTCTCAAGCTCCGGGTAGGCATTGATACCTGATTCTCTTTGCTGCCCCTTTTTGTGCATTCCTCCGTGCGAATTGAACTCCCTTAGCCTTTAGAGCACTCTGCAAGAAGCCCACCTCTTCTACAAGCCTCGCAAACACTGTCTCAGAGCAGGGACAGTCGCTCTTCCTGACAGACAACTGGCAAATGCTTGGGGCTAACCCAAGTGATTTTTGCTTACCTTGGCCCATGTCTAGTTCCCTGTACCGTGGCAGTCTTCAGCTCCTGCTTGCTCTGGTGGGCAATGGCTCCTTTCTTCAGCTTTCTTTAAAAATTATCCACTTGCGAAGTTGTTTGTTCGATTTCTTTATACAGGGTGGGACGTGATGTTGCCACTTCAGCTTATCTTGCTGGCCTGCTGTGCGGTTGAGGACTCTCTTATCTCTCGACCACACTAAAGAGCAGAAAGGGGTGACTTTTCCTAGCTACAGATGAGGTTAAATTCCACAGTGGGATGCGAAGCCTTTAAAGACAGCCGGTGACAATTTCTTCAAAGAGCTGTGCATTGGGGAACCCAGAGAAGGAAATGCAGATCTTAACTTGGCTCTAAATAACGTACAGAATGTAAGCGTTGAAGGGCTGCTCTCCAGCGTTGTCCCTGAGCTACTTAGATCGTAAACCCTTCAAGGAGTAAAAAATAAAGGCCAATACATTCATTGCCTTTGTGCCTGACTCAAAAAAGTGAAACCACTTCAAAATGAGGAAGCTTGTTAAAAGCAACAACTAAAAAAAGTAGAATTTCTGTAGCATAATGCAGACTGCAGATTTGGACTAAATATGTTCTTAAAGTTGCCGTAATATAAAAGGAAGGTCACTGCGTCGATAAATAATTGGTCAAAAGACAGGAAATAAGGCAGCAGAAATACACAGTTTTCACTGTGGAGTGAGTCACCAGTAGTTCTGCAGACATCTACGATCTTCCACAAATTCATAAATAATTTGAGAAGCTGCTAAAAAGCCAAGAGGTGGCAAAGGTTGCTCAGTTATTCTGAGCAGTAAAGATGAGGGAGGCAGCTATGGGAAAGTTGTCGAGGAACCTGAAGATACTGAATGTCTAGGCCATAAAATTGCAAGTAGAGATCAATGTAGACACATACACAATAGGAGAAGGGGACCCGTATCTTACCTAAGCAGTGATGCATTCGGAGGTACTTGTAGCCACTCCAGAATGAGATTTGGATTTATACTAGATAGCTGCCGCACAACATGGTCCGGTGAGCTTGGTGTTTTTCTTAGTATTTGCATATTAAACTCTACAATTGCTTGCTTACATGCGTCGTTTAAGCTAAATACAAACTCTCGCAGTTTTTGTCATTTACAGCATATATTCGCATAGATCTACAGCATAGATTCACCGTCACAGAATTGCACAGTGGCGGAGGTTTGAAGGGACCTCTGGAGGTCGCCTTGCCCAAGCCAGGTATGTGTCCCGTCACCGCTGCCTTGTGATGGCTGTGTATACGCGTAGTACCATCTCTTGGCCAAATTGGAAACTGCACGTAATATTTGCTACGTAGGATGCACTGATGAGCACTTTGTAAACTGTGAACAGAGAACTACTTATTGTCCCTTTGTATCTTTCGTTACACCAATATGGGCTAAAAAGGCCCATTAAAGAGGTTAACACCCAAAAGAGACTGTCGGTGCCCAGGTGCTTGCCCTGGCGTTCCACCTGGTGAGAATTTGCGATCGTAAACTAGATGCCTGAGATTTTCCATCTGAAAGAAACAGGAATTGGCCACTACAGAGGTCGAAACATTCAGCAGAAGTGCTGAGATTTCCTAGTTGTGAATCACCTTTCTTTCTGCCTGGAATATGCGTTTCTCATATGTTGGTTTTCTTTCAGCCATCAGTTGTTGCATCTGTTAGTTTAAATGCCATTCACATCTGATCCAGCGTTTGGTAAAGGCAACCCCAAACCACTGTCGGCATTACTGATGGTACTCGGATGCTGCAGCTGTTTCTGTATATTGCGATTGTAACTGCGCTGTCAAAAAACGCGTTTGGATTGTTCAGCTATTTTACTGTGCGCAGCCAGCAATTTGCACGTCTCTGTGCAGGTGGACATAGAAGTATTTGCGTTCCTTATATTTGGGTGGTTAAAAGGCGGTTACGCTAACACTTTGGAGTAGTATTTCTTCCGTGCACTCAGCGTAACGGTATTTGGAGTTGTGCACAAAGGTTCTCCGCTCTTCCCGGCTGCCCAGCTCAACTCTGCTGGTAGCGGTGTGTTCTGTGTGAGGGGGCGGGCAAGTGGACAATCCTTCAGATACAATGACAAGTAGCTCTACCGTACGGGTGCTCCAAAGGTGTTGCCCTAAGATCCTCCAGCAAAGATCAGACACTTCAAAAAAATAGTATTTTTTTCAGCAAATTCAGTGACCTTTGACTTACTTTGTCTTGCAGATTTGTTTTGAGGGTGGTTCTTTCGTATGCTTTCTATATGGCTATTGCTTACATGTTTCTGGCTCCAAAAAGAGAAAGTCTTTTCAACAGGAACAGCTTATCTTTGCTGGAGCTCCAGGAACAACATTTGTTATGACATACTTTTGGAAAGACTGGGTTTGGTTTTTCCCTGCAAAATCCACCTCTCCTCTAAGTCCTTCTCACTGATCTCTCCAGTCACAAAGTCAGCTTGATACCAGGTTTGTTTTTCAGGCTTACTCTTATTCAAGAAGTCAAAGCGTGTGAGCTTAAGCTGTCCTTTGTTATAACACGTATTCCAGCCCATTGTCCTGTACAGTTGCTAGCTGTGAACATAATTTGCTCATGCATTTAACACACGTTAATCGTGCTGCTGAGATGTACCACTGTTTGTAAAACTACAGTTGTAATAGATGAGCATTCTGCTTATGCTGATTTCAACCTCTGAACTAGAGGCTGCAATATTGTTAACATCAGTGTTCGCACGCGTAACCTCATGTGCAGCACGTCCATGAAATCACCCCAGTGAATTCCCTTCTTCATTGTAAGGATTTGGTAAGAATCACTCACAGTTAACCGCGTCCAAACCTATACTTGTCTCTAAAATGCAACAAAAGCATAAGCCTGTGCAACTTGCTGGACCGGATCAGAGTGGAGGTTCGTCCCGTCTCACCTGGTCTCTGGCAGTACACAGCGCCAGCTGCCTCGCAGCAACGCGCATCAGCTTCACCCCAGCAAGTGAGGCGTCATCTCCTAGTTGATGATTTTCAAGACTGAGTGTGTCACGATACGCAAGATTTAATACCACTCTTGAGAGTTCTCGTGAATGATAAATATTCTTTGTAGTCGCCGCCTCCTGTCTGCTTTGCAGTCTAACGTGTCATTAGTGGGAATCGCCGAAACACAAGGTGCTGAAATCTCAGCTGAGCTCCCTGTTTATGCTGAGGTCTCCTTCTGCACGTGATATGGCTGATGTAAAACTCTGCACAATGACAGACTGAAATGGCTTTCCTACTGTGTGTTTACCAAGCTGGATCTCACCGAGTGCTATATTGTCATCCGTTTTGCCTTGTTTGGGGCCCTCTGACGTTCCTCTTAGTTTTTTAGTCGTCAATAATTTAAATGGCTTTATGAGCAGATTTTGTACCCTTTTTGCGCTCACTTCTTGCATTGCTTCTTCCAAAAAACTTCATCCAGGTCTAGGCAAGTGTTGTCACTCTTTTGTATCCACCACACCCTTTGCCACGCTCATAGAAATCTAATGGAAAAGTGATCTGTAGAATCCTTGAAAAGCATCCATCCTGCCTGGATATTACTGTATTGCTGTCTTTATAGTGCTTGGGGATTCTCATTTTTTTACAGGTCTAAGCATAAATCCATAAAATTCTTTTGTCATCTTTATTACCTGTGAAAATAGAAGCTTAAAATGTTATGTGAGCATCTTTAATAACTGGGTCTCTTTCTGAATGTTGTGATCAAAAAATACATACATCTAAGTTTCCCTTTTATTGTATTTATTTCCGGCTCTTACATGGCACATGCATGAATTAGATGTGAATTTTCCTTTTTGGTGGAATTTCGTGTTCCTTTAGAACAACAAGAAATGCTGACACCGTGCCTTTTGGTTTGTCTTGTATGGTGAGCAGTGACCTCCGCGCTGAGTACACAGGAGTGATAGATACCAAGTGGTAAAGCAACGCAGCTTTGGTGACAGCCGAAAGAACCAAGGCATTGGAAACTACCAACTTCGGCAATTTCTGTTTGTTTTGAATCTGTAAAAGGGTAGTAATTTAATTGACTGCCTGAATCAAGCCTCTAAAAACTTAGATCAGGAGAATGGAACGACGGGGGGAAACGTTCACCATCCTGGAAACTGATTTTATTGTCTTTCAAGACCAATTCATAGTATGAATGTGTCGTATCAGCTCGTGCTCGCTTAATTTTTTTGGAGTGATCAGAATGCAATGAAGGCTGGGTCAGCCTCTCGGGCATGCTCAGATTTAAACTGCGTACTTATAAAGAAAAATACTGATAATTAGCCATATTTTACTCCCAACAAGTCCCATTGACTTCTGACTAAGGGCCATGTAAAGATTGTAGGTTTGTCGAGAGCTATTTAAACCCTTCCTTGGGCACTTACACATTTTTCTCTGTAATAATCATTAGTCTAATTGAACGGTTGTCTTACATCTAACGCAGGAAGAATGTGGATTTCTTGTACATGGCACCGGCCAGATCTGCATTTTGACACTGGAACTGAGCTGGGTGTGGGTGCCGCGGGCGGTCAATAACGCTGACACCCCGAAAAGCCAGCGCCCCCAAGTATTGCAGAGCTTGGAACCTGGCACGAGCGCTAGGGCTGATTTTCCTTTGAACAGCAGGCTTCCCTTTGCAAAGAGTTAATTAGGATGAGGTCATGCCAAGCTCGTGTGACAAACACTGTCTGAAATTTCCTGGATTGTGTTTAAGAAGAAGCACCGAAGGGATTTGAATGGCTTGGTTGTACCGCGTGTTAAATGTAATAACAGTCTGCATTCCTGCAAGATTTAATGACATTTTGTGAAATATCCTCACTACCTCAAGGCCTTTTCTGAGGCCAGTGGGGGATGGTATACCCTGACTTTCCAAGATCCTGCAAGAATTAATTGATAGGTGCAAAGCTACCTGTTCCCCTCTCCGGTGCCTGGAGAAATCTGAATTCCTCTGTGTGTGTGTGTGTTTGTGTGTGTGTTTGTGTGTGTGTCCTTTCCAGTCTTCATTCCAGTCTCTCTGGGCTGACGAGTTTTCACAAGCTTCCGCATCCCTTGTAACTATATGCGTGGGTGGCAAAATATTGTAATTGATGTGATAAAATAGGAGTTTACATGTTTTGAAGGTTTTCTTGGCTTTAAATCAAAGGCATTTAAATGAGACCTCGGTTTAATCTGTGTCACAGAGTCAGTTTGTGTCCGGGAAACCTTCATTCTGGGGGACGTCGGGACTGCATTGCTGGACAGTAGTAGTTGTCAGGAGGAAAAGGGCAAATTATCTCTTAGAAACATTCAGATCTTTGCAATTTTTGGCTTGTTAACTCTGCAAGGCATAAACGGACACAGTGCTGGGATTTAGATATGGGCGGCGTAACGCCTTCTTCATGGAGGACGATGAACTACTTTAAGCACCTTTGTGGAATGAAGATGTGTGACTGCTAATTGTGAATTTTCATACATGCTTCTGATTATATTGTCCTGAGCCTTTTCTTCCCATCCTGTGCTTTCTGAGCACTTCTGGAAGTCTTGCAAAGCATCTGCCTTTGCAAACAGAAAAAATCAGTCTTTTTTTTTCCTGCCTGCTTTATGGTACCTGCGTGAAAGGAAACAGGTGGAGCTTCCTCTGGCAGAAGTTAGGAGGGCAGATGCAATGGCTTTGTAAGATCCGGTAAAAGGCTGGGTGAAGTGTGTGGCAGCAGGCGTGGGCAGGCAACAGCCTTGAAGGCAGCGCCAGTACAAACCGAAAATACACGTCGGAGGCTGCTTTTTCTCAAGTGGTCTCGTAGGCAAGTTTGGCCAATTCTCCCGGTAGTACAGTCAGAAGTTTCTGACCTGGAGCAAAGTAAAAACACCCAGCGTTTCCCCCAGCCCCCCTCCAATTTTATCAACATAATTAGGACCGATGCATTGTCTGATTGCCTGGGTTGGTTGTGGCTTCCGATCACGGCTACTGGCTATTAGTCCTAGAGCAGATTCAGACTAGTAGGGGATGAGATTACGAAGCCAGAGAGCACTGAAACACACACATTCATTTTCTCGTTGGGAAATTGCTGGTGTTTATGCCTAGCAAAGCCTTTGTAAATGCTCGAAGGCAGTTGCTGCAGTTCCTTATGAAGAGGATACAGTTTGTGGGCCAGTAGGATAGCTCAGTCAGTTTTTCCTGCAATAAATCTTCCAAATTGGCACCTTTGTCCTGTCCGTCATTTGTATTTAAAATGCGATGAAACATAGCAGTCAGCAGCAGAGTCACATGTAAGTCCCGAAAGCTTTTAGCTGTGCTTAAGTTAGAAAAGTTACAATAGAAAGTATTTAGGTAATTTCTATACACAAACCAGTATAAGTATCAGTTTGGGCTTTGTCTGAAACTGTTTCTGGAGCTACTTTGCGAAACTGAGAACCTAAGTAGGCAGAGTGTTGAGAAATTTACTTATTCATCACATCAGCTGCATTTTGTTCTCTCTTTTTGCCTAATGGGAACAGGAACCAGTTTTTCCCCCTCCTGTAAACTCTTTTTAAAATCAACTTTTCTTTTTTCTTCCTTCTTTTTTCTGAGTTGTTGGTCGCCATTCTGGCATTTGTGGCTCCACCACTGCATAGCACCAGTTGCAGTCATATTCTCTTAGCTGAAATGCATTTTGTTTAGATGAAAACAGAATGATTTCTTGAGTTCAATATTCTCTTTTCCTATGAATTCTGAACATTTCTCATGTCCTAACGATCTAACCACCTGTAAAAATAAAAGTTCTTTATGTTTTCCTTTTACTGCTCATTAAAAAGAATAAACTGAGGCAAAGACTTTTTCTTGCCATATCTTCTATAAGAATGCTGTGTATATCTGTGCAACTACATAAATAATATATCTCTAAAGATTATATCGGCTTAGATAAAACTAGGAATGATACTTTTGCGTTTGTGATTGATAGAAGAAGGAGGCTTTAGCAAATGAACGTTTAAGATGTGGATAAAACAGTATGGTCTGGAAGAGAGCAGATTTGGAGATTTTATTAGTGCACCTGCACTGCTTCCGAGTACACTTGCTGTGACATCTCTAATTCCCCAAAATATTTTGTGATTTACATGAAAATTTCCATGTATTCTTGCCTCTGTGGCTTTGTCATACCTGAATGCTGTTTTATCCAATAAGAAATTTCATAGAATCATAGGGTCGGAAGGGACCTCTGGAGATCATCCAGTCCAACCCCCTGCCAGAGCAGGGTCACCCAGAGCAGGTGGCACAGGAACGCGTCCAGGCGGGTTTGGAATGTCTCCAGCGACGGAGACTCCTCCACCTCTCTGGGCAGCCTGTGCCAGGGCTCTGCCACCCTCAGAGTAAAGAAGTTCCTCCTCATGTTGAGATGGAACTTCTATGCTCAAGTTTGTGCCCATTACCGTCTTGTCCCGTTGTGTCCTGTCACTGGGCACCACTGAAAAGAGCCTGGCCCCATCCTCCTGACACCCACCCTTGAAGTATTTATAAGTGTTGATAAGATCCCCCCTCAGCCGTCTTTTTTCCAGACTGAAGAGACCCAGATCCCTCAGTCTTTCTTCCTAAGAGAGCTGTTCCAGTCCCCTCACCATCTTGGTAGCTCTCTGCTGCACCCCCTCCAGCAGTTCCCCATCCTTCTTGAACCGGGGAGCCCAGAACTGGACACAGCACTCCAGGTGCGGCCTCACCAAGGCAGAGTAGAGGGGGAGGATGACCTCCCTCCACCTGCTGGCCACGCTCTTCTTGATGCACCCCAGGATGCTTCATGGAAGATGCTGTTAAAATATCAATTGATTCAAATACAATTTTGCATTAAAATGCCAAGTTTATTATCCAGAAACTTCTTTGGGAGAGAGTGATTTTAGAGATGTAGCCAGCTGAACAAGATTTGGGGTTGAACCCATAGTAGAGGTGCTACAAGACATCTCTTGCATTATATTTTACTTGTTAAATACCTTTTTCCCCTCCCTCTGGAGCCAAATGCTTTTTTTTCTTTCCTAGTAGAGCCAACTAAATTAAGCGATAATTAAGGCTGTATGAGGAGGTGAATTTGTAAGATGTGTATACATGAAAATTTGCATAGTGCTTAACTATAGTGTGTCAGTGGTAGAAATGCAATGTGTTTTGGCCCCAGTCAGGTTGGCTGTGGCGATGATTTATCCTTTTATCTTCGGAGAAGTTTCATTCATTCCTTTAGTTCATCCAGAAAGAACCAGTTTGAGACAGGGGTGCATTGTGTGAGGAGCTGTGTGTGTAAATAAACGTGTCTTAGTCCAGGTGACGGATCACCTCTCTACTGCTTAATGATGTTCTGCTTCATTCCTGTTTTCAGGAACAGCCGTTCCAGCCTGTCGTTACTTCAGGTGCTCTAGTGTTTGCCGCTCCTTAGTCAAGGACACGTCTCTTTTATCTGCTTTTGTACTGTTACTCCCAGTCATTTCGTTGCCAGCTATTTCATGATTTATAATTTATCACGTGATTGAATCATGATCTGAATAGGGAAACTGTGAACTGAGTATCGTTTATTGAATAGCTTCTCATTTTTTCCAGTCGTAAGAAGAGAGTTCTATTGTAACACTGCCATATTTTATTGCTGTATTTCCCTCCTAGTAATTAGATGAGATGATTAATTTAATTATACAATTTAATTATGTCAGCTACTTGGAGAGTACTTTGGCTATTACTGAATAAAACTTCTATTTAGTGAATATAATTAAATTATATTCCATGAAGCCTATGAAACCAGAGATTTTAAGTGGTGTTCCGTGGAAATCCAGCTGCTGTCATTGCTACAAACGCTGAAAACCATCACACTTGATCTTCTTCAAGTTAAATTATATAATGACTTCCACAAGTAATTCTATTCATGAAGGTCCATAAAGCAGGTTAGGGAATGAAAAAGATGACCCTGTCTTTACAGTAGAGTGTGTAGTACCTTTTTATTAATTTCCATTCGTATTACATCACTTTACTTTGGCTGAGTAGTCTGCATTTCTGCACTCCCCGTCAGAACGTATGAACACTGCGCCAGGCTCGTGAACGGAGGTACAGGCTGTATCACTGAGCAGGAGCCACATCAAGCATCACAAATCCCTTGATGTCTGAAAAACGCTTGCAAACCAAGTCCACCTGAAGCTGCCTGGTTCCGCTCTTGTAGGGAATGATTTCAAATTCAACTGTTGAGCTCTCCATGGGGGCCATTCTTGCCACGCTAAAAGAGAGAATACATGTGTAAGTTCAAGCAGGTGAAAAATTCTTGCTACGTATTCTTCAGAGCCCCCAAATCTGACAGTATGGAAAGGAAGAGCCAGAGTAAGTGGCTGCTGTGTTTGTAGGCTCCTAGCACTGGTGGACATAGCCTTCCATGTTCACAGCCCACACAGCACTACCCTTGAAGAACTAATCAAGCTGTAACGGATGTGGGGGAATAATTGCAGTTCTCAACCCGTGATAGAGAATTAGGGGTTGTATCATGAGGGCAAAAGGTACTGAGCGCCTGAGGAACGATCAGAAGGGTGATCTTTAGAAGAGCCCAAATCCTGCTGCACATAATACCCTCAACACTCACAACATTACAGTACTCTAGATACAATCATGCTGTATTTTGGTGTGGTAAATATAATTGCCTGTTGATTTTATGTCCATGGTTAGAAATGACTCTTGGCTGTCCAACACAAGGAGGCTGATGGTAGCACCAAGAAACAGAAAGAACGGGGGAAAAGGGCCTCTCTGCTCTAAGGAGGTACCGAAGCTGAGCACTCCCGATGCTGGTAGGGCAAGTTAAGGTTCAAGGTCAGGATCTAGACCTGAATTTTGTATTCAATGTAAATAAAGCCTCAGTGATTCATATCATTATCCATATTTTGCTATCTTTTTTTGTTTTATTTTCCCTCTCACAGGTTCTTGGTGCTAACTCCCCCTGCATAAATATTTTGGAGACTTTAAAAAATGTTTTTAAACTAATAACCATGGAGGAGATGGGAGAACAATTTCTTATTGGTACGATATCAGTGGACACATTTTTAAGATATTTCATTACAGTGTATGTCCTGGCTCTATAGTAATTTAATATCTGAGGGCAAAAGGGATCATCATTTTCTCTCTTATCCTTCAAGGATTGATTGGTTTTCCTTTTGCAAACCACAAAAAGAGGAAAGTTTTAAAATTTTTGGCCTTTATATAATCCAGTCACTAAATACAGCACTTCGGGTTACATGCTGTTAAAAGCAGGCCATCTCTCCACTCCCTGAGCATTCTGTAATTCAAAGCTTGGCAAAGGAGGTGTGAAAAACTCCAACTTGTACACAGAGAGTACTCACATGATGGTATTTTGCCTAAGGTTGGTGCAAACAAAAGTCATGGGGTTAACAGAATCTTTTTTAAAAAAACCCACTTTTATTCCAGATTTCCCACCAAAGGGAACCAGTTATTAGCTAGAAATAGCATGTACGTACTTGATTCTGAGTTGTTCTTTGAGCAGGCCACTACCTTCTGCTCTCAGCACGCAGTCTGTCACCACCTCAGACAGGGGGTTGGTGAATGTCACCTGGACGTTAACAGGCTCGTGTACCACCGCTGGACCAAGGACCTACAGAGAGAAAACATTCTGCTCAGCCGCGGCATTAGTCTCACTTTTTTCTCATGGTTTTCTCTTTTCATTCCCATTGCAAACCACTTACCCTCTTGGGATCTCCTGGACAGGAAGGAGCCAGGAATTAACACATGTACATATTTTTGGGCATCAGAGTTCAGGCTTGGATCAGCCATCCAGTGTGGCTGAGAAAGAACAAACTACTGTAGAATCTGCCATTTCGTCTTAACTTTTTAACTAGGTCAGTGTATGGTGTTATGTGTAACACCGTGTATGGTACTTATCAGAGCGAGAACAGAATAAGAATGCAAATATGAACTTGGCATATACGGCTAACTACTGTAGGCAGCTTTAGTCAAATTAGCTTCAGTTAGGCTAAATGAAAGGTTTAGGATAAGAAAACATTGGAGGTGTGAGACAGAGGCGAATTGTGGTGTCTCAGGCAAAAAAAAATAGAACGCCAAGCAGCAAATAAACATACTCATTACCTTATTTTGACTGAGATAAAGTGGAATTGGTGTATCTTTGTAGATAATGTAATATTAATTAGCATAATGGAGAAGTCCAGCACCCCAGTTGCGTTTCTCTGTTATTGACTGTATGTTTATACAGAAGTTTCAATCAACAGAAACATAAACCCTTCCTGAAACTTAGTCACAGAACTGAAGTAATTTAATTGAGGTGCCAGCCCTATATGAGCCGACTCTGCTACTTGCATGATACAGCGCAGAAGGCTTTTTACAAAGTCTCACTAGAACTTGGTATTCAGAAATCGCTGGACCTACAAAAATCCAGACTTTTTATTCCTGTGTGTAACTTTGCTTTTCCTGTATGGTGCTAGCAGAGTGGTTTGGGTTAGCTGATCTAGTCCAGAGGCTCTGAAGGACTCTGCGAATTATCGTACTCCCTCTGTGTTGTTTACACTGCAGTAGGTAGATGGCACTTGATCCCGTCTCTGATACAGCGCGTGAATGCGCCGAACTGTCCGAAACAAGTTATGCGAGTTGGTGTGGACGTGATGGGCCAGGCAAACCCCCGACTGTCCCCGGGCAGACAGAGCGCGAGGTCTTTCGTGTAGGCTGAGAATTGCTTTTTATCCACTGTACAACATTTGCCAGAAGTAATTCTGAAGCAGGGGAAAAAAAAAAGCCTCCAGTTCTAATTATTAAACATTTGGGAAGATGTTATAGAAGGTGAAAAGTGCCACTTTTCCTGATAAGGTGAAAGAACTTCCTTGAATATCAGTAATTAGCCTCACAGCCCCAGGTATTATCAGCTAGTCAGTGAAGATGTCTTTGGTAAAAATCAGGCTTTCTAAATAAACTGGAAGAGAATGATCATACTGCCCTGACAAAGTGGAGTCCTAGATGTGGACTAGACCTGTCTCTCTGTCTGTCTCTCTGGAGATAATCTTACCTTGTACCCCTGAGAACTTTATCAGTGCCAAGGATACCACAGCACAGCTATGCCTTGGAAAGGTTTGCTTTTCCTTCGTGTATTTCATTTCACTTGTGTCATACAGGCGATTACTACAGCAACAAGGTCAAATCACCCTCAGGCATGATTTCTCTTCCCACACTCCTTCCCATGAGGAGCAGCTGGAGTAAGGATCCTTGTTGCTGCTTCTCAGCATGTCTTTCTAGGGACACAAAGGGGACCGGCTTTTACCTTGATGGTGAGAAAAGGATCCTGAAGTACAATATCCTTCTCCACCAGAAGCGAGGCTCCCGGCTTGGTTTTACACACAGCAGTCACTAGGATCTTCCTGTCATCCATCAGAGAGTTTTTATACTGGGAGTAGGAGATCTTAAATGAAATCTCTTTCACTGGAATGGAAATAGAAATAGAATTTTCCCTTTTTTTTGTGTCTAAGTACCAGCTATCTGTAATCTACCCATGTTTTCAGGAGCAAGGATGCTATTGCCCTAGGGCTGTCCATTTGTGGGTGTTGACAGCCAGTAGACAGGAATGATGCTTGTGGGTGACTTCTACTTACATTCACATCAAACACTAAATGACCAGGCACAGTTCTGTAGCTGGAGAGTTCTGGGGATGGATGTATGTGGTAACCCTTGCTGGTGGCTTTTTCATTTATCTGAGGAGCATTTAATGCTCCTTCCTTGCAAAGAAAGCGTAAGTGCAAAGATGGTTGGTTGAAATGCCCGTGCTAATGCAGCCGTTCAGCCTCTGCCTTAAAGCCTCTGCTGCCAAAGGCATGGGCTTATGGCTCCCCATTAATTTGCCTTTTTACTTTGCTTCTGGGGAGCTGGTAGCTGAGTAGTGTCTGGTGTGTGCCTCTTAGTTGTTCTCTCTTAACAAAAAAGGTCATAATGTAGAACTAATAGTGGCTGTGCTGGGTCAGACAAAAGGTCACCCAGCTCAGTATCGTTTCTGACAGTGCCCCAAACCAAATGCTTAAGACAGGGCAAATATGTATGTTTCTCTTCCCCTGAATACCCTTAACCTCCAACCTGTGCAGGTCACGTACTTCTTGAGCTGTTCATTATTTCTATGTGATTTGGCGACAAAACAAAGCTATGCCTTGTCCTAAGCTGTAAGAAAATTAGAATTACCTTCTTCAGATCCAAGTTTAATAGACCTCGACAACTGCAAAATCTCTGCTTTTGGTCTTCTGGTGTAGAGAATGGCTGAAGCCCTCAGTTTAACCTTTATGGTCTTGACATCTGAGATCAAGTTCCTGAGTGCCAACGTAAGGAGAATATCCTGGCCGATTACAGGAGATGCATCAAGGATCAGCTTCCCTGAGATAGTGGGTTTTCGTGCAGGCTGTCTCAGTGCTGCTGAAGGTCGTCTTCCAGGTCTTGTAATTTTGGCTTTTTTTCCAGTGCTTCTCACACCAAGCAGCTTCAGTGCTTTTTTATACACCCGCCTTTCTTTCAAGGATCCTGCTTTGAAAGATGACATGGTCAGAGATCTTACGCGTGCTGGAGAGAGTACAATGCAGCCACGATACGGTTCAGGAAAGCCGGGGAGGACAAAGATACACAGGAGGAGAAAGTGAGGTCTAACCGAAATGCTAATTTTGACACAAATGCAAATGAATGCCTGTCAGCTTTAGCTGGCTGTTCATGGGCACCTCTTAGAAGCTGTGAGCAGTAGAAAGATGACTCCTGGGAGAGCTCAGTTCTGCAGAGGCTGGGACAATTGCCATCTCTGCTGAAATTAAGATGGGAAAAAAAATCCTTTTGAAGAAACTCTCCCCAAACAAGTCTCCAGAATGGCTATTGCTGCATGTCATAACAGAAATATTCTCACCAGTCGATCAGAACAGCTGGGACAGAATGTTTTACAGAAGTAGCTTTGACTTTGTATTGAATAAGTCCGTATTTCATCAAGGGCCACAAAGGCCATGGTGAATCACTGTCAGCTGGCAATGAGCCCTAAGATTTTGAAAAGTCACAATTACTTTGCTCCAAAAGAAGTAAACAAATTAAGTCAGGGCTCGATCCAACAAAGGCCTGAATTCTTTTCACTTCCGACCATCAGTAGCAAGAAAACTGTAATAAAGAATTTACCTTCCGGATATTTGTAATTAGCAGTGACATCCACACGGGAGTTGGTGCCCACTGCTTTGGTGCTGATAAATTTTCCAATCTTCTTAGTATCAGAATAAATTCTCTCTTTTCTTTTCTTGCTATAGTGAATCCAAGTAACATAGTCAGCGTTTACTGCTGCAAACACAAATGAGCTGTCATAATCCAGGTTCACATGCCCTTCCTTAATGGCTCTGGTGGAGGCAGGACCACACTGATAGATGCCTGTATTAGAGAGAGGGAGAAGTTAAATGACAGCCTATTGCGAAAGAACACAAATCCTCCTGCTGACAGCAAGAGGGAGAGGTAGTCTCTCCAAAGACGTGTTTGAATGAAGTGCATTGTTTCTATGTGCATTACGGTAACAGCATGGCCAGAGATTCCACATGCATTTTCTATCACACGGCAGGAGCAGAGAGGAGGTTGTGAGGCTAATAAGGTGTAGGGAGAGCTAACACTTCTTATGATGTGTGCTATGCCAAATGTTCTAACCCTCCGAAGCTTGCAAGGCTGTGTGTAAGCTGGCTGGAGAAAGGAGAGGGGAGGCTGGGAGCCGTCAGAAGTACCATCAGACTGACGAGATGTGAGTCATCAATGCTGCACGTGCGTTGAGAAGAACCAGGAAGCTAAATTCGGTAAAGATAACAGTGGGGAATGAGAAGCAGTTTATCTGGAGTTTGATGGGATTTAAATGGGCAAGTAAATGAATCTTTCGATGGAGCTCATCAAACTAGATCAATGGAGTTGTGTCTGTGTTAGTAAATAAAATCAGAGCCAAAGTGTGAACCATTGGTCACCCACACTGTTTACTTGCTAGCTTTTTCCCCCCTTGTCAATGAGGAAGTTTTCAGACAGTGGCTGTGAAGAATTCAGGGAATGGGGCAGACCAGGGTTTGTTCCCAGCAGGGTGTGCTGTTATTTTGGTCTGGGAGAGGGAATTGAAACACAGAAAATTCCATTTAAATATAAGAAAAAAAACCTTTTTCTACGAGGGTGGTCAAACTCTGCAGCAGTTTGCCCAGAGAGCTTGTGGAGTCTCCATCCCATGAAATATTCAAACCCAACTGGACGTGGTCCTGAGAAACCTGTTCTGATTGACCCTGTGCTGAGCAGGGGGTTGGAGTAAACAAACTCTAAAAGTTCCTTCCAACCGTAGCTATTCTATGTCATTTTATGAGTCTGTGTAATGCTAGGGGCTAAGAAAAGCAAGGGTGAGATAAGTGAATTGCTTTTGAGGAGGCAGAGAATCAAAAGCAAGGTAAGAATTAGTGTGCTGTTAGGCAATCCAGAGCCTGACAGAAAAGCACCCTACTGGAGACTGATATGGGTGTTGCTTTTCTTGCGCGCCTGAATTAATCTACATCTCCAGGGAGTAGATAGAAGAGGGTTGTCCTGAAATTTCAGTAGCAATCTTCAGGAGTAACAATATCTACAGCTTTTTATATTTACAACAGTGTTACCTTTGCTTTTTTCCTGGGGCGTTGCATCCAGAACCTGCCATCCATCATAAAAAGAGCCAAGATCTCTTCTAATGAACCAGCTTTCATTCCAGACGTGGAAATTCCTGTATGGGAGGTAGAATAGGGAATCTATCATTCATGCAATTAATTTTATATTGAAAGATTTGGATACATTTCTCATGCAAGCATAAAATAACCCTAGTCAAGGGAAGGAAAACTCTGTGGAGAGACTGTCTCCTTTCTTGAGTACCTCTTTCCACCTCTTTGCCAGCTTTTTGTGTTCAGATCTCTGAGAAATGTTGGGATGTTATGAAAAAAATAATGTTAAAAGGAAAATAATTAATTGCCGAGTCAAGGATTAAATTCTGGATGTTCCAGAACAACATGCTGTACAGCCCAAGGCCTCCTGCGCACATTGCCATCTGTGGGTATTTATCCGCGGTTGCTTTCTACTTCGTGTCACCCTTGTCGCATTCAGTCCACATGGCGCGAGGTGTTTGGTGACTGAAGCACTGATGCATGTGGTACAACACACATGTGCACTTGTTGGTCAAAAGCATAATTTTTCACAGCTTTTCTGAGATGAAGCAGCATGTTCTTCCTAAGGGATGGGATGAAATTTTTCTCAGCTGCATTAAATATGTTACCTTTGTTTTAGAACCTCTCGCTATTGTGCAAGGGATGTATAATGGTAACGATGAAAGCCTGAGACAATCAACCCCACGTAGCACGGGAGCTGGGTCTAAAACTTTTGGGCTCCTGAGAGTGCTCTGCTCCAGGAATCGAGGGACAAGCTGATATCAGTTTGGGGCAAGAGGTTAATCACTCTTCAACTCTTTTTGGAAAAATTTAAACTTTCAGACAGTAGAGACAGAATTAGCAGTTATATTTTCAAAATACATGCTGAATAGCAATGGTACAAATATCTCCTCAGTTAATTCTTCAGAATGATGAAACTAAGCACGAACTGTGTTTCTGAGCACTGCTGATTCTTTGTTATGGGGTTTTATATCACTGGGAGCATGAGGTTGGGGTGGTTTTTCAGGAGCATGATTCTAGATCTTTTAATTAGAGGAGAATATAATGGAAGAAATACTAAGAAAAAAAAGTTATATTTACCACACACTGTCTTCACTCAAGTCCAGGGTCTTTCCGGAAACGTCAATGTACTTATCAATACTCAGATTTATATTCGTGTCATGGGCAGAGTTGAAGTTTGTAATAACACGAGTAGGTATTCCCAAGGATCTCAGAACTGCGATACAGAATACCATAAAAGTTCTGTAAATCTATTTTACAGGTATGTAGAAAGTATTTTTCTGTTTCTCTTGGCAAAGCAGGCTAGTGTGTATGTTTTCAGTGGGGAAACAAACCCTCAGAAACTTCTTTCTCAGACACGATGTGTCACAGTCGTTGTGCCCAATTGCTCTGAAGACAGTTCTGCTCACAGGACATTCTTAGCTGCCATGTCCTTTTTAATAAGAGTTAGATTAACCCATTTATTTTAATCCTTCGTTCTTCATCCTGTTCTCTCTCCCATTTTCTCCCTGAGTTTCTTTCTCTGTTACCTGCTTCATTTTCCTCTTCCTCTCCGAGACGTACCTCTCCATTGCATTGGTTTTCCTTTGTATTTTCCCCAAAGTGACTCATGTCTCCCAGAGCAGCTCTGAATGGAAACTGCTAGGATGAAATGCTTTGCCCGACTTGCAGCTCCCTTTACAGGTCTTCAGACCTGTGATTTGTTTTTGCGTCACCAGTAGGTAAGGCACAACAGTAGAAAGCTGGCATTGTGAGGAGACAGACTTAAAAGAGCACTGATTTTCTTTGAATCCTAACTTTGAAACAGGAAAACTCGCTCTTTTCACCATCCCAGCCTGGCAAACCACTTTGCATTTTGTTTGATGACTCACAAGACTGGGGTACAGTATAACTCAGGCTGTTTAAAATGGAAGAAAATAACGCTTCATGCATGGAGAGCACAGGTTCTTCACTCTCTCTGCCGAAGCTGAAACAGCTTCAACAATAACATCACAAAGTTAAAACTACAGAAATTCTAGTAAGCTTCCTTTCTGATAGTGTTCTTCATCCCTTCGTGTTTACCTGTGCACATTACTCCTGCAAAGACCCAGCACTGGCCATACCGGACAGGTTTGTATCTCCCCCTGTACCACTTCCGAAGGATGGTCACGCTGCCGCTCCACTGCAGGGGGTTGGTTCCTGAGCGGTACTTTCCGTTCCACTTCCCTTCCACTACTCCTTTTTCGTCATTGCTGTTAACCTGAAAGAGGTGAAATTGCCTAAAGCGAGTGCTGTCTAAAAGGGTGAAAAGGACCACAGCTATAAAGGAGGCATCTCAGATAAGGAATGTGTTAAGGCATGGCTTATCTATAAAATGGAAAATTTTTCGGTTGCCTAGTTGTGCATTTCTATGTTTGTGAGGATGGGGGGGTGTTGAGGAGGTGTAACTATTTGTGGAAGGGAATGCACACCAGCCTCGCTGAACGAATCCCCCTTAAGTGAAGAATACTAAATACATATATTAAGTGCAGCCATACCAACACCAGTTTTCCAAAATATTTCATGCTTCTTTTGGTGTTCGAATGAGTTAGCAAATGATTTCAGAATGGACACAGGCTTTCAAATTTACTGAAAAGATCTAATGGACTGATAATCTATTAGGAAAATACATCTGAGATTCAATGTTCCCCAAAAGTTCTTGGAAGTGTTCCTTCAGTTATGAGCAAACTTTTGGGAAGAAGGTAAATTAAACTTTAGGGGTATTTTTCCTTGAGAATAAATCTCCATTTTACCTCTTCTGTAGCTATTTTGTCGAGGAAAATTAGCTACTCCTATAAAACGTTGAGGCATTCACAATAAAGCATTGGGGTTTTTGTTAGTAGGTGCATTGTACAGCCGTAACTAATTGGTGACTTTACCATAGCACTGATAACCCTGCTCACGTAGATGGGATTGTTTCGGTTGGATACATCGACAGCTGGATCTTCGTGGTGGTTCAGGCTTCGATCCAGTATAGACAGAGAGATATCAAGGATACCCTCTTCAAACTGAAATCAAAACAAGCGATATATTAAAGGCTAATTCAAAAATAAACCCAAGGATAGACTCCCCACCTATTTTCCTTCTCCTGGCACAATAGGATGATGTTGGTGATATACGCATTTTCTGTACTTTTAAAGAAAATAAGGCCAAGAAGAAAGCATAAGCACTGGGCTGCTGACTCTCCATAGTATTTTAAAGACAGCATGTTTATGAGCATGGTTTGGGGCCACAGCTACCAGCATTCATGAAGACATTGTGTGACCTGGTGGAAGCGACAAGACCACCCCAGGTCTGTCTCAGCAGGCTCCGCACCATCCTGCATCCCACCATGCCCCTGCAGGTACCCTTCCGCTATGAAACCTTCACTCCGATGGGCTGCCTTCACCGTGTATCAGATGATCTGAACTGAAAAATACCCCACAAAAATAATTATTGTGGATGAGGGTCACAGAGGCACTGTGTTGGGCCCAGAGAACACCAGAGTGAAGCGCTGGGCTGTATGGATGTGGTCAGGCAAGGACGCCACTTCGCCTCCGAGACAGAGAGCAGATCTGGCCCTGTTTCCTTCATTAGTGTAAAAGTAGCCACAGTGATCAGGAGGGCTAATGGAAGTGCTGTTTGTGCAACTGCTGGTGCAGGTGTAAGGCATGAAGTGGTGAGGAATGGTTTTGACTGGCCCAGGGAGTTGCAGGATGGCTGTGTGGCTGCAGGAGGGCTGTAGTTAGGACTGTAGTTGTAGCAGCTGTGCTTAGAAGGCCAAACTGATCTTCAAAAATTCCAACTCATGTTGTTTCAGTTGAATAGATTTGGGATATCCTTTTAGCGTCTTCTGCCGCTTTACCAACCAACCGTGTCAATATTTAGATGTACGAGCCTTGCAATACCTAGAGGTTAACATTGGAGTGGATTCCTTTGCCCTTTACCAGGGTGAAGAAATGAGTAGAATTTTACCAGTTCGTGTAATAGGCAGAAGAAAACTAAAATTGTGCTTTGTTTCTTTTATTTCTGTATTAGCACATGCCAGGACAGGGGAAATGATCCTGATGCTGCTGTAATAAGTGAGACATACATCTGCAAGAAAATAATAAGTGAGAGCAGAATACTGAACTCTTATACTATGAGGTAATGATTCAGTCTCCTCAAGAGCCTATTTACCCACTGTTCTTATTTTCAAAGTTCTGGAATAGGTGATGCTCTTTACCTGTCCATAGTTCCAAGCTTCTTGTTGAATACGTTTTTCCAATCCCTGAAATATGATTCCACTGTCATTCAGGACATACTCCCGTCGCTCCTTTTCATTAGCCATATAGACGTCATCATCTAGAAGCAGAATGAGACACACTGGCTGAACGGGGAGTTGTTTTGCTGTAACTGAAAATCTCACTTCAAGGGGAGTTCTAGGGAACAGGTCGGGCTGTCTGTGCTTTCAGGGTTAGGACTCCCTGCTGTTCCTCTGTAATCATTTAGAGAGGGAATAAAAGAAGCACGAAGTTCCTTTGAGGCGAACTGACTATGCTCCTGTCCCTTCTCTAATCTCAGTCTGTGTCTTACTGGTAGATATTGCTTGGTTTACAACTGAACCCAAGTATCAGAGGGGAAAAAAATTATAGAATAAATATTTGGAATGTTCCTTGCCCCCGATTTCTTATTCTACAAGCAAGAGGCTGGATCTTTGATGCATTGCAGCACTGAAGAAGGGGCAAAAACATGATCCTTGATGCTGAGCTTTACTGTGACACCCAGATTTCCTGGCTGAGACAATGAGTTATGTGAAGGACACGACACATCAAAACATACTTGGACACCAGGGATTGAAGAGTAGCACAAACTGGCCCAGGAGTGTTGAAGAGACCTTGTGGTTCCCAGAAACCATCTGGAGTTTGAGTTTGTATCGTCCGATGACAGCGTCGGCTGGGCTGGATATTGTGAAGTTGATGCATCCGGGCTCGCTGGGCTCCCGGGTTGCACTCCAGCCGCTGGCACTCTCCTCGGAAAGCCTGAATACGGCCTTGGTCTGCTGTGATTCCGATGGGGATGGTCCTGCCAGAGGAAACAGGGACAGCAACTCTGAATGACAGCTGTGGGTGACGAACTTGGGGTCAGCGATGATCTCCGTTCCATATTTTTTTTAATGACTACATTGAAAGAGTTTGCAGCTTATCAGCTTGAATGCTTATTCGGTGTAAACTAGCTGTGCTCCCATCCATAGGATCAGACTATGCAGCCCTCTGCGTCGTGTGCAGGGCCCAGTAAAAGTGAGTACACCTGTAATCATTCTATGAGTGAGGACGCCTGCTCTCCTGAAAACCTGACAGTTCAAAGATATGTAGTCAGGATGAGCCACGCATTGTAATACACATTTCATTAAGAGTTAGCAGCTGCCTGGAGAATTTTTGGAGAAGGCTTTTGGGAAGATACAGATAGGAGTCTGATAAAAGGGGTCGTGTAGGCTCTTCTAGTAACAGGGAACACATGAAGTTAATCAAGGGGAGTTTAAACAGGTGAAGTAGAGTCAGGAGAGGAGACAAGTGGGGGATGATGGTCTGGGGGAGGCTGAGCTGTGAAATGCTCAGGGAACTGCAGAACAAAGACGACTTGCAGCGTTGCAGGTAGGTCTGCAGGAGCAGAGACAAGCTTGTTTTTAGAATGGGGCTGGCGCCTAACTTTCTATTAATTATTACCTTAACTGTCTATTGCCTTAAGGTACAGATTGAACTTTAGAATGGGAACTCCTAAGCCTAAAAAGACAATGAATCCTGAATGAAAGAGGATAAAGCTTAACGATGTGGGGATGGACCACGCAGAGCTGTAAGGCATTGGTGTTTTGGAGCTGGAGCGACTCAGAGGTGAGGTGAGTGCCATGGGGAAATTACCTGTGCTTGCAATAAAGGTGAAGTTGTCCCCAGGTTCTGCTGTTGTTTTGAGGTTCAGAGTGATGCTGAAGGCCTGTCCTCTCCTCAAGATTGCTTCTGTGCTGCTGTAATCAGCGGTATGGTGTGCAGCTTTGTTTAGTTTGGATTGCCAGTTGACGTCGGCTACTTTCAGGGCTAGAAAGGACACAAGGCAAGTTAATTAAAGCGTTGTTCCTTCAAACTTGTGCATCTCTTCAGCTTGTCTAATGCAGTCATTTTTGTTATATTTATATATACGTTCTAGGAAAACAGGAAAATCCACTGTTGTTATTAAAAATTGCAAAATAAACAACAACTTAAATGACCAGCTAAAATATCTTTTCTGCAGGCGTCTTTCAGAGACAGAAAAACCACCTCTTCAGAGAATTAATCTTTGATTTAATAAAATAAAATAACAAAACCCTGTTGTACTTCCGTAAGACTTTGTTAAAGTTTGAAGACTGTTCTGTTCCACCGTGTTCCCACTCTTTTTCTGTGGGAACCCCTAGTTCCCAGAATGCTTTCTGGCTGTACAGAAAGAAATATCAAAAATGTCACGAGCAAGTGCGTGTCTGATCCTGGAAATACTGTATGACAGATGATGAATAGAAAGCTACTATCTTCATTGTCAAACTTGCATGTTATCTTGTTGCATATCTTGTATCTCAGTTAATTTATAGTCTCATTGCTTGAAGCTGGGTGCTGTTTCTCTGTTGGGAAAAGATAACCAGCAGAGGACAGACGGTAGGATTAGGAGTGGTGTTTCTTGAGGCAGTGCTGTGGGTTGCTCTCTTGTATCATGATAGGTTGCCCACTATTTAAAATGGGACACTGAAGCACAGATTGCAAAAGCTTTCAACTTTTCTTGTTCCCCAATCAATTAAAAAACCAAACAACAACCAAAAAACAAACAAAAGCAAAGCAGAAAAAATACAGATCCCTCTATGAACACATGTGTTTGAGAAGTACCCTTCCCAAGTATGATATTCCAGAGGAATTTCATTTGAAGAACATCTCCATGGAAGCACCACATCCATGGTTTCACTGAACTAAGCTCACGGACTTGGTTTTAGCCACACCTTGAATCTCTTGCAATGAGATTCAGACCTGAGGGAATCCGTAGAGTTCTGCTATAGAAGTAGAGAATGTGGGATTTGAGTTTTCTGCTGTGTTTGCAGCACAGAATTCTATTCTGCGAAGCCTTGATGTAGCCATAATTATACTAATTTTTCAGATTTTTTGGAAGAAACATGAATGCGTACATGCAGTTCTGAGGCTGCAGTAAGTGCCTGGAGCGAGTTGCTTTCCTGTAGTCTGAGCATAAATATGTTTGAAATTTTTCAGTTAAGTGGAGGGTCATGTTTCAGACGTCACCTAGAGAAAAAAAATTCCATTGATAGGAGTGTGATGTTTGAGGCATGTGATGTAAAATATCTAGAAAGTTTCTTGCATGCATCATCACTTTGTTATTCTGGCTTAAACATGCTTAATTGAAAAGGACCTATAGAAAACAGCATTCTTACTATCAAGTGCTCTAATTTAAGAGTGAATTAGAACATGTTTCTGAAGGGCAGTTGGGTTCAGAGTTTGGAAAGAAATTAGCCTTGCAACACTTTGCCCATGTATGTCCCACCACTGTGTGTCCCGAAGCGCTCCCTGAGGCGGGCAGCGTGAGCATCATTGGTTGTGCAACGACGCAGATAACAGAGAGCATTTTGCATGTCTGCAAACAAAAATGTAGCACATATAGGATTTAATAGCAGCTGAGCCATGGGTTGGATACTGGCGGGACTCCGACTTTAAGGACCTAAATGGCACCGCTAAGACTTCGAGTGGAGTGTCAGAGGCAAAGACAAGATGTACGACAGAGTAAGAGCAGAGAAGTAGGAAGATAAAGGCGGCAGTGGTTATCGTTGGTTAGCTCTAAGGATTTACTGTGTTAACAGTTTGGTTTGCCTTGCAAAGTCCACGGTTACACAAGCATTTCTAGTGAATATGTGCTGGAGATCAGCAAAAAATGGCTTATGTATGTGGCAAGACCACAATAAAGCCTAATACCAGTCTCTTGTCTCTGCGTACTTCCAATTTCTCTTTGTTTTGATCTTCATAGTTTCAATTTAAATCTTATAATTTCTCTTTCTGCTTTCAGTATCTCTCTGTTGGAAAAAAATATTTTTAATAGTCCTGTCAACATACAATTGGACAAACTTCTTAAAAGTTGTTGTGTGTGTGTTTTGTCTGCTAATGGATAACGTTGGCAGCATGCTCATAAGCCAGTCTGCCGAATCGGTGATCACGGCTGAAAATGCCGATCGTTATACACACAGCGTTCTTGCTGTTGCCTCTGACAGAAAGCTGAAGCTATAATAGAAAAAAATCCTTAGGCTAAATTGTAGATAGACTCTGTGTGTGTGTGTATTATATGACCCTTCTTTCTAACTACAGATCTTTCCGGTCAGCTTGACAGCGAGAGCAAGTGCTAGAATATATACATAGAATACACAGATATTGGGACTGCACTTCAACGAAGCAGCGCGCAGGCTAACGCCGCCACTTTGTAGGGAGGTGAATGTGGGAGTCCAGAGGCCATGAAGTGACCCGTCTGAGGCCAGACATCAATTTGACATCAGAGAGGGATTAGAGCCTGGGACTTCTGTGCGGCAGTCTGATGCCCAAGTCACTAGCCAACAGTGTTGATTAGGTGGCTGCGAAAGCACTGTATAAAGTAGTTAATAGCCATATAGAAAAGAATATGTTCAAGAGCCATGATATGAAAAGAAACAAAAATAAATCAGTTTTAGTAGAATAACCCAAAAATGCATTTAACCTAAAAAGGGCTAAATTGCCAAGGGAACAACTAAATGTAATTTATCCTGTTTCCTCAGCAAATGTCACTCATCTGTATTGGAAGAGTGATGTCTGGAGCAATGAGGCTATTGTTAACTTACCCGCCATGAGGATTCTTTCTTCTTTTCCACACTTGTGCGTAGTTCAAGTTATGGATACAGAAGTGTGCAAGAACATTCTGAATCCTCTTCCACCAGCAGGAGCAATGAAAGACTTAGGACTCTTGACTTCACTACATAAAATAGAGTTTATACAAGATGGGTGTGACCTGTGGTTGCTAGTTACTGTTTTGGTAGTAATATCCTACGTAAGCATCTACTTATGACTACTTTAATTGCACAATCTTGAATCTAATTATGCTTATTTAAAACTGGTGAACAGCTGAGGAAAGATGATAAACACTATCCTGGTGTCTTAACTGCTAAGAGGGGAAAACGTTCCAAACTTGATCTGATGAAGGAAATATAGTCTGAAGTAGACAGAAGAAACTTAATTTTGGATGGTTTGGTTTGTGTCAGTTTAGGTTTTTGGAGACTGTGCAGAGGACGGGTACAGACAAACGTACATATTGTACAACGTGGATGTATGGGATGTGGAGTGATCGAAGTAGAGTTGTAATAATTAGTGTTACTGCTGCTCAGTACCATCATGGCTTTGCATAGCATAAACCACTTTTTTTTTTTTTCTTCTTCTTTTCTTTTTAAGGCAGGTCTGCCTGAAGATCTTTCACATAACTGCATGCAATTCATGCTTTCTTGGAAGCACATAGAGTTGTGGTGTGCTCATCCTCTGTTCCTGCCATGATTACGTACAATACGCATTTCTTACGCGTGAAGCAATACGTCCCCCTGAGGGGCCATTGCTGTGCAGTCACCTGCGCGTCAGGGACTTCTGTGAAGTACAGAGGAGCGTTTAAGGCTGCCTCTGCTTTTAATCACTCTTGTGTGTAGTTTGGCGTTCATAATACATGTTTCTCCGTAGCTGTTTGGCACGGCAGCTTGAGTTGGGCCCTGGAGGAAGCTACAGAGCTGTTGTGCTGGTGCGAGCCCTGCCCACTCTAATTACAGACACCCTGCTCCGCTCTGGAAGCTGCCTCGCGCTCGCTCCTCCCTCATCCTGTATCACAACTTATCTAGAAACAGGCCCTGCCAATTTGTCCTGAGAGGAGGTTGCACGCCGAACTTCCCCAACTTCCAGTGGACTGTGACTGAGGAGTAAGGGGAAAAGGGATGATCCTTCCTTTTCCTCACCTCTACACTTCCATGTCTTATCTCTTTTTTTTTTTTTGTCTGTTGCTGTTTTTTTGTTTGTTTCCACATTCAAGATTGCCTGCAACCGAAAAGGCAAATTAATTACCTGCCACTTAAATTTGTTTTTAAAAAAGGGATCTAATGTTTTGCTATGGCTTCTTGTGTATTCTTTTCCGTAAGAATTTGTGATCGTGTCTGGATGCACCAGGCTCTCTGACCCAAACTATTCTATGAAATGTTATCACCTGTCAGACAAAAGGTGTCCATGTTGAACTCCTGATGACTTTGTGGTTCACAATTGTGGCCTTAGTAGTTCTGCTTTAAACATTTTATAAGTTGGAAGACAAAAGTATTCCTTGGTCTTGAGCGACCTTGCATTGGTGGGCAAAAAGCATTAGTTCCCTTGTGCTGCTGGCCTTCCTTATTAATGCAGGGCTCTCCTGTGCTCTGTGATGCTCGGGGCTCTGTCATGTTACATAGGAATTAACTTACAGATTTGAATATGTAGATGTGTCGTCTGCTCTGTGGCAGGTCTATGCCCACAGGCTACAAAAATATTGTTGTCACGAACCCCGAACATTCACTTTTTCCAGCCTTCGTAGGCTTTTTTCCTCCCCGTTCACAGAGTTATAGGTGTCACAAAACACAGACATTAAGTGAACAGTGGAGGAACTGTTCTACTTCTTAGGTAAGAAACTTAAATGAAGGAAAAAGAATTTTCCTCAGTCTTGTGATGTCGCATATTTCCATGGAATGTACAATTCATTACAAAATAATACAGTTATGAATAGTTTTTATTTATTGCTGACAATTAGAATGTGGTCACAAAGAGACTGTGTTATCTGATGGAAAAGTTAAAACCAGGAGCTTAATACAATAAGATTCGATAAAACAGTGAAACTATTTCTACAAGGAAGGAGCTTCATTTTTCTAGACAAGGAGACAAAAAAAGAAATACAATTAGAGAGTAAATAATTAAGCACTGCGAAAGCAGGAGACTTGATTCTATTGCAATGTAAGAGGTCACCAGTATTTGTGGGAAGTTTCTTGCAGTCATCAGGGTCCCTATACGGAGGAGAACATCTTGCCATGTTAATGCTGAAATAGGAGATCGATTCCATCACATTATGCAGGTGCTACAGCAATGGTTACAAATCCCTTGACGTGTGAAAACTTGTCACAAGAGAAGTCTACTTGCAGCTGTAAGGGCCCAGACTTGCGAGGTGTGAATTCAAAATAAATTTTTGATCTCTCCCTTGGTGCCAGTCGTGCCAGACTGAAAAAAAAAAAAAAAAAAAAAAAAAAAAAAAAAATTAAAAATCAATTAATTCAGGCTTGCATTGTCTTTCTGTGAGATTCCCAAGAAGCAGAACTGCATGATAGCTAGGGCACCAACAGTTACTTGAGACCCAGCCTTGGCTTTTAAGAACTGCTTAGGGTTTGGGGCTTTGTGAAGACTAAGAAATGAGAAAAGATAATACCATCTTCATTTACTCTTGCAGAGACTGATGGAAATGAGGAGTGCTACACCATGCCTCCATGTTAGGGCTGGGCACAAGTTTGGATTGTCAACACAAACTTAAAATAGGAAAACTTGGATGTCAAAGGCCAGCGCTGTCTTGGATGCCTGCTTGGTTCATATCAATTTTGGCAATAATATGATTTATTTTTTTTTCTAATGGCCAGGGTGCTTCTGGTTTGTGTCTCCTTTTGGCCTAAAGTGGCTCAGTCTTTCACTGGAATAATGTTTCCCATATTTTTATGGATTAATACATCCAAATATTTCCAGAGCCACAGAAAGTCAGGCTGTTTTATGATAAAGCAGGCTTTAGGAAATACGAACTGCTCAACGCTGAGTTGATCCATAAAGCACCAGAGTCCAGAGGAAAAGAAAAAAAAAAAAGTAATAGAACATTTTGCTCTTATGTTTTGAAAAGGCATGATTTTCTCCAACTTTAAAGGAGAAGAGAGCAACTTCTTGTTTGGGCTGAAAGGAGGGAGCTATGGCAGTGTCTTACTTGCTTTAGCTCAGACTTATTTTTGTAGTATTAGGGTACCCTCTATAAAAATAGAAACATAAAGCCAAGCTGTAGAAGAAATGTCAGAGAGACGAAAGAATTTGATGTGCCCATTTGCTTTCCCAGGAAGGAAGAATGCTGGCAGTTTTTAGTTGTTAAGGAAGTTCCTATATCTCAATATGTATTTAGTGGCATTTTTATCTTCATAAATAGCAAATATGAAAAAGACAATTCAAGTGTGATTTTTTTTTTTTCTTACTGTGGAATTAGACATGCTGTTGGTCATGTTAGAAGCACTGAGTAAACGCGGTGGTTTTCACTTACTGTATCTTGACCTGTTGATTCATGAGAGTCACCAGTAGCACGCAGCGGCTCACGGGCTCCGGCAGGGGGTTGGCGTACGAGATCTCCAGAGTAACGGCTTTGTTCACTACAACCCGCCGGGGCATCTAAATGACAAAGACACGTTTCTGACCATTCCCTGTTTTACTCTTTTCTGGCGCCAGACCTCGGTCGCGCTGGAAGCAGAGCATCTCTCGCGTTTGAGGATGAACGAGGCATTTTAGGAGCAGTGAATTTAGGTATGCCTTCCCTAATGCTTGAAGCAGGATTTGGATTAGCTGAATAGTGCTGTCAAACTGTGTGCAATATTTTGTGCACAATTTCAGTGAAACAGAGCCCTGACTATACAGACACATCTCGTTAAACCTGTCTGATCTTTGGGTTGCTGAGCAGCATTTGTTGTTTTGGGGGTTTTTTTGGGACATCACTGATTAGGATTAAAGCGTTAAAACAATATAAACTGGCCCTAGCAGATTAGAATTAAGGGATTAGGTCTGCATTTTGGAAGTAGGCAAAGTTGTTTAAAGCACTTGCCAATACCTAGGATACAGATGAAACGAAAACAAGTTCTGTGACCATGAAGCGGTGGCACGTGACTGGGAAAGAAAGAAGGTAATGGAGCTGTTCTGAAGAACGGGGCAGATTCATCCAAAGATTGAAAATTGGTCTCTCAGCTGCTTACTTCCTCAACTTAAGCAGGCAGAATTTTAGAGCAACATCTGAAATTGCAGCCTGAACTAACGCATTTAGCCCCAAATTCCCATCTAAAGATCTGAGCTCCAAAAAGACTCTTTAGTTCTTTCTGCCTGCTTGGGGCATCAGGGAGAGAATTGTTTACCTTAATGATAATGTTTGTGTCCTCTAAAATGATTGTCTTCTCCACCAGCAGCTTTAGCCCCTGCCTGTGCAGGACTTCACACAGAGCAGTAACCTGGATCCTTTTGTCGGTAGTCAGGTATTTTCCATAATAGGAGTAAGGAATCTTTAACCGGATGTGTTTCCCTGGAATGCAGACATGTATTTAGGAACCATTATGTTCTCAAAGAGTGATTAAAAAGAAAAGGTAGTAATTGCGAGGGGTTTTGAAATTATTGAAGAGCACAGAAGCTAAGACAGCTGGAGTCCGTTTCTATTTCTTCCTTGTGAGACTGGCTGTGTATTTCTCTCTTCTGGTGATCCTTTTCTGCTTTAACTCCTTTGACCCTTACAGTTGTGAATGCAGGATTTTGGCCTGAAACTGAGGGAATCTGGTCATCTGCATTTCACTGGATTCCTGTACTTTTGTATTTCTTATAATTTCAATGTATAACGATTTTTACCTATTCCCTCCTTGCATCCTATTTGTTTTACCTCAGTAAAGAAGAAAATTTGGGTCAAGTGGCACAGAGATCCTGTTCAAGTGACCTGCTCAGCTGCTTATTGTTGTAATCCTACAACTTTTCTGCTAGGTATGGAAAAAAAATTTGTCTCTGCAGCTGCTGGGGGTGAAAAAGATCTCTAGAACAGTTTTAATAGCCTTGACTCTTCCAAAGAGACAGTTTCACTGTAACTTTTAACCTTTTTCCTAGTTAACTTCTATTAAAGTGATGCCTGTTGAGTGCCAGAAAGCATACATCAGAGGTTTTTTATTTGTTAAGAGTGCAAGATGTGTTCCCATACGTGTAATAATCACCACAGACAGACACAGGTGTGTGTGTATATGTGTATGTATAGGCACACATGACACACACATAGGATCATAGAATGTGTTGGGTTGGAAGGGACCTTTAAAGGCCATCTAGTCCAACCCCCCTGCAGCCAGCAGGGACATCTTCAACTCGATCAGGTTGCTCAGAGCCTCATCCAGCCTGGACTTGAATGTCTCCAGGGATGGGGCCTCCACCACCTCTCTGGGCGACACGTATCTATAGTGTTGCTTCTGGAGCTATAACATCAATGTAGCCTTCTGTAAAACATTTCATGAGACCTTCAATTCCTGGTCGAACTAGGGAAAGTTTTTGGGGGGAGGGAAATATCTTGTAAAATGTAGTCATAAACAATGCTATTAAGAGAGGGAGCAAGTAGATGGGCTAGGAGGCTGCTGGAGGTATGATACTGATGTTTCTTACTTCCAGTTGCCTTCGTGTGGCTAAGAGGAGGGCTATATTGGCTCCTTAGGGACATGGGAAGTTACCTTGTTTAGAACCCAGATCCACAGAAGTGGTTGCCTTCAAGATCTCTGTTACTGGTCTCCTCGTATATAGGACGGTTGATGCACTCATGTCCACCTTCACAGTCTTGCGGTCAGAAGATAGGTTATTGAGAATTAAGAGTAGGGTAATGTCTTTGCCGAACACCGGAGGTTCAGCCAGCTTGAATTTCCCAGAGATTCCAGGGTTTCTCATTGTTTCTGATGGTCTTTCACGCGGAGATTCTGTGTGTCCTTCTGTGATGTTTGATCCAAATATCTTTGCCAAGGCCTTTTTATAAACTTGTCTTTCCTCAGAAGAACCTGGTCGAAGGAGACAACCGAGTAAATTTCATACTTTTTGTTGTCATCGCGCCTTCTCTGCGTAAAGGCTTTCAGAGTGATACAGGGCGTCAGCTCTGCATCACCCAGAAATACGCAACACCTAAAAGTTCCCCATGTTTTTATAAGCCTCTGTTCAGGTTTCTCACAGGAAAGTAATAAACACGTGTAATAAGGTGAATAAGGCACTAAAATGAAATACGATGCATTTGTATTTGTTAGGATGCAAGAATTCTTTTTTCCTTGGTCAGAACATGCAGTAGTGTGGTAAGTGTTACTCGCCTGATCTGATGATAACCAGCCTCTGTATTAAATATGGTTGCACTGAAACCTTGGGGAGTGAAGTATTGAAATGTGGCCACTAATTCTGAATAGCAAACTTTTTTTTTTAAAAAAAAAAAGTTAAATACATTCTCCTCCTTTTTTTTTTTTTAAGACTTTGAGCCACAAACATTAAGCAAACTATTATGAAATCCATAACCCTAAACTTAAAAAAAAAAAAAAAAAAAAAAAAAATGGAAAGACCTAGGTACCAAGTTTTTGAGGGAAGATAAAAACATTCCCGCAAACATGCAGCTATGCAGTTCTTAACCTTTGCTGCTTTGTTTGGTAATTACAGATGAGTGGCACTTAGTCCCTTTCCTGTTTCCTAGTAGTTTTGTTTCCTGAATCTGATAACATGGAGACTGAGTCTGCATTGGGGAGCGCAAACACATACCAACTGAATGGCTGGGTGGCTGATGGTGGGATGTCGGAGCAGAAGCGGAAGAGAGCATAACTCGGTGAATTTATATGGTCAGAGAGGGAGACGGAGTGAGTCACCCCTCTTGGGAACGGGGTGTAATGGGGCCTTCAAAAGGACAGATGAGGAGTTGGAACGGACACAGCAAGGAAGAATTTATTTGCTGACAGAGACTGAGCATGGAGATGAGCATCTCCGCATGGGAGATGGATATCTGGTGTTAGAGGACTGGAATTTAAGGTTTTGGAATAGTAGTTTGATTGTTGCCTCGCTCCCTCTGCCAGATATGCCAGACAAATAGTACTTATTAATCTGTAACTTCCCCCACTACAGACCTGTGCACAGTTCGTGATATGTGATGGACTTGGCTTTAAGACTTTCTGGTATGACAGCTTGAGAGTTTGCCTTGGGTAGTAAACCATATTTTATAGCCCTGTTTTGTGTATATATTACACTTTGTGCTCCTGTGTAAAGGAGTAAAGTATATTTTGTATTGTGTCTTAATAAGGAAACTACTAAATACACAAACCCAGAAATATACAAATACCCATTGTATTAAGAAAATAGTGTGAGAATACTGACAGAAATATTTTTCTGAAGGAAGGGGAGAGATGCTCAAACAAAAGAGGTTACCCATCCTAGCTCCCTAGCACCAAGAATTCAATAGGGGATAACTGTGATAACAAGAAGAACGGTCTGTGGTAATTCCTTTACCTTCTGGATATTTGTAATTACAGGTGACATCCACACGGGAATTGCTGCCCACAGCTTTGGTGCTGATAAACCTGCCAATTATTTCGGTATCACAATACACTCTTTTCTTAGTTCCATCGTTGTATACAATCCATCTGTTGCAATCGGCATTCACCTCCGTATACACAAATAAGGTGTCGTAATCCAAGTCTACATCTCCTTCTTTGATGGCTCTGACAGACGCAGGGCCACACTGAAATAATCCTAAAACACCGGGGGGCAAAAAAGGCAAACTTTAGTCCTGCTCAGTTTAGAGAAGGGATGTGAAGTCATGCTAAGAATTTACCTTTGCTTTGTTCCTGTGGAGTCGCATCTAAAACCTGCCACCCATTGTATGGTGTTCCCAGGTCTGGGCGAATGAACCAGCTTTCGTTCCAGACGTGATAATCCCTGGAGACAAAGAACAATGTCTACAAAACATAGTAATATAGAGTCATATGAACTTCCAATTCTAAAGGAGAAGGAAATATTTTTTTTTTTAAAGACTGTCTAACATGTGACAGGAGCTGGCTAGTTATAGCAACCCACTACTACTCTTTCAAAGGGCGGATTTACTGCCTGCTGTTGAGGTGTGGACCTCAGGGCAGGGAGGGAGAGAATACAGATGGCAGCAGCTTGCTTTGGGAGCGATATAAACTGTAGGTGAAAGATTTAAGCCATGGATATAGGCAACACTTGGTGATTGTGTTCGGTAACCCTCCAATGTGGGAAATTCTTCATTTAAATAGGCACTTAAAATAGCTATACTGGGTCGGATAAAACGCTCATGAAGTCCAATACTCCACCTATAGCAGTGTGCAGCAGCACGTGTTTAGAAAAGAGATGAGAACAGCACGTGAATAGAATGAGCCTCCCCCAACACAATTTCTTCCAGTCAGAGAATTTGGGACTTTCTGAATCAGATGTTACATCAATGCCGCTGGGTTTAATTGTCATTAGTCATCTTATTCTCTATGAATCTCTCTTGACCTGTTTAAAAACTCTTTATAGCTGTGTTTTAAACAGCATCCAGTGGTAATGAGTTCCACAAACTCTGAAAGGAAAGGATAGCACGAAAGACTGGTAAAAGGTAGGTCACAGGAGAACCCAGAAAAGATCCGTTGGCTGAATTTTGTTCAGAGGCTAACGTTTCTAAGGAAGTTCAGAGGTGGAAGACTTCCATATCCTTCAACCACATACACTCAGTGAAAGAAAGCAGACCAAATAATGCTGACATTTTGGTGAAGCCTGGTGTGCACAGGGACTTTGAGCTGGATGATACGCCCTTGGGCCCAGTTAGCTCGCTTCCTGAAAGGTGAAGCGGCTGCAGAGTAAAGATTTTAAAACTGGAGGGCAACTAAAACACAAAATGGTATTATTTAAAGAATATCATGTTTCTTTGGCTACTCAAATTGTGAGGCTTGATTGATGATCACAGATCACTTGCAGTTTACGGCACTGGACTTAACAATGTCCAGTAACCAAGTCTGGAGAGTGTCGGGATTGTTCTCTCTCCAGCTCCCACAAAGGGAAGGTCTAGTTAAGGGAGTGCTGGAAAACCTCCTGGGGAGGCTCCCATCTACCTGGGGAGGACAGGGGCTGAGGAACACAGGCTTTGGATGTTTGATAAGAGAAAGTTATGGCAGCAGTAATCCGTTAAGAGCACAGAAGGTACACAGCTGCATTGTCGGGAACAAAGTGGTTTGGTGTCAATAATCAAAACAGCCTCAGGAACTGGTACATCGTCAATGGAAATGTACTTTTTAAAGAAAGTTGCAACTTGTTTGAGGCCAGGGACTGCAAAAAATTGGGTTGGTTATTTGAAGTAATTATTATCTTAAAACCATGAAGTATGTTTTCTGTCCAAATTGCTGTCTAGTGTATTCATTTAGATATTCGTATTAAATTTTGTGCGCTCACTTCCTTTTGTACTACTAGTGTTCATGGTGTTAAGTCTTATAAATCCTCTCTCTAATTTTTGGTGAGATGCAAAAGAAAAAAAATCATATTTACCATGTGGAATCCTTTCCGATATTAAGACTCTTTCCAGAGCTGTCATAGTACTTATCAATACTCAGGTTTCTATCCACATCATGGGCAGAGTTAAAATTTGAAACCAAACGAGTTGGAATCCCCAAGCACCTCAGAACTGGAATATATTTAAAAAAAACAAAACAAACACACACATACACAAACAAAAAAACACACACAGCTTTAGTTTAGTGATTAGAAAAACATGTGAGAAACAAAGTGAAGTGTCTCAATATTTTGTGAATTCTTCAGCATTTGCAGTCTTCAGAGCACTGTTCCTCTTGCAGAATTAATTGCTTTGTAGTTTTGATAAAACCAGAGGTCACAGATGCCTCCATTTCACCCCCGTTTCATAGTCCTCTATTCGGAAAGCTTACCTGTACACATCACGCCTGCGAAAACCCAGCACTGGCCATACTGCACAGGCTTGTAGTTGTCCTGACGCCATTTCTGGAGGATTACCACGCTGCCGTCCCACCTGGAGGGATTCTCATGGGAATGGAAACTTCCTTGCCACTTTCCCAGGAGAACTCCATTGTCATTATCATTTCCATTGATCTAAAAACAGGCCAATGGGCAGAATGCACAAAATCTGTTGTGTGTAATGCAGCATATCTAGTTAATTATTGCTGTTAGTTATTGCAACTAGTTAATATCTAGTTGCTTAAGGTGCAGGCGGCTGAGGCTCAGTGGTATAACTAATGCTTTCTGCTTAAGCGTGTGTAATTCAGATTAAGTTGTCCGCTTCTTACCATGGAACTGATTACTCGGCCCACATATTTAGGATCTCCTCTTCGGGATACATCAATGGCTGCGTTCTGACGATAGTACAGGCTCAGATCAAGCATGGTGAGACAAATGTTTAGAAGGTGATCTTGAAACTGTGGTCAGATAAGACAATTTTTTAAGAAAATAGATAGTTTCACAAACAGAATTAGAGGAGATTCTACTGCAGTTCCTCCGTTTTAAGATATTCTAGCCCAACAGCGATAGGGGTAGTGAGGCATAAAGACAGTAGTGTGCAATTCACGCTTGAATATTGGCTAAAGATGGGACTAACTAATTAAAATAATAATAATAATAATCTGGCAGGATGCTTTTTGCCATCAGAAGAGGTGACAGCAGTAAAACTAAAACTGCCAAGCTTATTCTGACTGCAGTTATTAGATTCTCTTGAGTTATATCCCTGGAAACTTTCAAGGTGAAGTTGGATGTGGCTCTGAACAACCTGATCTAGTTGAAGATGTCCCTGCTCGTGGCAGGAGGGTTGGAATAGATGATCTTTAAAGGTCCCACCCAACCCAAATGATTCTATAATTCTATGTCAATGTCAGTTCTGGCACGTTATAGGAAAAACAGTGGGTGCGTTGGAGCCACACAAGTATGTTGTCACTTGTGCTATGGATGCTTTGGTCACAGATGAGGTCCACGCTTGTACCATGAGCTTCAAACACCTGTAGAAGTCAGTCCTAGCTGCAGTGCTGGGCTAAATCTTCTCTCACACTGCGCGAACCACAAATAAGCCTAGCCAGGTTTCTTTGCTTTTCGTATAAATAGGCATATCTATCAGAGGCAAATAATGAGAAGAGAAAATGCTATTGGAGACCGAATAAGAGCTGAAATGAATTCCTTATGGCTTACCTGTCCGTAGTACCATCCTCTTGCTTCAATGTACTTTGCATTGCCCACAAAGATTATTCCATTTTCATTTAGAACATATTCTTGTCTCTCATTTTCATTAGCCATGTAGACAGCATCACCTGAAAACCAAGTTGCACATGCTTTTACACTTAAATCTGAGAATATTAGCAACCTTTCAAAAGCATTTGTATCTTGATTTGGCAAGGGGAAAACTACTATTTGGGAAACAGGTTGTTATAGCTCCCTGAACATGTGCAGTTCAGTGAAAAAGCCTGCTATTGTATATGGCTGGAGGGGTGGGGAATCCATGTTATACCGCTTTAACTTTTTTCCCCTAATTATAGCATAGCCTTTGTGTATTTTTGTGTATTATCTAAACGTCCCCTATCTGTCCATTGCATTTTTGTGAGAAAGATTGAGAAAAGTCTAGGCTAGCTCACTGGGTTACTCTGCCTTCTCAGGGTAGTTAGAAGTAGAATAGACATTTGAAGAGTCACACAGATGACATTTTTCCGCTTTCCATTCATGTTTAGACTGGATATTAGGAAAAATTTTTACACTGAAAGGGTTATCAAGCATTGGAACAGGCTGCCCAGGGGAGTGAGGGAGTCACCAGCCCTGTAGGTATTTAAAAGACGGGTAGACATAGAGCTTAGAGATATAGTTTAGTGTTGGTTTTTGTCAGAGTTAGGGTTGATGGTTGGACCAGATGATCTGAAAGGTCCCTTCCAACCTAGGCGATTCTATGTTTGTCTTGTTTTAAGATTCCTAAATGAAGATCTCTACTTGCCTGATCCAAAGTGCTATCAGAAATATTATTAGGATAGTCTGCTCTCAACCATTCTCTTTGATTTCAGTTCCTCTGAAGTTCTCAGTTACCCTGATTTCCCTAGTCTGAGGCCCAGGAAACAGCTGCTATGAAACCATTGGCTTCCCACAGATGTTTAGGCTGTTGTGATCACTCTTTAGGTAGCAATATCTACTTAGCGCTGTGTTTAATTTCATAACGTTTAAAATTATTTTCTGAAAGCTTCAGGATTTCAGGAGACACGTATAAAAATCAGCTTTTCTATTTTGTTGAGTCAGCTTCTTTACCTTCCTATAGGAACTTCCCATCCTTCCCTTCCTGAAAATAAAAGATAGTGTAATTTAATTTAAATATTATATCATATGATATAAGTCTCTCTGTAGCTGTCCACACTATTTCTTTAAATAATATTGTCATTGTTGATTCCCAAGCTTATGGGCCTGGAGAACTGCGTGCAGCTCCAGGTGCTGTACTTCAAGTTGTGGATCAGTTGGAAAGAGTGAGAGGAGCACTGAGGATGCTCAGCAATCCTGAAAATATACTTATGATTTAATTCTAAATTATTTGAGGTAGAAAAAAAAAAATAGGGGTGAGGACTGGGCCAAGTGTGGTAATCAATGCCAGAAGTTTTGGTGAAGAGGATGGGGCAGAGGGGTGGGGGAGCGGGAATCTGTCCTTGGTGTCTATTGTATGTAGGATGAGAAGTTATGTGCTGAAATCAAAGCAAAGCAGATTTGGTTAGTTAATAGGACAAAATTCTAATGGAAAGGCTAGTGTTTTATTGGAGTGAATTGCTGGGGGAAGTACTGGAGCTTCCCTCGTGGCTGGTCATTAAGAAGAAATTCAAGATCTGTCAGGAATGACCTAAGTGCTAAACTGAACCTGCCTTAGAACATGGTGTGGGACTAGATAACTGTCTAAGATCCTTCTGGTGTTACGAGTTTATGATTCTGAGTGATCTAAATGTCCTTCTGTAATCACTTGAAGGACATCTTTTTTTCTAAGGTTTATACGCTCTCAATTAAATGTGCTAGAGCCAGTTCTTTGAATAAGTATACTTAGACTTTTTTATAACAACACTATTTCTAGCAATAACTTGGAGCAAAATTAACATTAGTTTAAAAGGAGGGGAAAAAAGCCCCACAACACACCATAACACATCTCTTCCTTTCAAATATAAATAAATAGTAAGAACCCCTTCTTCTATTACTCTCAGCAGGCAAGGAGAAAAAAAAACACAATCAGCCACAATAGTCCTCTCTTTTTTAACAGTTATAGAAAGACACACCACTATAGACCTAATCCTTTATTAAATTAGTGCCTTTTAATACAAAAATGCAAAGTTGTTATCTCTTCTGTCCTCTCATTCTGGAGTTAAAGTTTATCCTTGCATAGTGAGAAACAATCAGGATGTAAATTTCTATTGATAGTTTTTAAACGGTATGTAAGTACACTTTCTAACATACATATACTTCTAGTAATTTCTTTATATAACCTTTGCCACTGAAACAAGTGGCAAGTACCAGACATCTAGGGAAAGAGATACCTTCTACAAAGTTTGGACATACATATCCTTTTATCCCCTAAAGCTTTACAATTGATGTTTTCACTTGTGAGCTAGAGATAAGCAGTGTATGATCATTTGTTTAATTCATGATTAGCACTCTTTAGCGGTTAACTGTACGTTTCTTCAATAGCACTGGGATTGAATGCATCATTCTCAGAGGCTGGCTTGCAAGTATCTTAGATTTCTCTTTAAATGTCCTTGAGACGCTTTAATAAAGTCAAAACATCACTTTTGTTTCACTGACAGGTTTGAAACAAATACATCAGTGAATTAATAAGCTTATTGGTTTGTTATCATTATGGTAAGATCAGTATTTTCTGTGCCCAAGTTCTGTATTTATTTCAGATATACGACCTCTGAAACTAATTGCTCTCAGCTTGCTAAACTAGGAATTTTCTCTTGTCCAAAAGGCTTTTCATATGTTCAGTTACGCTAGTAACCCTTCGCTGAGCATGTTCGAATTCACAATTCCTCGTCAGGAAAGATTAACCGGAAGAAAATTCCAAATGAGATCTTGTCACCTCCTACAATGGCATTAATATTTAAATCTGAGTGACTGTTCCCTCTGATACAGTTTAAGATTGCGTTTGCCTTTTTCAGGGCCATTTCACTTTGGTTCTCATTATTTGATTAACAAGTACTTTAATATTCTTCATGACTTCCAGCTGGTAAGTCTGCCATTGAAAGTATTGTTATTTCTCTGAAAACATACGGTCTTTTATTTTGTATTATTATATCTTATCCCTTCTCAACTACTCCAGTCTCTGAGGCCAGCCAGCTGTGTCTATGTGGTGTCCCAGCCCATCTGTGTCTGGACAATGGGGCTTAGTGTCAGCAGATCAAAGTCAGTAATGAACCATTTGATGGGAGTGCTTTTTTCAGGAGCCGCTTAAGGATCCAACCCAATACTTTTCGTTTAATCTCTAGACCTGGCTGTTTCCTTGTAAGTAGTTCTTTACTGATATTACAGTTTATGAATTAATTCCTGTCTTTTACAGCTTAACGAATAAGGGCCCATGTGGAGCCGTATCTACAGACCAGATCTGTCATTTATCCTCTGAGAAAATAATTTTTCTCTTTCCCGTCTACTGTGACACTTACTACAGTGGTAACGTACCCTCAAACTGAATCTGTTCCTCTTTGTCAGGATCAGGGAGCTACTCCGCTCTGCAGAAGCTTATTCAGCAGCATCCAGCTTTAAGGACACTCCCTTTTGTTTGTCAGCGGTCGTTGCATCATCTGATAAATCTGGAGAGCTCTTCTGCAAAAGCATTAGTTTTAAACTGGAATGGCACAGCCTAATTTTTCTCAGCTTTCATTTGAGAATGATTTGTCCGGTCTCCTGAGTACCGCTGCTACTCTGGTGTTCCAGTTCAGGAGCCGTCAAATATTTCAGTCCCTGCAGTGTGGTTTCCGTCAATTAGAAGTTACACCACAAGTGATCTTTCAGGAGGTTCTGGGAAGGGTTTTCCCCTCAGGACTGTCTATGCAGAGACAGTCTGAGTTTCCTGAACATGCTTCTATAATTATTTCTGTCTTCCAAGACATCCTGAGCTAATTAGCAGCTTTTTTCACATTGGCTCTCGACATATTTGTTAGTGACCTTTGACTAACATATGGTCACAGAAAATAGTGGATGATTGTGGTCACTTTTCTCTTCTGTCATAAGCTGTTTACTCACTTGGCTGGCGAAGAGCTCCCTTAATTCTAGAGCGGTGTAGTTTAAGTCTAACCTAGGTTTCTAGACTATTGCGTATTTGCAAAATCTGACTTTAGGAAATTGCGTTCCTTCTGCAACATGCTGAGGCTGCAGAAATAAAAAACGGAGCAGCAAGAGATGTCCCTTTTCAACCCGTGACGAAAGACGTAGGAAATGCCAGTCTGCTTCACACTAGCCCTCTCTCAGTTTTTATAAAGTTAGTTGAGCTGCTGTCTTTGCAGGTAACATCTACAAGAGCACTCTTGCTCGGATTTAGGTGCAAGTCAAGGATGTTGCTGTATGTTTGCGTCAAGTTCTGAGAAGTACGTGCACTTAGGAAGGTCTGTCAGCCCTTGTTTACAGAAAAAAGTGATCTGCTCAGTCTTGAAGAGAGTCTGATATCACCCCGCATAGCACATTTCATTAGGATAAAAGGGGGAGGGAGAGATGCAGCAGCAGCTTTTAACGTAGTAAAACCAGATCTCTGAACAGATAGCTGAGCTTGGGTCAGCAGTGGCAGCAAAGACACAGCTTGAGGGAGCAAGCTCCCTGTGCGGATATGAAAGCAAATAGGTCAGTTAAGTGCAAGAGCAAAGGCGTTGGTACCTACCTGAGCACCAAGGGTTGAAGAGTAACACAAACTGCCCCAGGAATCTGGAGAAGATCTTGTTCCCCGAGGTTACCAGGAGGGTGAGATTGTACCGTCCGATGACAGCATTGGCTGGGCTGGAGATTGTGAAGTTGGTGTAGCCGGATTCGCTGGGTCCCTGGACGGCGCTCCAGCCGCTTGCTCCTGCCTCAGAGAGCTTAAAGACGGCCTTTGTACGATGAGATTCTGAGGGGGACGGTCCTGCCAGAAAGAAGGGGTGATTGATTTCCATTCCAGAGTGTGGGTTCAATATTAACTTCACACTTGAAACGAGCATGTCGCGGGGGGAAGCATTAAAAATACACGAAGAAAAATTGCATCTCTAAATAGAATAAGGGGAGAAGTGCCAGGGATAAAGATTATGCTTCTATGAGAACATGGATTAAACGAAGGGAGCGTTACCTATTTCAGTGACAAATGCTAGGCTCTCCCCGGTCTGCCTTGGTCTGTTGAAGTGGAGGGAAATAGTGAAGCCTTGTCCTCGCCTCACAGTCAGCTCGGTGTTGGCATATTTGTCAGTATGGTGCGCGCTTGCGTTTAGTGATGGCTGCCAGCTGATATGTGTTGGTGTCAGATCTGTAAAATAGAGGAAAAGACACGAAGCAGCAGCATGGAAGGAAGTCATTTGCTGGTAAATGGCATGATGAGGTTGCTAAGAGCAGTTACCTTTTACCGGAGGACGGACAACTTAAAAATCAGAGGCTCCATTAAGTTGATTAAATCTGGCGGTCAATAATAGAAATTTTTGCCTGGAATTTGTTACAAGGCTGTCATATGCTGAGGACGTAGATACTTTCTGTGCAGTGCTGGATACTGTTTTATCATCGGACTTAAAAAAATTTACAGGGGCAAATCAGTGCCGTTTCATGGTCAGCACCAAATAAAATGGCCTGTAGCCCCTCTACATTTTCAACATATATTTTTTTTAGGATCTCAGAAATGGCTATCTTGCCTTTCCTGCTGACATCCTGATGCCATTTGGCCTGGCGTAGGGAGAGATACATAGTGAGAGATCATCTGTCTTATATGAATGATCAAGGGGTGTTTCAGGACATAAATTGGAGCTTTTGTCAAAGAAATCAGTCTGACAGAATTTAGTTCTGTGCGAAGTGAGAACTGGACCACTGGGATTCCCGCTCTGGTATGCGTTACCTTCATTTCCTGGAGGAATTCTGATGACTTACAGTGTGCTTGGAGCTCTCTGATATTGAGTGTCCTGCACACATGCTGTTATTATGGTCTGTGGTGTAAAACCCATAAAGTGGCTTTTGGGGCCTTAAATGCTAAGCTTGACTTTTTGGCAAGTGAGTATGTATATGATCTTCCTTGTGAGATTGGTTTCCCTTCTAGAGTTCCTCTTTTATTGCCAGGCTTACACTTGAGCAGTTATTTTTGCCTTCGGGAGCTCCGAGAGGCACCCTGCCCTCTGTGACTCCACAGAGCCCACCTGCAGCGTCGTGCTGCGCCTTTTGGCGTATGCCGAGGGCGAGAACCTTAGTGAAGATTCTTCCAAATCACTCTTATTAATGCTAGTATCATAAATGCCATGAGGTTGGGGGGTAGGGAGGGACAGGATGGGGGCACATGACCGCCACCCTTTTAAAGGGAATTCAAAAGAAAACAATAACAACAACAGAGTGGGATGGAAAGGATGGATTAAGGCCATGGCACCAGGAACCATTATAGTAGGGATCTTCACACAAGCTTCCAAGTCTATCTCATACCATATAGCACAGCAATGAAACGCTAAGGCAGATCTGAAACGATACTGCTGCACTTTAAACTACAATTTACTTATAATCTTTGAAGAAGAAGCAAAAATAAAATCTAACTTACGCGAAAAAGTGCCATAATCAAATTCAAGGAAGAATATATTTTTTTTATTTGTAGTCTAAGCACAAAGTAGTAATGTGAATAAGCATTGATGGGCTGAAAGAGAGACTCTTTAGTACGACTATCTGGGACAACAGTGAACTGCAGTAGGCTTTCCCTGCAAAGCAACACTTTAAAAACTGATTTGAAAATGTTTGTTTCATCATCGAACGAGAGAGAACCCTGCTTTGCAATTGCCCAGTTCAATAATAACCTTCATGGAAAACTTTAAAAGGAAACAGATATTGCCATTACTGTTTTCCTCTAGTAGGGTTTAATGCCTCCTCGAATTCCCATCTATAGGCTCCATGCTCACAGGATGGATTACACTAATTCTGTTAATACAAAGCATAACGCATCTCTGAAATATCATTTAAAAAATGAAGGGGTTAGATGGAATTCCATATGGTGCCTTTTGAAGTAATGGGAATTTCTTTTCTTTTTATTCCCCCCAAAACATCCTCTGCTTAGTTCCAAAGTTATTCTCAAAGAGGTCTTAATAATAACAACAATAAAACTTTGAAAATGAAGTGCAAGAACAAATTACCATATAAAACTTCCTTCAGATAAGAAATCTGAGCAGATACCTACAAGGCACGGATCCTAAGGAAACAGTCCTGAATAAAGTTAGGGTTTCCCTGCTCAGGGGAAGCAAATGACACGCAGAACTCACCTGCCATTCCCTCAGCTTATGAGAATTGCATGCACCTTCTACTTTGTTCTTCAAGGATGTCCAAGTCACATTAATCATAAGAAGAAAAAACCCAGCAATCTTTTCGTGCTGTCAGCTGAAATTGGAGAGAAGGGAGAGGTACTTAGTTGTTATTAATACCTGCAGCCTTGTCAAACGAATTAACTAGTTCCTATAATATATGTATGTCTAATGCCAATGTTCCTACTCAACGTGGGTGTAATTATGGGAGGAGATACCAAAATTATTTACTCAGAGGAAATGCGTTCTCTTGAATCCCAAGACAAGAAGAACTTCCTACAAAGGATAATAGGTGTGCCATGAATAAGTTATCTTTAAGGATGAGGAAACAGGGAGTGTGGTGGGATGTAAAAGCCATATGAAGGGAAAAGGAGCATTTCCTGATTACTTAACTTCCAGATTGGTTAATGTCACTTCTGGTACGCTGTGAGTTGGTTTGACAGGGGGGTTTTTTGGGTCTCAAACTATCTCCAACACCCCCTGACTTCTGTGAAATTACAAACTCCCACCAGAAACAAATGTCTGTTTACCTGTGATGGCAGCCAGCTCCATACTACTATTTCAGCAAAAGTTTTATTTCGCCCCCCTCCCAAACTATTAACAAAGAGTAGTTTTTATCAGTGCAAACTCTAAGCCTTCACAACTGTGAATATATTTCTATTTATTTCTGTACCTTTGCTTACAAGTGTACAGATAATAAAGTGACATTGCTGTTGGGAGGAATATTTATCTGTTTAAGATTCCACAGCTCTTGTTTTAGCACCCAGTAAAGACTTAAATTAGTCTGAATTTTGCTACCAAAAAAAAAAAAGGAAAAAAACTGAAAAAGAAGCATAAGTTAAATTCCAATACCTGTTAGAAAGGTTGATTTTCACCAAAAAAAATAATGGCTTCTTGCACTTTTTTGAGAAACTTTGATACCACAAAGACTAAAGGAATACTTATGACACTCGTGCTAGTCCTGTCCTGAAAGAAAAACACTAAAACTTTTCCCACTTGGCAGCAGTATATCTGGAATGGTGTATCTCCACTTACATTATAATTCAGAGGTCCTTCCTCCTCTTGGAAGCTTCCAGGCTGTTCAGGCTGTCAAAACTTGTTCCAGGAATCTCCTCAAATGGATTTGATTGCTGTTCAGAGCTACTTTACTTGGCCTTTACTTGGCCTTTTTCTCTTTTCCTTAATTCATATTCCTTGGAAACCATAAGAGCCACAAGCCTCTGATGTTACCTGGTCTTCACACACAGCCCTAGTGACAAACCGCATCGACCAGTTCTTAAGTTCAGGCGTTCGGTACTTAGAGTGATTGCTTCAGATGTTACACATTGCTCCCTCTGGAGTATGACTGTTTCCTTTCTTCTTCTTTGCTACTCACGCAAGTAATTAAATCTCAGAGCACTTTTTCTGTCTCGGCTGCAACCACCTCCTTTACCTCTGGATGTCACGCCTACAGTGGTGCTCTCCAAGCCACCAGAACCTCTCTCAGGCTGGCCTACATCCCAACCGGCACCTGCTGGTCGCACCTTCACCACAGCAAAGCATCAGCAGCTGCTTTTGCAATCCCTTTGGAATGCAGTGGTCATGGTTCCTAAGTGACTAAGGACTTAACACGGTCACAGGTGTTTTTCCTAGCTCAGTTCCACCCACCCATCAGCCAAAAGGGTTCAAAATATTTGGTTCCTCCTTTTCCCTTGTTTCGGAGCCTTAGAAATTGCAGTGCAGTTTGCTAACTTTCAGAGAAAAACATACACTTTTTTTCTTTCATTCACCTCCTTAATAATATTGTTTGTTGTTTGCATTGTGCTATTGTGTCCTTAGGGTAACCACATCGTACCTTACGCTTGTATTGCTGCTACTCTTTACTAGAAAGAGGAGATCAGTACAACTTCCACATAAAACCTTGCAGAAGCCCTTCTGTGAGTCTGTAGCCAGGTAGACACGCATTTAATTAGACACAGACACGTTAACTCCGTGTGTGTGAAAAGTGTTTCAGGGAAAGGGTGTTGCCTTCCTTTTAATTCCCCTAGAGATCCAGTTTACAAGCTGCTCTCATTTCAGCTAGTGCGATTCACTTGACTTAAGCATACTCTAGTTGTTTCCACGCATCCATGAGGTGTAAAAAGAAGTCATTAAGTCTATCCACAATCTAAATCCAAGGCTATGCTCGAGCTTGAACTTCTATTGTTTGATCTACATGATGAGAGCTTTTGGCTCTGGTGAGCCTTGAGGAACACCAGGAGGAAAAGACAGGGTACCACTGTGCGCGACTGGCACATCCTCGCTGTAGCTCATCTCGTTCTATGTCCAGGACAGTCTCATACTGACGTCACGTGGGTGGCAGTGGAAAACCAGGTGGCTGCATGTGCCCTCCTAAGGCAATTTTGCAGGCTACAAGCACGAAAGGGGTTTATAGCCTGTCCGAGCTTGGGCTGCTCATGTGAGAGTGAGGAGTCCCTATGGCAAGTCCCAGGTACCCGGGCTGTGTGGTGGAAGGGGGAACACAGAGGTGGCTCCAGGCACTTGTGAGGTTGTTAGTGGCTTCCTGGCCCAGCAGTCCAAAGCGCAGTAGAGCAGAAGCTTGACTTCCCATTCACTTCACCAACACGGTTCATTTTCAGTCAGAGACTGAGTTACTCGTGTACAATTACTGGCCATAAACCAAGTCACTCACTGGACTACAGCTACTTCACTTGTTGCTGGAGCCCAGCTTTTGGCCTGTACCTGTCCTCCTATAAAGGGTTTAAATAAGCTTTACTAAACTTGAATTCTGAAAGATGACTTCCTGACGCACCATCTCTAGTGAAGAATTCCTAACTCTTCCCAAGTTAAAAATACCTTAGATTTAAGATTACCCTCCCTTTGATTGCCAAAGAAGACTCTCAGCCGGTGTAAAATACCAGCATACAAAAATATCATGTATGTTGAGCTGGGCAATTATCTCAATGTGTTTGTCAAATGCCTCTCAAATGGGACACTACCCAAATTCCTTTTGAACCTTTCCTATGCCTCATTTGGTCGCTGTGATTTACCAAAAAAGGAAATATCAGGACAGACTTTGCAGCAAAAAAGACAAAGCTGAATGACCGAAATCGTGCAATTCATCCTGGCTCCCTTCTAGTATCACGGTTGCAGTAAGGAAAAATGCTGCTTTGACGGTCCACTGAATAAGGCTTTGAATGTGTAAAAATGAGTTTGCGAATGTTTGTGTAGAGACATCTGGAGCCAGAAAGAATGATTTCCAAAGAAAGGCAGACAAAAGTCAAACAAACAGTCTCTGAATAGAAGGTAAGATGCTCTTTGTAATAACAAGGACACTCACAACAGTAAATAAAGAATCAACTATTCCTCAGTTTATTTAAAATTACAATGTAAAATGTTAACGATATGATGTTGGTAACACCTTATCACAGGAAGCAAGGATTTTGGCTTGCTAATTTTCTCATTGTCTTATACGAGATTTCTTATGACATTTTGTTGTTTATACACGCACAAACCATTCATTGTATATCTTCATGTTATTCAGTCACATTTACCATCTTAAAGGTCTTGATGTTTGCAAATTTATCACAGGAGAAATTAACAAGTAGATGTTTGGGACCCGCCTCGAAAGGGATGAGTTTAAACTTCGTACTGGAATTCTCACCGGCTTTTAGTGGTGGCACGCTAGAAATAGGAAACAAAGGGAAAAATATAAGCTGAAAACAGGCCTGTGCATCACGCTTGAGGTTCTTCACTGACCGTCTCCCATCTTAAGTCAGAATTCCTATCAGCTCAGCGTAGGATGGCCATGAAAAGACCACGCCAGACTTGGCTATCTGATAGGTATTTAAATGCTCAAGCCCATGCGTTAAGGTCTCTCACAAATACATTACGCGGTGCCCCAGATAAGCACACAAACGGGGACGTGCTAGTAGCATATGAGACAAAACCTCCTGCAGAGCAGGGGGTGTAAAGCACACCACTGAATTATTAAAGAAGAATAATCTGAGACCATGAAGAATATTAATACAAACGCCCGAATTAGAATAGATCATAGCACCAAGAAAACCTCAGTGTTTACACAGCAGGAAATTCTGAACGGAAGTTAAAATGTTTTATACCAATATATTTTGTAATTCTTCGAAACTCATGTTTATGGTTTTCCCAAACAGCCTTACCCTGTCACATTGTCTTGTCTTGCCTGAGGATAGTTGTATGGGATAGGCAACAGGCTAAATTCCCTCGGGAGAGCTTGTAAATTATGGGATACACTGTTCCTAGTTACTCAAGTGCAAATGGCAACGTTAAGTTGCTGTCTGTCTGTGTGTGTGTGTATTCAGTTAAAGAGCGCACTCCTACATCCCAGGTATTTTTTAGAAATAACTGCATTTGCTAGCATACATCCACATTTGTGTGATATTTTGTATGTGTACAAAGCAGGGGACAGTCTGAAAACTTAACCTTTCGGTTTCAGTTGTGAAATACTGAAGGAAAAAGAGCAAGTCAAGATACTAAGTCATCAAAACATAAAATAGGAACTTGGGATCTATAGTAAAAGGAACCTACTTCGTTCCAGTCTCTTCGTTCACCATTTAATAGTTTCTTGACTCTGTTTATTAATCTCCTAAGATAATTACTTTGTAGAGTTCTGAAAGCAGAGCTTGAAAATCAGCGTATCTGTAGGTCTTGTTTTGGAAAACTTTTTTTTTTTTTAATTTAAAAACTGAACCCAAACCACGCTTGTATTGTAATATTCACCATTCTTCTTATTCTCTTCCTGCCTGCCTCATGGATTTCAGCTGTCTTCAAGGGAGCAGCTGCTGGCCATGGTGTAGCCTGTTGTGTAAAAGCTGTCCTCCTTAGTCGTGAGTTATTGTGTCTGGAATAGCTACGCGCGGAGCATACTTGGGGTTGTACTTTTCAGAGGTACCACCCTTTGAGACTACAACTTGTGTCTAAATGATCTCTGTTCGTTTTTGTTCCCAAAGCTTGGATACTGGTACAGCTGCTTTTTACATGTCTGTCTGTCTGATGTCAACGCAAATGGTTTAGAAAGGTGAACACCCAGGTTGGCACCTCCAGTCCTTTTAAGAAAGCGTGGGGAAAAAAAATAATCCTGGTTAACATGTGCTATAATTTGGGTATCGTATGGGCAGAAACAGTCATGTATCCTATTGTTGGCCCTATGATCAGTACAAGAAGGTTCAGCCCATCTGGCCTATAGCAGCATAGACACCCTCAGCAACACTTACTGCATGGGTAAGCACATATTTTTTTGCTGGAACTGCGGAGTCCTGCTAGATAGGCAGGAAAACAAGTTCTGTCCAATTACTACAGCAATTATTTGCCCTCCCAAACTATGGAGCCAAAGCCTAGGTTAGATGAAGAGCTGGTTCAAAGCCATGTGCTTCATTAGGAGATGTTACATTGACTGGCCTCCCAAGTTACAGCAAGAAGAAAACGCTTTCTCATCCCACTGTTCGGTTCCAGGTCATCCATGTGGAGGTTCTTGCTCACGTATCTCTAATAGCAGGAAGGAGGCATTTCTCGTACTTACTCTATCTCAAGGATTCCTCTGAGCAGGTCACTGCCTTCTACCTGCAGCACGCAGTCTGTCACTTCCGTATCAATTGGATTGGTAAATATCACTTCCACATCCACTTCTCTATTCACTTTTGCTTCACCAAGTACCTGTGCAAAGAAAAAGGCTTGAAAGATCAGGTTCTCTGTATTCTTTCCTATCCGAGCCTTCTCAGTCATCAGAAGAGGCAATATTAAGAGATGCTATGATGGATCATGGCAGAACGTGAGCAGAACATCTCTTTCAGGGAAGAAGGTACTTGAAATAGCTCATTTTTCTCTCTTCTCTGCCATGGCAGTTAGAGCAAAGGGACAGCGATTTACCTGTATGTCGATGGTAGGATTGTCCAGGGCAATGTCTCTTTGCACTAGCACTTGAATCCCACCTTCTACATGACATAAAGCTGTCACCTGGATCGTGTTGTCTGTAGTTAACTGCTGTTGATATTCAGTATACGGTATTTTAATGGGAAATTGTTTCTCTGGAAAGGAAAAAAAAAAAAAGGAATTGATACATGCTTTTATAAGGCCACGGAGTGTCATACCTAATATTAGTATTTTCCTTTTTTGCTGTGTCTGGGAATAGGAAGGCCTTCAGCCATCACTGCCAAACTCAGTTCATGCAAATCTATCAGTTTACTACAGAGAGAGAGTGATTTCTTCAATGTTATCCATCCTCCATTCCCTACTACTATATTGCCTGGCTTGTTTTCCTCCCAGATGCTCTGAAAGGTAAGACAGCTGGAGTTTAAGGAGTTTACTAGTGCCGCCCCATCTGTTATGGGACATGCTCTGATAGGCCTCATCAGCCTGTTTGCTCGTGATATACTGAGATGATCTGAATGACGATTTTGATTTCTTTTATCATTCCTAGCCCTATCTGCTTCTCACTATCACGTGTTTTTACTGTAGTTTCCATGCTGTAATTCAAATCAGGGACTACTGGATGGGAAGGGATCTCCTCTGTCTCTGAATCCAGGCAATTCCACATTTTTGGCCATTTGTACAATAAACATCAAATTCAGAAAACTGTAGAGTAGCTAGGCTGCGTGTAAACACTGTGAGCCACAAAGTGCTTTCCAGCAGCACACAGCAGATGACAAGCAGAGGGAAAGATGACAAGTCACCAATGCGGTCTTGCAAAAGTAAGCAAGAAAATGAGGGCAATGTGCATTTCCTACATTCCTCCAGTAGCAAGAGATGTGTTAACCACAAATCCTAGCAAATGGAGCGTACCTCCAGAGGAGGGCAAAAATCTCTTCAAATGGTCCCTGCCACCAGATCTGGGGAAAAAACTCCCTGCTGACTGTAAATTCGGCCACTGGTTTCACGCAGCCTGTGTGAGACCGGGACACCACAAGGTGCCCGTGGGACTGGGATGCCATTAGGTGTATAAACCCTGTCTTCGCCGAGAGGCCGATTCCTAATGCTTTAGGAAAGGTGGTAGATCCCAACTCCAGAAGTCAAATTACATATTAAAGAAATGAAACATTATTTCTGCTTCTCAATAGTGACTTGAAGCTCAAGATTAATATAATATAGTATTGGTTGTGAATCAATGATCTTTCAGTTCACCTTAGAGATGCTGATATATCTATTAACCTAAGCTCCTAATGGTAACTTAATTTCATCTTTCCAACAATACTCGTATTTAGGTAGAGAATTTCTTCCATAACGTTATCAAACTCCATCTGAAAAGAATTTTTAAAAAAACTTAGGTCCCTCACTCCTTAGCAATTCTTTAATACAAACTTTCTTTTCTGTGGAGCTTAGCGGGATATTTCAGTGATTTCTATTCCTCACGCTTCAGTTCTATTCTACTGTGCTACTGCGTGAGGTTTCTTGTTTCTGCTCTTAGCCACGTCCTATTACCTTTCAATAAGGCCCCTCATAATTGACCAGAACGCTTTTAGTTGGAGTTGATTTCTATGCTGTTGTCTTCATCACTTGGTAATGCAAATTTTGTTGAATGAAACTTCATGTCTACTCACCATCTTCTTCTCACTCCTGAGATAAATTTTCCAAAATGTGAATAGTACTTAAGGAAATGGTGTGAAACATGCCTTTTTAATATGTTTATAAGTGAAATGTAATTTTTTTTAGCCTTTTCTGCATAGAAATTTAAGATTGCAGTTTATTACAGCTTTTTTTCCCCCCCGAGTTCACCAGCTTCTAATGCCCTTTTACTGATAAAACAATTATACAATTATGATTAAAAGTTATTTGATAAATTACCTTCTTTAGGAGACAGAGTGACAGATATAGAGTCCTTCCAGATCCCATGAACTGGTCTTCTAGTGTACACGGTGCTCCAAGCAGTCATATTTATATGAACAGTCTTAGCGTCAGACTGTAAGTTTGCAAGGACCAGAATTAGATCGAGATCTTTGCCGATTTGTAAAGGCCCAGCCACCTTGAACTTCCCTGAGACGTCAGGCTTCTGCTCGATTTCCTGCGGTGTCGGTGCCGTAGGATCGAACTTATCCTCAAGTCCCAGCTTCTTCCGGGCTTTTTTAAAAATATCTCTTTCTTTTTTAGAGCCTGTCAGAGAGAACCACGAAAATTATCCTCAGCAGTTAACACGCATGTCTTGTTTTACATGACCGCTAGAGACAAGCCAACAGAACACAGCGTTTGTACTCCGAGATGAACAGAGGCTGTTTTCCACAGCCACACCTTGCGAGTAACATCACTGCCCCTCTAGTAGCATTTTTTTGGTGATGTAAAAATCTTGAGTCCAAAGTTTCTCACTCTTTCCATTTCTATCCCTTTTTATGGTTGTTAATATTTAGAAATGTAAATTCTTATTTGCTAATACAGAAAAGCTCCCTAATCTAAAGGAAGGCTGACGGCACGGTGTGGTGGGCTGACTCTGGCCAGCAGCCAAATGCCCACCTGGCCTCTCGCTCCCTCCCCATTCCCGCAGGAGGGGGAGGAAAGAGAAGGAAGGCAGGAAGACTCATGGATAGGGATAATGACAGTTTAACAGGGAAGGCAAAAGCTGTGCACAAGCAAAGCAAAAAGAGGAGAACATTCACTGTTCATCATCGGCAGGCAGATGTCCAGCCACCTCCTGGAAAGCAGGGGCTCAACACGGGGAACGGTTGCTTGGGAATACAAATGCCATAACCACAAACACCCCCCGCCCCTTTCCTCTGCCTTTTGCTGAGCTTTTACTGCTGAGCATGAAGTCCTGTGGCACGGAATATCCCTTTGGTCAGTTTGGGTCAGGTGTCCTGGCTGCGTCCCCTCCCAGCCCCCCCCATGGCGGGGAGGGAGAGGGAAAGCCTTGACTCTCTTGCAAATTCAGTTCGTGATTGTAATTCTTCTTCCGCACTATCAAACCCAAGGGTCAGACAAGTTTACATGCTGTTTGACCCTTTGAAAGAGTTGCTTTTCTTGGGCCGAAGTGCTGATTTAGCTTAGGGTTCTGCAAGGCCTTTCATCCGGCTGTCAAATAACCGGGCTGCAGACTAATTCTCACAGAGCAGGGGCGGTCAGTACGCATTAGCAGTAAGCAGGCGGAACAGTGAACGCTTTATGCAGAGGTATTTGGACTTGTCTTATTTAGGTCCTACAAAGCAGCTCTATATCAGAAAGAGCAAGGCAATATTTTTAATTCTTTACCTTCTCTTCCCTTTTCTATTAGAACCAAATAAACTGAGTATAAATTTTGCTGCTACTTTATAGATGCCAAACATTGCCCACTGAGAGACTCCTACCCTAAAGTTTATATACGCTTGGGAATGAAGCAACTATGTAACCAGAAGAACCAGTGGTTTTATTTACCTTCTTCGTATTTATAATCATTGGTGACATCTACACGATCATCTCTGCCAACTGCCTTTGTGCTGATGGCTTGGCCAATTGTGGTAGACTGAGAGAATATTAATGTTTTCTTTCCTGTTGAAGTGTCATAATTCCAGTACATACAGTCTGCATTCACTTCTGCAAATACAAACGGGCAGTCGTAGTCCAGCTCTACGTCTCCTTCTTTGATGGCCTTCCGTGAGGCGGGACCACACTGATAAATTCCTATGGCATCACGAAAACATGATTTAGACTTAACCAACGCTTTCACGGTGAGCAGGTTGCTAGACAGATCTTTATCAATGCCTCCCGACTTGCCCAGTGCTGTTGTCCCATTCTAGCTCTTTCATCCACATAGACCCTCACACCAGGCTGATCATCAATGTATCTTCTGTTTATTCTGAAGGTACACTTCATTTATTTTATAGTATCCCTTAACTTCCAATTGATCTGGATACCTACATTAGAAATATAGGAATTGCTGCAAAAGATTGCTCCTAGAAGCCTAGTTTGTTTCTTGGCATTCACAGCTGATCCAAGGCTTTTCTAATGTGATAGATAAAGTATTCTCTTCTGCCACTCTATTTCTGAGCAGGATGAGAAATAGCTTTTACAATGGTTTTACTCCTTTTTTTTTTCTTTTCTTTCCTTCTCTCTGAAAGTGACTGACTTTATAATTTTTCATCCTTATTCCTGAAGTAAAATCTGTGTACCTTCACTTTCTTCTTGGGGAGTTGCATCCAGAATTTGCCATCCACTGTACGAGGGGCCCAAGTCACTGCGGGTAAACCAGCTTTCATTCCAGACATGGAAATTCCTACATGCAAGAATGAAGAAAGTAAGATACTAGCATGTGTTTCTAAATTCCTGTTTACATCCATTAATCAGTCATCTTAATTAAATGTATTAAATGCCTTAATTATCTGGTTCTTATCTGAGACTGACCACTTCCACTCTGATCCTGACTATATTTAGGAGCTGAAGGTTGCATCGTGGAACAGACATAAATGTTCAAAGGCAGAAAGCAAATTTGTAAAATTATACAAAATGTCTTGAGCCTGGTTTTCTCCAAAACTCCTGGGCACGTGCACATCCTTAGTCTTAGCTGTTTTCCCAATAGCGTAATGTTATGGTTATAGTTATTGTTTATATCTAGAATGCGTCCAGAACAAGCGGGGAGTAAAGAAGGCAAAAAGTGAGGGACTGCACCTGTTCTTTACTGAATGCAATCTTGTTTGAATTGCATTTGATGCTTAATAGTGGCAATAATTAAATTATTTTCACTGCAAATTATGTCACTGGAAAAAAAAAAAAGGGCAGGGAAGCTGGTTCTGTTGAACTCTTACAGTTTAAGGCAAACTGTTTTTGAAGAACAGTTCCAAACTGGGTCAAGTCTCACCGCTTGATATGTCCAGCGTAATATCACAAATTTTCAGTCATCTGTGGCATCATAACTGTAACTTTTCCTGCCCTGGCTTCAATTTGCTGTTATAACTCACATCATAATTCTCTGTTTAACTGAGGAAGTGAAAACACTGAGTTTGTAGTATTATTTTGTAGTATTTTTTTTATTGATCCTGTGTGTGTAGCTGGTTTTAAGGCAATTTTTAAGAAGGTAACAAAGCATTTGTCATTAGAATCTATAGTCTGCACCTGAAGACACTACAGGCATTGATAGGTTCTGCTATGAATATCGTAGAGCCTTACCATATGCTGTCAGCTGCCCTGTTCAAATGATTCCCAGAAGCATCATAAAACTCATCCACACGCAGATTTCCATCCGCATCGTGGGCAGAGCTGAAGTTTGTAATTGTACGAGTGGGAATCCCCAGGCATCTAAGCACTAAAAGAGCAAATGGAAAACCATAGTCAGAAAGCAGTATTTCTGGAACATGAAGTTTCATATAACATACTAATGTCTTGAAAGACTTTCATGTTGGAACTATTGTTAGTGCTTCTTTTAACAGAATCTGTGCAGTCTCAGTTATGAGCACGGCATAAAACATACCTGTAGTCAATACCGCTGCAAAAACCCAACATTGTCCATATCTAACAGGTCTGAATCCTGACTTCTTCCAGCTTTGCAGGATTTCACCACTTCCAGTCCAGCTGCTTGGGCTTTTCCCACCCTCATAATTTCCACTCCAGTTTCCTAGCACCACCCCTTGGTCATCATTGGCATTGACCTGTAAAAATAACCATTAAATTTATGATGAGATAAATTAAGAGTTTACAACAGATGTAGTAGCGTTAGGGGAGCGGGCAGGAGAAAAGACTTGAATGACATTTTTGTGGACAAAAGTCACGGTTTCATGCAGCTGGCCTTCAAGAAGAAGTGGTAGCTTTTCAGGGAGATGAAATATGTGTCCTCTTAAGAAATGGAGAGCATTTAAACACTGTTTCTCCCACCCAAGTACAGTAGCACCAGGCAAGAAAGCAAACACCAGTTTTCAGTGAACCTTCCTGACGTGAGGTGGCAACTTTATGACCGTGTGATTGAACGGCAACATCAAAATGTATCACAGAGCTAAGCTTTCAGAATGGGCCTGCATCATCGTGATGCAGTGAGCCCTCAGCAAATTAACATTAAATTAGGGGAAGTGGCTGACCCAACAAATGAGGCACAGCCACCTTGAAAATCCTGGGTACTGCATCAACAGAAACTTTATGAAGTTGAGGAAGAAAAGGTGTAGACTTCAGAAGTTGGGGCAGAATAACGCCACACATTGGTATGGGCTGGATGAGCGGCAGCCCATCTGAAAGGGGCCTGGGAGTTACAGCAAATGCCGGGTTGAATTTGAGCCAACAGCGCGCGCTCATCATAAAGGGAAAATCCACGCTAGGCTACATTGGGAAAAGTGTGACCAGGAGATTGAGAGGAAGCTGTTAATGCCCTTTAATTATCCCTAACGAGGCTGTGCCAGCAATCCTGTCTCCAGTTTCGGGTCCCTCAGTTCAAGGGGATTCAGACACTGAAGAGGGCGCAGGAGGGAAGGCTACCAAGACGGTCAGGGGCCCTGGAGCACACAGTCTGCAAGGAGAAGTTGAGAGCACTGGGCTGTGGTTAAGAAGGGGATAAGGGGAACGTAGCAGCAGCTTACAAGTACTTGAATGGAACGTACTAAGATATCAGAGTCCAACTTTTCTCTGTTCTGGCAGGTTGTATAACCAGAGGCAATGGCAGAAAGTTGTAGCTTGGGAAAATCATATTTGACATAAGAGAAAAAAAAATCCTCGCTAAAAGGGTAGTGCAGCTCTGGCCCGGTCACCCAGAGAGGCCACAAAATCTCCATCCTTGGAGATTTTCCGGGCAGCCTGAGAAATCCTTGGCTGAACTGATCTAGTACCACTGTAGTTCCACTTCAAATGGGAGGTTGGACTAAAGGCCTCCAAGGGACTGGTCCCTCAACATACCACCCTGTGTCTTATACTTTTGGTTTGACTGCTGGATATCCAAGTGATAAGTATCAGAAACAACACAGATGAGATAAATCTAGTGGGCTGAGATCGGATGGCCACCTAGGTGTTTCTCTGGCCCACACTTCTGTGCATACAAACAGCGACCTAAAGTTTTCTGAGAAGTGTCTTTGTACTTACTTTCACTAACTACTTTAAAAACACAGTTAGTAGTTTGGACTTTCTGAACATGTTGCTTACCATTGCGCTGAGAACGCGGCCCAGGTATTTGGGGTCATTTCGGTGAGACGCATCTGTGATAGGATCCTGACGATAGCTTAAGCTTCGATCCAGCATGGAAAGGCAAATATCGAGAATATCTCCTTGAAACTATGTTATAGAAAGAAGTTAGAGTTTTGGAAACACAGATTAGCTCTACTAAAAACCAGGATAAGTAGAGATAAGTGTTTCATTATTTTTTTTTAATCACTGAATAGAAGTGCTGCAGCTCAGCCAGGAATTACCATATAAAAATGCAGCCTCAACAAACTGTGAAGATCAGAACGCTAAAAGCTTCTCAAAACTTGGAATCTGTGGATTTAAGGCCAGAACTTTGCCTCTCAGCATTGCTACAGTACTTTACCACCCAGCAGACACTAAGGTTCCTGCTGGCTGCACCTCCAAGTCCCAGGTCATATCACTGACTAGGCAATTACGAATCCTCATATTAATTGGTATAACAGGGCTTGGCACGAGTTCTGATTTCAACACCAGACTTCTGCTCTTCAGAGGTGTATGACTGCAATGAACTTGAAAACAAGCCCTGGTCACCCAGTTCATGCAAAAACCAGAGCATGAAACACCGTCTGGTGTTTCAGTGCTGCATTTACCTGGCCAAAGTTCCATCCAAAGCTGCTGATGTGATTTTTGTTGCCTGCAAAAATGATGCCAAACTCTTCTAGTACATATTCCTCACACTCAGCCTTGCTAGGCATGAACACGTCATCACCTGAAAAGCCAAAGCAGAGGTATGTACCACCACAGCAGGCAAAATAAAACACAACCTCAGGAGCCTTGGTCTCCATCAATAAGAACGCTTGCAGGTATCCACCCTTTTCTGTCCTTGCTGTTATAAACAGATTGTGAAACTCGTGATTTCCTATAATTAGAGAAAGGAGTGGGGGGTGTCTGAGTGAAGAACAGAGGTATGACACTGTCAAATCTGGGAGAAGACAGCAGCTGGTAGATGTGTCTCATCTCTTGGCTCTACAGAGACCAGACGTACTCTTCTAAACTTGTGCAGAAGGAGGGAAGCTCTGGCAAAAGCAGAACTCAATCTGCTTAAGCAGAACTTCATCTTTTAGGGGAAAGAGCCCTCCAGTAAATATATGACACAGAGCTGATTTTATGTACCAGGAGGTCCTAAGAAACTGTTAAACCCTTTTCTTTTCTCATTGATACATTATGCTGTGCATGTTCCGCCCCTTTATTAAAGAAGGTCAGAAGATCAAATGAAGAAGCTGCAAATATTAATGAAGCTACAAGCGTTTTAGTTCTTTCAGGGGAAAATAAACATGTTCATACCTGAAGACCATGGGTTAAAGAGCAAAACAAAGGTGCCAAGACTTGCTGAGGAGGAGCTGTCACTTTGAACACTCAGCTTGTAACGTCCGATGACAGCATTAGGTGGGCTGGAAATGGAGATGCTCACAGAATTGGAACTGGTAGACTGTAGAACTGCACTCCAGCTCTCCTTGCTCACTGTGCTGGAGATACCAAATATGGCCTGGGTCCTAGTCTGCTTGGAGGGTTTTGGACCTTTTAAGGAAAATAAACAATATTATTTTATTTTTTTTTTTTTGCCCCCACTTGTTCAAATAGGGATTTAGTTGTGAACAAACTCATCAAAGATGTAACCCTCCCCTTGGATGGATTTGTGCCATACGTTGGAAACTGAAGGGAGCTACCACTGCTGGCTGAGATGGGACTAATGCAACAAACCCCTCAAGCAGTTCCATGGCTGCGTGAACCAGCATGTTGGCTCCAAGGTATTATCTCGCTGCCCTATAGTGCACATTGGGCCAAAAGGATGCCATGAGGCAGCATTATTCTTTCTGTGAAAGAAGGTGGGAGTCATACCTGTTTCTACGATGAATGTTAAGTTTTGCTCAGCCTCTTCTGCTCCATTGAAGGTGATAACGAAGGCCTGTCCTCTCCTCACAATCAACTCTCTGCTAGAAAATTTACTTGTGTGGTGATCTCTTGCATTTTCTTTCACGTGCCAGTTGGTACTTGGCTGCGATGCAGCTATGAAAAAGTGAGAAGAGGAAAAAAAAACCTTGAGGATACATCCAAGGAGGAAGGAGCACCATCACATTCTCAAGAACTGCATGTTTCTTTCTACAGGTAACTAGTACCCATGTGAAGTTTCCACCAAAACGAGAAATAGCTTATTTGTGAGCATTTTATTATTTTTTTTGAGACAGAGACTCTACCTTGCCTAGACTGTTAGAGATTATTTGCATAATTAAATATAGAAGCAGTAGTATACCTGATACTAAAGAAAAATCAGAAAGGCATCTAAGAGGAGAGAACCCTGAGAGAATTTAATCTTCGTGAGCTACCTGGATAAAGAAACTGGCTGAACTCAGCTAATTCTTTCAAGTTGTCATCCATTCCAAGACATGGTGTCATACTAACAGAGACACAGCCTTGCTGCCTCCAAATAAAAAACAAAGAAACCTGATTGAGCTGAGAAACGCTTCTGCCTTTTAACACGCGACGTGTGTTCTCTAGCCCCTTTTCCATGTCCTGTACCTCTGATTTAGCTGGCAGCTGCTGTCTGTTGGAAGCACCTATCAAGAACATGTTGATAGCCACAGGGCTGTCATTGGGCAGGGGGAGAGATGGCAGAATTGGGGAGAGCACGCTACTAAAACCACGTCCGTGAAATAATAAGCTCTTGCATGTGAACTACAGCTTTCATCAGAGGCCAAAGAATAAGCATCTGAGATTGGTTGGCTCTGACATTATCAGAGCCTATGCAGAGGTCTCTACTAGAACATAGCTCCATGGTTTAAGTGAAGTGCAGAAGAAAAAGAGACTTTTTTTTTTTTCTCCTAAAGGCACTGTATGCTTTTTAAAAATATTTTTATCATTCTCTATTCTCCACCCCCTTCCAAAGAGGGAGAATAGGAAAGAGCAAGAGCGTGGTCCTTAGCAGTGGAACACTGTGCCATTATTGACTAAAAAATCATTATCCCATGTTCAACCAGATTTATTAAAGATTTTTTTGTTTGTTTACAGCATGACCTTAAGTTTATCGAGTTTAGGCAAGCCTTGAAATAACTACATTAGTAGTCTTAGCAATGTAGTCACAGTTCAAATCAGGGGAACACTTTTTTTTTTTTACAGTATCGAGGTGAGCAGCACGAACTTTGATTTTTCAGGAACGTACCTACTTTTAAAAAAATAATCTCCAGAAACTTAGCAATGAAGCATATCTATTGTCGATCAAGCTGAGGGGTGGGGGAGATTTGCCTTTAGGAAGGCAGGAGTTACCTGGCAAGGTTGGAAAAGCAACATGGACAATTTATAATAGTTATTAAACTGGTCAATTTGCACATATATAAATACTAGCATGCAAGCAAAAAAACCCCACCACTGCAACAAACAAACCAACAAGAAAAAAAAAACAAAACCCCTAAATTTTTGTATCCTCTCTGCCTTAACTTCAGGTTTCAGCCGTCTCTGCTTATTGTAGCCCCCCTCAGCCTTTGCAGTGATCCCTCCTCCAAGTTCTGCCTTGCTTCTTTCTCTTATATTGGATTTGTCAGTCTCTCATTTGCACTTGTCTGACAACTTCAAATAGCTGCGGACTTTCCTTTCCTTCTTATTTGCAAAATTTATCATTTTTACATCAGATAATACTTGCTTTTCCTATGCGCACAATCAGTGAAGAAGCACAATTCCTGTGAAAATCCTTCTCCTAACTCTTGATGGAGGAATTTTCTCTTCCTTTTTTTTTTTTTTTTCTTTTCTCTTGGATGAAAACTCCTTAGAGAAATAGTGATCTTTCAGTGTCTGTTACAGAGCTGAATATGAGGCATGGATGTAAGAAAATAACAAAGAGCACCACAGAAGGGGCCTCCCCCTTGCTCACCTGGGCCCATATCTGATCAATACGTCCAGGAGCTTTCCTCTGAATGGCCTCCTCTGCTTCTCTTGGCTCAAAGAATGGCTGGTGCCTTTCACTTCTTTAAAAATCTAGGTGTAAATTTGCCTGTTTGCAATATTTCCTGCGGGGGTGGAGCTTGAACAGCCGCCTTTGCTCCCCAGCCTTTATCTGAGCAACAGGGCTTGAGGATTCATTTTTCATTAATTTTTCTCACTCTCAGTCCCTACATCCTGATCTCATTTCTTTGCAACTTGACATCTGAAATTTGGCCAATACTTATCCCTAGTAGTCTGGCCACTTGTTAAGAGTTTCTTAATGTATTTAAATTTATAAGAATTTCATCATTCAGTTGCATTTCTTTCTGTTATAATGTTAACGTTACAGGAATAGCATAACTTCTTGTACCACATTGTTTTTAATTTGGAATACTTCATGAGCAATATTTACAGCTACTTTTTCTTTAAACTAATTCACTGAATACGTTTTGGTTTTTTTTTTTTTTCCCCAGAGCTGCTTCCCCCCACCCCCTGCCCCACTGCATTATAGTAATTGCAAAACATGAGCAAGCTATTGCCTCTGCCCCAAATTTAATCAGGCCAAATTTAAAGAAAAGATTTTTCATTTGTCACATAATAACTGTTTCACAAAGTTAAACAGACAAGCACTCCATGTTATATTTGCACGACACACTACAGAGATGACAGGTAAGTACATTTGTGATGTGACAAAAAGCTATCATTGTTTTCATCTGGTACGCTACTGGTTTTTTGATGGGATATCTCTGACCATGCAACTGGCAATGCCAATTTGTGTGCAAAAGTCTTCCACTTTATTTCAAAGACAGTGATTTTTTGCTTATGCTTGGCAGGCAGCTCTACTTTCTGTTGAGAGAGACTAATTCTGATACTTTTATGAAACAACCTGTGAAATTTGATGCACTCGATGCGCAGTCACCTGGGACGCCTCTGAGTGATACCCATGATGCTGGCCTGGCCACAGCTATACGCCTTCCCAAATGCAGAGTTTTAATTGGCTGGGCTCAGTATTCAGCAGCCCAAATTGTTCTATTTTTCAGGTTTGGATCATGTTTGGAAATTCTAGAATTGGAACTTGCTCAACCCATTTCATAGACAGATTTTATTCATATTGCCTATGAAAAGGTGTTATTAGAAGAAACAGTTTTTAACTGGGTATAATTCAGACTGCTGCTTTGAATCTCTGTTTATTAATATTTAACCTTAAGAGGGACCATAGTTTTATCACAAACAAAGCTCAATTGTGATTTTAAAATTATAAGACTTTCTTAAATTTAAAATTCCTTAGAATTTGATTTTGAAACGTTAAGTGCAAACTTTAGAGGTTTCAGATGTTAAGCTACGCTCTCCTACCCATACTTCTAAATTCTCTTAAATAACATACTAACAATTTTCAGAATAAATTTGCTTTAAGATTTCAGCCCATCCTTGGATACATAGCAGACCGTTTCTCTCTGATAGAAAGATTAGTTACTGTTGAAAGATTATCCACTAGACAGCTGTGCCACGTGTTTCACCTCTTTTGTGTGACAGTGATAGCGTGCTGGATATCATTGTCCTATAGGCCAACGGCATAATTGGTTTTGCTATTTGACGATATGATAGTATAGTTATAAACGGCACGTTCCAAAAAAGCAGATACAACCCATTTATTCTGGAAGAGGGCATGGCGAGGAGAACAAGCTCCATCTGTTGCATCAGCTCCCGGTGTTTATTCCCAGCTCTGGCTGAGCTGCCCTGCAGGCCTCCCGTGTGCTCTGTTTGTCCAACAGATGAATGATGCATACCAGGCCTCTGGATTAAAGATTATGGGTGAAGCTTGAGGATGAGGGTTGAATTAATGACGAAAAATTAATGGTAGTCAGAATACTAGTCAAGCAGAATGTATCTGACCCAGGCAGCTTCCTGGAAGCCAGGCAGTATTTGCAGAGCTTTTGTGGTGGCTGTAAATGTAAGGATTGCACAGGAAGGTGCCTGAAACACTGGTGGATAGTGAGAGAAGACTCTTTTGGACCTCAGTGAATGAAAGCTCTAAGCCATATTATGTTTCCTGTACCCAGAATAAGCTGCATCAGAATCATCTTTTGCAAACCAGTTCAGTCATATAACTCGTGACGTCCTCTTCCAGTGATACCGACTTCCCTCGTTGCAGTAACTGTGCTAATGAAATGAATATACAGGAGGAAGAGTCCAGCACTGCACAGTGAAGGACATCCTCTGTAACAGACTAATTCCCCTCAGTATTACTTTTCTTTCCTTCTTTTCATTGTCGTTCTCTTCCCAACCAACTCTGTATTAATCCGTAGTGACACTTGAGTTCTATTAAATGTCACCTATTGTTAATTTTGCCTTTGTTTCAGGACAGGAAAGCAGTCCCTAGAATAGCCCACCTGCTCCTCTATTCTTCCCAAGCACAGCTCTTCCATACATACCTCCTAAAGCGCCACGCTACAACCATATGGCCACGACTCACTGGGGACCACCTCAGTACCCTGAGAAGTTTGGGGTGTTCTGTCTCCCCTCTTGTTCCCTCGTTGGATAATTAAGCGTGGGATTTCACCAGTAAAACCCGCTTCTGCTGTCCTAGATACAGGAAGGCAAGTGGTGTTCTAGAGGTATACTGTATTTGTGAACTGCGCTAGGGAGAGACCTGGGCCCCTGGAAGAGTGGTACGGACTGACTCGCATCAACGCTCTTCGGCGCTAGAACCCCCCGATGCAGACTGATGCAAGTCCCTATGGAAAAGCACCTGCCTGAGATCTCTTCTGGGCCCTGTATGTTGTCCAAGACATACTTCTTATTTTCTGTCTTCCTCTTCCATTCACAGTGCCCTAAATAGCAGAGGCATTTTGCCTGGAAGGCTGCAGCCTTCCTGAAGTTCCAGATTGTTCCTGAAGTTCTCCAATAGCCAGACTTTGAAGGCAGCAGAACTTGGCACAGTCAGCTCCACATTGTCTGTGTAAAGTAAGCCACCCTGTTAGCCAGTCTCTGATCTTCTCTTGGGATCTTGGCTCATTCCAGGTGGCTTGTTCCAGAAGGGACACTGGCAGTGACATAGTAGTGACACATACTAATATGTGAACTTCAAAAACTACCATGGGACCAGTACACAGGAATTAGCCAAAGTGACAGCGCACAGACTGGGATGAACCTATGCTGGGCTCCCCAGACAGCTCCCACGTCACCACACGCGACCTGTTATTTATAGCCTATTATACTTAAATGTATTCCCTACCTGTCCCACTTGTGCACACATCTCTTCCATTGGAATGGAGTAAAGACGTTATTTGGAGGGTTTAACTTCCAGCTGCACGCTCACCAGCAAAGAACACCTCTTTGCAGGCTCCCATCGCTAAGTGGCTCTGCTCATTTCTTCTAAGAATCCAACATGTCCCGTGCTGCGGGCAAGAGCTCTTAATTCTAATATACAAACCAGATGCTTGCAGGTGTGACTCACGCCTTGGTTCTAATGACACTGAAGCTTAAAAGTGACAGACAGAAGCTGAGATAATTATTTTGAGCGTGAGACTGAAACAAACTGCTGACTCCTGAGTAGCTATAGCATGCTGCAGACTAGCAAAACCCTTAAAAAAAAAAAATCACGCTATCAAATTTATGTGATCTTTTTAGGTGCTTTTCCCTTTTCTTTACTCACCACCTTCTGGATTCTGTTAAAGTAGCGCCATTAGAGATCGGCCCACGGATGCATAACAACTTTCTGGGGAAGAAAGTCTGTGTATTTGCAGGATGTGTGTGTCGGGGGGGGTGAGAGGAGGGGATGGCAGGGAGTGAAAACAGTTATGTGCACGCACATTGGGTGCACGCACACCTGCCCGCAGACCCTCACAGGCTTTTACATTAAAATCGTGCAGGGCACAGGGAGGAGCATCCCTGGGCATTTTTGACATCTCCAGCTGCACTCAGATTTGGGTGCTTCTTGGGCTCTGGGTATTTCACAAGCAAGTGCTGACCATGATCAGCAAATACCAGTTTGTTCGTTAAATGCTGCGATTGCTTCTTGCATTTCGTGCAATAAGAAAATTGTGGTTAAAAAAGACAGACTGGTGTATGACCCTTAAAGAGGAAGTTTTTAGGGATCACTTTGCTAAAATGTCTTGGCTAAGTTATTGGCAAATTGTTGCTTAAGAGGAAGCGTTACAATGCAGAAACACTTGGTTTGTGGTTTTTTCACCATTGCTGTAGAGGAAAGTCTTTACTGTCCACTTTACCGAATCATTCTTCTGTTAAAAAGAAGCATTTTTCTACCTAGTCCAATCTTTCAGCTTAACTATCAAATTTTGTTTTGTCGTTTATTTAAGCTCTGCTCGGCAGAGGAGATTTATGAGGGAATCAATAGTCTTATGCCCATCGTATGCACCCGATTCCCCCCCAGCCTGTGTTCAGCTCTTAACCATTTAAACATTTAGATGGTGTTGCGCTTAGCAGGTGCACTGAGGCAGTCATTAACCAAGCATCATCAGGCCAGGCAACCAGCAGACGCTGCTGAGGGATGCTAGCGCAAGCAGATTAGGTCAGTAACACGAATTATTTCAAATAACTTGCGTCCTAAGAGTTCATGCAATCAGTTCTCCTAAAACTGTAAGAATGGGGTAACTGTGCCTCTCTTCACCTCTGCGAGGGGAAAACGATGCCTGTCACTTCTGTGCTCAAGCCTCTGCTCTGGGAATGGTTGGGTTTTTTTATTAATTTCCTGAGCTTTTCAAGCCTTTGTCACATCCAGCCAGCACAGCAAGCGCTCTGTGCCTAGAAGAGGAAAAGTGGCATCATTTGCACGCCGGCCTCATTATCTGTTTTTACGGAGTTCTCAGCAAGCCAGGCCTACGCGAGACCACAGACACCCTTTCTAAAGGGTGTTGATGCAAGATCTTTCCTCCTAAGACCTCACTGCTGGACATCCATTTGCTTGGTCTTTATTTTAAACTGCCTTTGCCTTTCACGCTAATTTTAACGAATAGTTAAAATGGCATTGTAGTTTGCAACTGCAGGAAGGAATCTAGCCCGTAGTCTGTTCTTGGCGCAAATATTCCCATTAACACAAAGATTCATCCATACCTGAACTACTCTCCGATTTATTAAGTTTCATGCTAAAAGATAGCTTGCAGTTTGCCACAACTTCTTCTGCTCTATTTGTGGTTTTGTCATAATTAACTCCAGTATGGTTAATGGATGGATTATCTTCTTTTCCTTGTTTGTGTCTTTTGGAAAATTCAGGAAAGAGAAATGCTGAAACAACCTGTTCAGAATCTCAAAATGGAGCGCACTCCAACAATTCAGAGCCCTTTAAAAAACAGAACACTAAAAATAGAAAGCTAACACATGGTACATTAATCAGTTGCCCGTTCCTCATGCACAAAGAGACTTTTTTTTTTTTTTTTTCCACTTACCCGCCATGCTTCCTTGCTCCTCTGTGCCTGGGACTTTGTATTTCTGTGAGCAACTGTAAGCCTATATGATAAGACTTCAGGTTCTGGTTGCGTGGCAGCATTTATAGAGAAAAGTTTAGGCCTCTCCTTATGTTCAAACCAATTATAATTCACATTAGGTGGGTGAGGCAGGTAAGTCATACTAGTGGGCATGTAAACTTCCCAGTGACCATATATTAGCTCATGGGTTTTAACACATTGCACTTATGCAACTCAGGCTATTTATCCAGAGGGTTGACTGAGATGCTTTAGAAAAGTAGAGCGTTTAATTGCATACCTGGAATCCAGAATTTCACATACAATGATGCGTCACTCAGGAAGGGATATTTTTTTGAGTCAGTATGAATTAATATCTTTTCCAAGTATGATCCACAGATGAGTATTTGTGCAATAAAAGTATAGATTCATAATAAAATTTACAGGGTTCCCTCCCTATGAGTGTACTCATAAGTCTGGAAAAAAACCCAAAACTTTTCATTTACCTCGTCAGTCCTTTTTTTGGGGATCACCGGAGTCTTGGCTTTGTGTCAGCCACTCCTTTGAGTCTCTCTGAATACGCTAATGGTATTAATGCTGTAAATGGAACGTAAGCTGCTATTAACTTGAGAAACCACTGAATGCCGAACAGCTCTGAGGAGTGGATCTCAAGTGGAAACTCTCCCTGCACAAAGAGAAACTTCTTCCTCGTAAAATAAAACACTCATTTTGTAGCAGGTACAAATTATGACTATAATTTGTGCTTCTGTGGTGGTTACTCATCTAGTCTCTGACTAAAAAGGCACAACAATAAATGTTAAAATACTTTGATCTGTGCATATAGGGCATTTTATAGGTACAAAGAAAATGAATTTGTTACCATGGCCTCACAATATTTCTTTTTTTCAGTCTAATTCTTCATTTTCCTATCAGTCCTCTATAGCAATTTGATCGTGGATCTTTCTCTCTCTCCTTATACAGGAGGTTCCATTTCCTTACACAGATTCAAATAAGGTATTTTATCTCATTTTATTATTACTTCATCTCACTTATCTACAATGAGGAGAAGAGACTGAAGCAACCTCAGGAATGTTAGTGCTTACCTTGAAGAACTTGAAGGGCAGAAATTTCATAAGATCAGAAATGGCTAAGCACAATATCTCTGTATAAAATCGGGGTAAGAGGCATGAGAAAGAGCCAAGAAATTATAGTTGACATCAGCTCATTTGATGTCAATTCCTGGAAAATACTGAAATAGATAAACTTGTTAGCATCTAGAAGATGATTAACAGCTAGCATGGAGTTCCCAAGAAGTCGGTCAAGCCCACTGAATTTTTTTTCCTTGACAGATCAATACACCAGAGAAGTAAGATGTGGCAGCTATCATACGTACTGACTTTGATTTGCAACAAGATACCACGCGGTATTTTCATAAGCACACTTTGGAAACACTGATTACACAAGATTTCTATTAGTTAACTGCATAACTTGTTGTAAAAAAACAAATGCTGCGTTGTTTCAGTAGATCACTGTCAAACTGGAAGGGCATAGTGACTGAAGCGCCTTAAAAGCTGCCTTGGAGCTTTGATGTTTGTTAAATACACTCTTTCTGGTGTTAGTAAGACTTCCCTGAAGTACTATGTTAGCCCTGGGCTAACCCAGCTGGATAATGTCAAGAATACAAAGAATAGAGAGCTTAAAAAAAAAAAATAGAAGGAACGAGTCGGATCAGTCTAAAACACAGGCAACTGCAGAGCCAGGATGATGATTTTTGCAAAAGGTGAAAAGTGGTTATAGAAGGAGGCCGCCAGTTTGAGAAGTCACGGGCTTAAAAACTTTAGTCTTTGATTACAGACACTGAAGTGAAGCATAAAATAAAAACGTTGGTGGTGAAGAACAGTACTCAGCTAGACCCTCTAGGCAGGTTGTAAAAGTGTTAATCGTTTTTTCCATGGAGATTACGAATGCACATTTGTCAAGAATAACATATATGTGTGTAGTTGAGCTGTCCTTGTGGAATTTATTTTGATGTTGAAGCTGTGAGAGTAACGCTTTTTCCCCCTTTTGCGCCCTCTTGGTACTCGTCACTTGATGCAGGGAGGGTCATCGTAGGAAAACTAAGTATTCTTTGTCCAGTGTCGACGCAGCCTCATTAGCCTTGCTATTGCTTTATTGCTGTGACTGACTGACTGACCCACAGTGACTAAACTTCACGCTGTGTCCTATGGGGAAGGGTTACCAAGTTCCTGACTAATATGCCATACAAGCCTGCAGACTTCTTGCACGTCATGTTCCTCTTGAGAATTGCTCATTTCAAAGAAGTAGTAGAATGTTTCACATGGAAACGGAGGGATATTAGCGCAGTATCTGTGCAGTATTGCATCAGTTGAGATTCCTGTTTCTGCCAGTTCACCAGAGTCACCAGGAAGCCCCACAGCAGACCTTCTCAATTATCCTGTGAAGGGGAATGCTCTCCTACCTTCGGTCACTTGGGTACTTGCTCCCTGAAAGAAGGAATTTACATAAGTGACCTGAAAATAACCACATCTGTTTCTTGCGCGGAGAAAAGCTGCCTGGTTTTTAGAATCCATTAAAGTTTATTGGGGTTTTTTTGTACCTTAGAGCAACGAGTTTCACCTGCTAATTATGAGTTGTGTAAATAATGTTCTAAACATTTCCTTTCCTCATTTAAGATTCACTAGTTCTTACATTGTCGGGGTTAAAAGGTACCCATGGCTTTGCTTCACTTTATTGTTCAGGGCTTTGTATTCCTCTATAATATCATGTCTTACGATATGATATTCTAATCTTCCAAATCACATAATTTCAGACTTTTCAGTCTCTTTGCATGCTGATATCTTAGTTTGGATATCATGCATTTCTGAAACTTCTTCAATTTCTTCCGTATATTTTTTGATATAAAGGAAAAAGAACCGAACATGATGCAGCAGGGAGAATACACTATCAGTAAAATGGTGACAATGATTTTTAGTATTTCCTGATCTATTTTTTTATTAATGCAATTGTTGTTTGCTTGTTTGTTAGTTAAGCATTTGCTCAGCTCAGCCCACAGGCCTGATCATCCTATACAATGGAATGGTGTCATAATGAGACATAAAATAAGACGACCCTGGACAAGATGTTTAGCTGTGCAGATGGTGCATACTGGAAATCTTGCAAAGAGAGGCTGCACAACAATCTGATGGGTGGAAGCCATAATAGGAAAGGAGAGGATCGGAGTGCATGAAGTGAACGTGCAAGGGCCTGGTAAATAGCATGCTCGGTGAGCTGATAACTGCAAGGAAAATGCTGCAGTAGATGGAGCGCCAAGCGGAATCAATTGTTTGAGATGGAAGAGAACGTTGCTATCAGAGAGAAGGCAACAAGTATGAAAGACTAAGGAGCAGAACTAAGGAGATCACGAGTTGGGATGGAGCACAGCAGGAAGTGGAGAGGAAGGTGAAAACTTCGTACATTTGAGACAAAAGAGAAATAGAGAAATTAAAGATGGAAAGTTAGGCAGGAGTACAGCTAATGGGAAGAGGAAAACCACACATTCTGGTATTTATTTCATGGAAGAAATATTCCCCTAAAAGAGGAAAAATGATCACAGAAATGAAGGGCACTAGGGGTGAGTCAAACATGGAGAAAACTGAACCAGAATGATGGTTTGGTATTCATTAAATCCAAGAAGAGTAGAACTGAGGAAGAGGAGAATGACGTTTGAGGAAATATCATCAGGTGACAGCAGGAGGAGGCATTGGGGGAATCTCTAGCCTGGGGATGGCTGGCAGGGATGCAAGTATGACAGAGAAAAGATCTGGGACAAAGGAATCAAAGTCCAAATGGAGCAAGAAAAGTGAGGAGATGGTGAGTTAAAAAGTACATCATCAATACATACATAAATACTGTATTTCAGTTCCTGTACTGAATCCAACATGCTCTCTACAATAGAATTAGCAAGACCTGGTGTAAGAAGTCTCAGGTGCCTGTAGCTTTTCCGTGTTTTCCGGTTGCATCTGCTGGCCTAATAAGGACTGTTTCACCCTGCAAATCCTGTTTGTTGTGTAACTGTAGACCTTTACAGCTACAGCAACAGTAGCACTAGAACAGCACTGGTATTTTGGCAATGCTGAATTTGCCCTAGGAATGTAAAGCAGTACTTCACCTGGAACTAAGCACTTGCATCTCTGTCTACAAATCCTGTGACTCAGAGGTAGACAGTTTCTCCTTTTAGCAAGAAATCCTGTAGCATGATACGCTGTAGCTGTGCATAACTAGGATGTTTTAGGTAACGTTCCACAATTTGCCAGCTCCTTTGGCTGTGGACCAGTGGGAGCTGAACTTCAGGTCCAGCTCTAACAGTCGGCAAAGCAGGAAACTGCCAAGGACAGAGGCTGCTGGGGAGTCAGCAAGATGCCAACTTTTTTTTGCATCAGAGTGCTAGAAAGTCCCGACAGTTGTTATGCTGCTGAGCAGGGTACAGCCTGCTGTCAGGGGTGGCAGCTACTGCGGGAGTAGAAGCTCTCCCAGAAGCAGTGGTGACCATCCGCACCTCCTGTCACACCAGCAGCCCCTTTCCTCCTGCATACTCCCCACGGCCCTACCATGCATCTCTGTCCCTTTCCTTACGCCACTGCCTTGCAGCAGAGGCGGTCAGACAGGCGCTTATGGATTTAGAAGGGCGGTAACGACATAGTTAGGAGTTCATTGTGTATTCCATAGTGGATAATCGTGTCTGACGCTGTCTCTGAAAGAGAATTCTTTGGAATCTATGAGTGTCAAGGAGCAGGTCATGCCCACAGTTTACTGGGCTACTAACACTGTATCATAGTTTTTGGAAGGTTTTCTCCCCAGTCACTGGCACAGCATTAACCTAAACTAACCAAACCCGTTCTGCAGAATCCAGCACTCTACTCAAGCGCTGTCTCTGTAGCTCATCTTTACTCACAGCCACGCTGCTCTTCTCAGTTTCAAATCACACCAAGGACATTTCTGGCCACCAGTGTGGCATCCTACTTAGCTTTGAGGCCGCCCTGTGCTTGTTTTGAGTTTTTCCAGCAATAAAGCATCCGCCCAGTTTGGAATGCATGACTATGGCTAAAATAGAGTTTAATCCATGTAGTTCCCAAACTAGACTGAATCTTAAGTCTGAATGGAGTAAAGAGAGTGAACAAGATTTGGGGAGAGATGGGTGAACAAGAAACACAACGATCAAACCAAGGGACTTTCTGAGGATTATTTCCAAGGCAACAGAAGAACCTATATTTGCACTTTAGAGTTAAGCGAGTCTTATTGCAGATTTAAAGAAGCATTAAAACATTAAAGGAGCTGCCTCATTTATTTCTTTTTACGGATGATGCGAATGAAACTTCTCTAGCCGTACAAGAAGGCAAGTGCTTTCCATTGTAAGAGAATGGTGGCTGCTGTCATGTGTAACCATGAGAGCTTCAACAGCAGAAACTTACTGTTTTGAACAGGATTTACTTTTGACAGTCTGAAGCCACTTTTAACTGCGAAAGAGGGGAAGGGACATGGGTAAGTAACATGCTCGTACCAAATATCCCACAATTTTTAAACTACTGCTGCTGGTATTAACAATAACAACATTGACTATTGCAAATCATTCTGGCTTTTTTCTTTTTGTTCAACTTAAAATACTCAGTACCATTCTGAGAAGCCACGAAATCTGCAGGTCTCTTTAACCTGCAATTTATGTTTTGCATCTGAAATTTGGTTTCTAAGCCTCGTGTATTCAGGTAAAATGAAATATTAATTTTCTTGGCCCTCCCTCTGTTCAGGTTGCCCATATTAGCACAGTTGTGCATGTGTCACCACACAAAAATGTTTAGGACATTTCCTGATTTCATACTCGGGGCCAGTTTTGAGAAACCAACTTGTTTTAACAGTTATTTCTTCTTTGTGAACCGTGAAATAAGAAGCTATTGGTGTAATAGCAGAAATTTTACGTGTGCCAATTCTCTTCCTTTGGGCAAAAGGGGGGAAAAAAGTATTGCCTCAAAAAGACAAACTATTTCAAGCACGCTGTGTCCTTGCTGCCCTTAATAGCGCGCTCTCTTCTTTGACATTCTTCTGTAACCACACACTATTAGGTTTTATTGAAATTTTTAAATAATCAACTGGGAGCGGCTACTGATGTAAAACAAACATAGCAAAGCTACGTGTGAGACTGTATAGAAGGGGAAGGTGATTTTGTTTTAAACAAAACTGATTTCAGTCGCTCACGCTCATTCTCCTTTAGATTCCATTCGCTCACTCTTTCATACTTGTTTTCCATACCCGCATTTTAACAAGCCCGGAGATGTGTACATCTGGCTAGTCCAACCAGGACTATTTGTGGCGAGACAGAGGACAAAGGATGCCAGATTTGGAGTCGTCATTGTGTTTCCTGGGTTCTTTTTGCTGGGTGACCATGTGCTCATTTTGGAAGTGCCTTTGGTACCCTTCGGGGACCCAGGTCTGTGAGTCACTAAGCAATGTTGTTGACTGCCCGCCTGCCCTTTTGTCTCCTCTTCTGTGAGTAGTCTACCTTTAGGTTTAGGCTGTCCTTTGTTTTCCTGGTCTGGGTGTTTTAATTCTCAATGACCCGCTTGTGCTGTCAAGTCACACCATTCTTTTGTCCCTTCTTTTCCTGTAATTTCTTCTGGTGCTTTCATATGTAAGTTTTTTATATGTAATTTATTAATTTCAACCTTGACGTTTCTATTACAAATCTCTGCATTACGAAGTACACCAGGTCAGACAAATGAGCTAGACAAGGGAAGTATAGTGTCTCAAACAGGTGACAAGCTACAGAGAGGATCCCGTCGCACTGAAATTACAGTTGGAGGGACTTTTGCGCTGGTCATTCTGACAGGATAGCATTTGTCACCAGTGAAAACCCATCAGTGTAAACTAGCTCACCCACATCTGTGGGCGTGAAGGGTACCTGGTTGTTTTCGTGACTTTTTAGTCACCAAACTGGATGCTATCAACACTTCTGGAAGGAGAACAGTGAGATGAACCCGCTGGAATGACTGTAAATGTATCAGTGCTCTTTCATATACTATTGCTCCATTGAGCGTTACCCAACAATAACAACAGCGCTATACGGGCTTTGGGAAGAGTTCCTGAATTTAGGTACCAGGAGCTTTGTTTGAGAGGGTTTACGCTGTTCTTTTACTTACGGATCTGGGTTTGGGTGAATAGTGGCCTACGGTTCCTGGAAGCTCGTTAAATGTCACCCATCTTGTACGCAGTTAAAGATTAAGAGAACTAGGGGTTAAGCGTGTTTATATTCAGTATTGTCTCTCAAAACCTCACAGTAGAATAATTTTAAGCCAGAATAAAAACAATGTTTTATGGAAGATGTTGCAGGTGAGTATAAGATGATGCTCCTACCTGTCTAATAACCAAAGGTTAACTGCTGTGTTTAATGTTTCCAAAATTTTAACCCTGTAGTGCATGATGGCGAGTGATATATTAGGACCTTTCCTTTGAGGGAAACAAAACAGAAAAAAACCCACCACCACGCTAAAGAAAAAAGAACATGCATACATTTAACAGCATCTCAGTTAAAATGAAATGTAAAGTTTATTTATTTATTATAGAGTTGGAGCCAATGACAGCAAATGTTAAAAGGTAACAGACAGAAGATCCATAAACAGGTTTAGCAGGTCCCTGGTATCACCAGAAGCTCCTACAGAAGTGCTCCAGCCCGGTTAACTAAGATAACTACTGATAACAATTGTTTGTTATTTCTGTCTCTCGCTTGCACCCTGTCGCTATTGTTAACTGCACCTTGCTTAGCATTGCTTCAGATGGTTCTGTTTGTTATCTTACGTGCATATGTTAAAACAGAAAGATACCATGCTTAGTTTCTAGATTGTCATGGCTGAAGACACCAGACAAATATAACCAAACTAAAATAATAAAATGAAATAGATCCAATTGAAAGCTACCTCCATCTCCAAACAAGAGAAACCAAGTTTCTCCTGGTGATTAAGAGAACAGCTCACCAACGTGTGCTGCAAAGTCTGCATATGTAACACAAAGTATGATACATACACGTATATTTGTGTGTAATGAAGCATTATCTTTTAAAAGCTAGAAGGCACCAAGTTATTATCCTAGGTAGATGGTTGTCAAGTGACCGAGCCTAAGGAAGAGGAAGTGGGAGAAGTATCTAAATTATAAAGTTGAGAGATCAATTTCAGTAATGCTTAATTAGTGCTACCCCAGGAATTGTAACTGGGGAAACGGGAAGACAGGAAGGTAGAAGAAAGATTAAAGCTTTATGTCGAATAAAATCTTCTTCTTCTCAACTCCAATTTAAAGCAGCTTTAGGAGAATTTAATTTTTCACAGAGGTGCAAGGTAACTTTGCTGGTATCAGCAGATCACAATGAAAACTACTGGAAAGGATAGGAATGGAGCTGGAACAAGGAGTATGCTTCTGCTTTCACTGAATTTAAATATGCAGATGTAAAAAATCCCACCTTAAAATTCATGAGACAAGGAAAGCCTTTTACAATAAGGATTTTCACATTCTGTGATACTATGGGAGCTGTTACAAAGCAGAAGTGAGTAAGAATACCAATAGCATTGGAATTGCTTTACTTTGGGGTTGGATCAAATCTTCACACACTCCAATTCAGAGTTTAGCATCAGTCTGGACTACAGCAGCCTCCCGCCCTCGATAGCCTGGTTGCAATCCAGTCTGCTTAGACCCTCCTGAAGTACCTAATTTCAGGGAAATGAGAAAACAGCAGAGTACCATACACCAGAGTGGCATAGCGGGCACTGATGTTAACACATGAGGATTACTCTACAGGTGTTTTAAGAAGTGGATCGTCTTGCTTGTGCATGAGTTGGGTCCAAAATGTGGACACAAAGTTCCAGAAAAATCAACCTCTAAAGGCTTCTTAGTCTAACTGCCCCTCTTTCCTACAGGAAGCCCAAGTATTATCCAATACTACCCCTAAAAGGGGGCGAGTGGTAGATGTATTTGTAGCTCGTATATTCTATTATATATATCTTCATTTACCCTGCTTGTGTATATTAGGTTGGCCTATACGCTTATATACTAACTTCATTTTTTCATGTTTTTCTGCAGAACATTGATTTTGCTTCAAGTTTCTGTAGGGTGACGGATTTGCTACACCTCCACCAAGAAGTGATGTCCGACAAACTTAAAATGCAGTAACAGGCCAAGTTAAGACTGAGGAGTTGGAAGACGTGGACAAATACTGCTTAGGAGCAGTTGCTGGCCTTGGCTGACGACAGGCACGGGTGAGTACAGCTGATTTTACCTGACTTGAACATGTTTACTGTAGTTGCAGAAATTTAGGTTGGCTTTAACACCCTACAGTAATAGTATGTATGTATTTATAAATTGGGTTAACCCTGGAACATTAGGGAATGACCACACACTGCCATGAAGAACTACAGGCTAATACCTGCAGGCCTTTACAAGCTATCCCAAGGCAAAAGTTGCCAGAAGAATGCAGACAAACACCTCCACAAAGGCCCTCCAAGCTTTGCGCTGCTGCTCAAACTTCCACCAACCCCAAACTCCTCCAAGCCCTGCCCCAAACTTTCCAGCTGTCCCCATACGCCATCCAAACCCTGCCCAAAAGCTCCCATCGACCTTAAAACACTCCAAAGCCTAACTCAGGGTCCCTACACCTCCCAGCGGCCACCCAACAATCCCCAAGCTTTGTCCCAAAACTCCCACCGACCCTCGGTCACCCCAGGCCCTGCTTCGGGGATAGCCGGGGTCATCTCGGGAAGCGGAGGGCTGCCCAAGACCTCCGCCGCCCCGACGGCCGGACCGGGAAGCGGGGACACCCGGCAGCTCCCCTCAGCCCGGCCCGCCTGGCCCCTCAGCGTTCCCGCGCGCGGCAGCGGGGAGCTCGCGCCGTGCCGTGGTGCAGGCGCAGTGCTGCACTGCAGCCCCGCGCCGCGCGTGCTCGCCGCCGCCCCCTCCCGAGCGCGCCGCAGCCCTGCTGCCCCCTGCTGGTGCCAGCCCAGCCGGCCGCCGCGCGCAAGCGCCGTGTGCGGGGAGCGCTCTGCTGCGCGGACGCATGCGCAGTGCGGCCCGCCGTGCGCCGCGGGGGCCTGCCCTCGGCCGCGCAGTTCAGTAGCGTAGGATGCTTGAGTTGGAAGGGAGCTTAAAGGTCATCCAGTTCTAACCCCCCTGCCCTGGGCAGGGACACCTCCCACTAGACCAGGTTGCTCCAAGCCCCGTCCAGCCTGGCCTTGAACACCTACAGGGGCGGGGCAGCCACAGGTTCTCTGGGCAACCTGTATCCAGTGTCTCACCACCCTCATAGTGAAGAATTTCTTCCTAATAGCCAATCTAAATCTACCCTCTTCCAGTTTGGAGTCATTACGTCTCATCCTATCGCTACATGCCCTTGTAAAAAGTTACTCTTCATCTGCCCTGTAGCCACCCTTCAGACACTGGGAGGGCCTCCAGGCTGAAGAACCCCAACTCTCTTAGCCTGTCCTCACAGAAGTGCTCCAGTCTCCGATCATCTTCATGGCCTCCTCTGGACCCGCTCCAACAGGTTCATGTCCTTCTTGTGCTTCCAAAGCTGGAAGCAGTATTCCAGGTGGGGTCTCAAATACGTTCATCAATGACACGGACAGTGGGATCGAGCGCACCCTCAGCAAGTTTGCCAACGACACCAAGCTGAGTGGTGCGGTCAACAAGCCTGAAGGACGGGATGCCATCCAAAGGGACCTGGACAAGCTCCAGAAGTGGGCCCACATGAACTTCATGAGGTCCAACCAGGCCAAGCGCAGGGTCCTGCACCTGGGTCAGGGCAACCCCCAGCATCAGCACAGGCTGGGGGTGAAGGGATGGAGAGCAGCCCTGCTGAGGAGGACTCGGGGGTGTTGGGGATGAACTTGGGGATGAAAAGCTGGAGGTGAGCTCACAATGTGCGCTGGCAGCCCAGAAAGCCAACACCATCCTGGGGCTGCATCCCCAGCAGCGTGGCCAGCAGGGTGAGGGAGGGGATGCTTCCCCTCTGCTCTGCTCTGGTGAGACTTAAATTTCCAGTTAAATAAAGCCTTAGTTTTCCTCTGATAAGAATACCATGGATAGTACTCGCTAATACGGCTTGTAACATAATATTCAACATAAAATATATATTAGGCGTATTTTCTCCACCAAATTAAAATGTCTATTTGTTAAATTTATTAAAGTATTTACTTGTCTTTCTGGTTAATCACCACAATGTTTAATTATTATTTTTTTTGCAAAGTTGACCTGGAATTGTTCCAAGATGTCTGCACTGTGAAAAATGGACATTGTACCAGTGAGATTGCCGCTGTGTTAGATGGAACAGAAACGACAACTTGGAGAGGACAGAAAACGGAAATGATTTGTGAAATGGTTCTCAACATGATGGACAAATAATGCATCAACAGACTCTGGTCGTCTTTGTTTTCGCTGGTTGTAACGACTGGTTCGCAGTGTGTAACTGCATCCAGTTAGAAAGCTAGAAAAGAAGCTGGTTGAAAGCTGTTGAAGCCCTTCTGTGCTTGTTTTTCTTCTTGTTGCAATTTCTACTGTGTAACCTGAATAACGTTGCCAAAGTGTGAAAGTCATAGGGTACCTTCAGCTGTTTTATTATCTATGTGTAATAACAGGATGAAGAAAAAAATAACTCATTTGAGAGTAATTTATGAAAAAGTAGATAAGCTTGTTTCACGTTGCACTTCATTTTTCTTCCAGATGTGCTCGCAGAATTGCATACTGATCTGAAGCAAATTTATTCCTCAGTAGCTCTATAGAATTGAGAGCTGCGTGAACTTCAGGCTATTTGTACTTTCCTGAGGCGAGGACATGAAAGGCAATGATTTTTTAATGCAAGGAACATTTACTAGATCTCCTTTCTGCAAGCACATTTGTTTCTAATAGAATTCACCATGCTAAAATTTTGTGCTAAAAAAAGCACAGGGTTTTGTGCCCCATATTTCTAGTAACTATTTAATGTCGTTAGCTCCATTCTCTTTTCCCAGTGGTTTTCAATAGGTATAACGTCATTATCTTCGGAAGAGTTCCTTTAGTTTTACATACGCATGGAAAATGGTGGCAGAAGCAGATCCCTTACTTTTTGGCTTTTTGTTAGAATATCAAGTTCCTGCAAGCTTTGGGGTATGGTTTCACAGCTGAATCCTGCTGCCTGTCCTGGCTTTTCCTCCATGTTCTGGGCATAATTTTCTTTCTTCCCTCTTGTTTCAGCTCTAGTAACCATGCGGCTGTAGGGTGAGTTGGACCAGCCTGCAGATCTAATTAGAAACTAATCTTTTGTCTTAGTTTTGGTCAGATCAATTGGCTGGACAGACGCAGAGCTGCACGATCGTTAGAGTTGACAAAAATGAAGGATCAGCAGAGTGTGCTGGTGTCAGAAAAGAGTGCAGGACCAGCCTTCTCTGGGAATGCATAACTTTCTATTTTTCAAGTATTTGAAACTTTTCAAGTATTTTCTTGAAATTTTCTTGAAATTTTAAAGTATTTTCTATTTTTCAAGTATTTTTCAAACTATTTTTCAAGTGCAGGTGGCAGCTGTTTCCATCCCCCCTCATTCTCCCTTAAATAGCCTCCTTGCAAGTGTTTCCCTGTAAGACTGTGGTCATACATTTAACGCTAGATCCAAAACACACCCATGACTTTGATTTTAATTAGGCCTTCAATAAAGCACACTCGTATTATTTAGGAAAGTTCATGTTTATAGTTCATTTAAGAATCCAAGAAATTTTAACTGTCAAATACAATTCTCTAACTTTTAGGTTATAGAAGCTACTGGTTTTACTGCTTAATTACTAATTAATTAATATAGTTAGAGTAATTATAGTAAGTACTATTGATTTTTATGACTAGTTACAATGATCACAATCCCTATTTATGCGCTGTTCGCTCATTTTTTTTTTGTCATTTATAATTAACGCTTGGAAGCCTGTTCCTAAAATCTTAAATATTTTCAAAATATTCATCTTTAATGCTGCTATTCTTATGTGACATTTCATTTTAAATAAGCACTAGCATTGCTAAAATTGCCAATTTGAATAATATCAGGTCAAGTAACAAGTAAATCATTTTAATAAATGCCAAATCCTTATCCTAATTTTGAGATTAGTATCTGTGATTAACTTCATTATGAATGTAATACAGAGCTCGGGCAGTGTGAAGCTGTTTGGGTGTGCGTGTTGAGCAAGCTGTGTTTGCTGGTTATGCTGATGTGGGCAGGGGTAGTAAATTCTGCTGCGTGCTGCGCATTCCAGACTAACTGCCGTTTGAGGTCTAAATACTGGAAACTTTAACTTTTGTTACTCTAAAGTCTGTTAGAAATGAAAGCTTAGGTTTTTTCCAGTTAGTATGTTAAATGAACAGCTGAATCCTATACTTGATAACGTGTCTGCATGCCTGTTCTACTAGGATAAATTTTTTAATTTGGTGGCTGTTCTGCTGTTAATAAGACCCAAACCAATGGGGTGCTTGGGAGCTTTAACTGCCATGCAGTGTCTTAGGTATCTCCACGTACATGACTCGGAGATCAGGATGTCAGTATCAGCCAGAGATACTTGCTGTCTTACAGGAGTAAATTACCCAATTTAGAAGATACAGGCCACTCTACACTAAAGGGCCTCATCAAGACCCTAATCAATCAGCTCAATCAAATAAATCAACAGGAATTACCACGTTGGTAATAGAAACCTCATTCAGTTCCGTAGCGTCTGTTTTCAGCCATCACTGAGAAGTCAGTCTATTTGAATTTATCAAAATTAATCATTGGCTTTGTCCTTCTTCCATTATAATGGTGTTACTTGAGTGTTTAATAAAGATTCATAATTATTGTTTTGTGTCTGTTTTCATAATGGTAATATTTATCCACTTTTTGTAAGTTAACAATTTGTTCTGGCTGCCTTGTCAATAGCAGGGCTTAAGGATACTTTTGTCCATGACAATTCCTTAAATAATGTTGTTGACTTGATTCTTGTTGTGCTGTTTCCGTTTGTGTCATAAATTCTAAGCAACAGATTTCTGTGTTAAAAATCATTTTAGAAGTTGTATGAATTACTCGATCAATTTTCTGAATATATATTATTCATTTGAATTGTCGCTAATAAGAAAGCTGAGTGATTTTGTGCTGGCATCTGAAAATCAGACTACGTAATATGAATGTAATAATAAAAGATCTTGTTATCTTGGAATAGAAATATGCCCTTTGAAAATCAAGAAGATTGCTTTGGCCTCTTTAGGAGCTGTTCCTAATGGTCTCATGCTTTTTAACCGCAAATAATGATTGTTCTTCATGATTAAGAATTTGCATCACTATGGCTTTGAGAGGTTTATTTTACAAAGGTAATTTGATTTAATGATATTATTCATATATTTTAGACAGGTCCACTTGTATTAATATCTGTTTAAACAGTACATATTCTGAACAGGTGCCAATTTTAATATATTTTAATTTACTAATTATGGAGGGGTTGTTATATATGCAGGAATGATTCATGTCATGAAACAGATAATACTGAAGTATTCTACAGTATTCTCAACAGCGTTCGTGGATAATTCAGTTATTTGGAAAAGAAGATTTCTGCATAAGAGAAGACACGCATTCTGAGTTTCCTCTTCAAGTAGAAATTGTCTATGCTGTAAATAGTTAAGGTGTGAGCAAAAGTATGGTTTCTGCACAGGCAGATGTGGCACATCATATCCAGTAGGTAAAAGCAGAGAAAGACTAAAAAACATTACTTTGGATACATTTTTACTAATATTAGGTTCCATAATGTAGCTAAGACCTTGAAGCATAGTAAGGTTGACGACACTAACGCACGGCATATGATGCTGCTAAAGTAACTACATTTGATGTATCAATTAGAATGAATTGTCTTCTGAAACTTTGCAGAAATGTTCCCCAAAAAAAATCCTAGAACCTGCCGAGGAAATGAAGAAACGTAGCTGCTGTCAGCAAGAGCGGGGCTGTAAATTGGAATGTGTGCTTGCATGATAGCGTTTAATTAAGCGTTGTGCTACGAGTTGATGCCTGATAATGGTAATTAGAGGAGCTTCCTGTAGATGGCAGTAAACGTTCACATCTGTTTAAGCAGACAGAAGAACAAATGATGCACGTCAAAGGTGCTTTGGTATTTTTTGCCTTAGTTTTGACTTAGTAAAGTATCTTGCTGATGACTTTAAGCATGTCAAGGCTATATATGAAAAGGGGTCTTTGTAGCTTTTTTCCTTAGCAGGGTAATAAGTTCTCCCCTTAGCAGTTCACTACCAAGTGTAGTCACCTCTGCCAGGAAAGAGGACGGGGTGTGCACACCTGGCTGTCTCCTGCTGAAGCCCAGCTGTGCGAGGATGGGGCTGCCTTCTTGCCTCTGAAACGGGCTCCCTCCACGCTCGTTAACTGCAATGCCTCGTCAGCCCTGCCCGTGCCTTTGGGTTCATCTTCTGCCCTGGCAGAGTTGGGTGAGTTGGGTCAGCAAAGGGCCACCAGTGAGTGAGTGCCAGCAGTGCAAGGGAGGTGTAGGGAGTGTGCACTTGGAGCATAGTAATATATATTTTGGTTGCTGATAAATCATTTCAAAATATCATGTAAAATTATTGTTTAATGATACTTTAAGCTGTTTATCTAAGACATCATTGTTTAAAGAGATTTTAAGGCTTTTAACAAGCAACAGATCTGTTAGGCAAATTTAGAAAGTCCTTGAAGGTGAAGCGCGTGTGCAGACCATAAGAGGTGATGAGGCCCTTCATAACAAGGTGAGCTTCTCAGCTCCTGTAGATTTTTTTTTTCTTCAAGTTGAGCTTTGACACAACAGTGTGGGAATGGTGCACGGTCAGTGTCACCACAAACACCAGGTCTTTTCTCTGCATGCTGTGATGTAAGATTTTACCATGAGGTGGCCTTTACTCATCGTTTAAGTATCGTTCTGGTGGAGTAGATGAGGAAAATAGTGGATTTCCAGCTGATTTGCACTTTTTTATGAATGTTTCAAGAAATTTTCTTGAAATGTCAAATCTTAAATTCCTGCCATCCTTTCCTTCATATCCAAACTAATCTTCTTCCTGTTTTTCAAATGTGTTTGCTGATTACTGACTCAGGTAAACGTGTCTGCTGTCTGTCGGTACACCTACTGAAGATCTTTACCATGATTACTTCTTTGTTAGTTAAAATGAATTTGGTTATTTAATGATCTTGCAACTACACTGCAAATATAACTGACAAAAATTTAACAGACAGGAATTTAGTTTTTGTTGTTATTGTTTTGAGAAAGCCTAAGCTGTCTGTCTCAGCCGTAGCCATGTTGTCTCCGTTGCACAGATGAGGAAGATGATATGCAGAACAAAATTAAGCTCTGATTTAATCCTTTTGCCTTCAGGAGCGATGAAGCCTGCTGATGATACAGCGTGCTCCTGCTTATTACTAGTTTAATCTCAGTGAACTACAAATGGAAGCCCAGGGTGTTGCAGCATCTAATGATTAAGTTACATTAGCAGAAGGTGGTAAGCAAACGGGCAAGGACCTAATGACATTAAGCCAGTGCTGCTAATCACTTCCAGAGACATTAAACTCAGAATATTAAAACTGAAATAACATTTAGAACTTCATAAAGGTCAGCGCTTAAGATGATGTAAAGGCACTATGGCAGCACGACTAACAGCGGTGGGCGTGAGTGGTGGTGTAGCATCTCGTAAGGAGTAAACGCGGAGGGAGTTTCATCTGGTGGTAGTTGGGAAGGTTCACAAAGGAGATCCAGCCTCAATAGTCTTCAGACCTTTCTTAAGTAGGAAGAGTAAAATGTGTAACACTTTCCTTCGACACAAGTAGAGGCCCCGTTTGCTGTCTTTCCCACTGAATGTGGATGACTGAATTATGGACAGCTGAGTGTTATATGGCCCTAACGGTAACTTCCACTCGTACGCTTTAATATCTATTTTTTGTTTTGTTTAAGAAACTGAATGTGTGTTTGAAAGCAATTTACATTAATACAGTATGCCTTCAGGCAAACACCATTCCCTGTTGTTGTGCTTTTAAACAGCCCAGCTATTGTCTGAAGTCAGTCACTGAAACAGTTGGACTCTGTCTGGCGTTATGGGTGTGTGATCGTTACAAAATGGTAAAGAATTTTCTGAGAGTTTTGGTTCAATCTGTTTTCACTTTGAATTGGCACTTGACAATAAAGAATTTAGTTTCTTTTTTTTTTTGGTAGTTGATTGTTGGAGTTACCTCTGTAAATTATTTTGTTTATTTTTAGCTTTGTTTTTTTTTTCTTTCCAGACTCCGTCTATTCCTGGTTTCATCCCTGTCCCATCCACATGACAACATTTCCAGCTAATGAGAGGAATGCAAAGGAGGAGTGACATTGCTATTTGCTTTGATAAGAAAAAGCCTTGCTTTTATTACCAACTAATCAAATGGTAGGTAGCTGCTAATGGTGATTATAATTAAGCTTTTGAACTGCCATCCTTTTTCTGGAAGCACCGGGAGAGAACTGAGCTATCTTCCCTTTAAGGCAAAGGTGATTTTTTGCTGTTCTTTTATCGTAACTCATCAGCTGTTTCACCGTGAAAATAAGGTTATAAAACTGCTTATAGTAGTTATTTTCCCATCCTATTTTAAATGTCCTGCTCTTTGAACTGAGTTATTTATTCCTTCATCATTTAGCATTACTGCTTCTGAATTGAAATTGCTTAATTTTAAACGGGCTGTATCCTCCAGGCCGTGCCCTCCAACAGAACTTTTTCAGGAGTTTTACTTCAATAACAATTGTGTGATAATCAGTGTCATAATAGTGTTAAAGTGAGACTGTGCTCCATCTTTGCATAGGTGTAATTTAGAGTAAACCTCTTTAGTTCAGTGAGTTCGTTCTGGTAGATGGGAGCTGGGACAGTGGTCTCTTGGGGCTGACTTTCATAAGTGATGCATAACTGACAAATCCTAATGAAGACCAAGATATCTGGCACCTTTAAAGATTCGTCAATGCAGCTGTACTTTGCATACAAAACGATTTTTTTTTCTGCTTCTCTTGAAATTCCTAAGAGAAATGCAGAAGTGTGCGAGGTTGCTGCCGGCTTCATCTTGAGAGAAGAGCAGTGCAGGAGTGAACTGCTCGTTCTGGGGCTCGCGGCTCCGTCTGGCAGATGCAGGGGAGCTACAGGAGGTCATATCTATGGGCAGGCAGGCTGTGCTAATAGCGGAGTTTTCTCTGTCTCGGGAGCAGATGATTGAATAGAAACAATACGTTGCGTTCCCCATTTGATGATGAAGACTGACAGTTTGCAGGAGATGAGTCAAAGGTCACTGATGAGAAGATCCATCCAGATAATTGCTGTAATTGCACCCTGAGGATGCAGCTCCTACCACAAAGGATTAGGCAGTGATTCTGTTTGTAAGTATATACTTGACAGTGAACTTCATCCTGTGCCTAAAATCAAGAAAGTTCCTTCATGAGATATAATTGGAGAAAGTTCTCTTTTGACTTTTTCTTAATCCAACCACGTTTTCTTCTGTTGGCAGGTGAATAGGAAATAGTCCCATTCTGAAACAGAGAAGTAGTTGTGATTTAAACATAAAAATACCATTTAGTGTTAAATCCTTTGATGAATACAGTAGCTGCTCTTATTTCACAATGAATGCCGTTAAGCAGCATGAATGAGTGAATATACATAATTTATAATATTCAATTGGAAAATGCATCTTTTTCTTACAGTTATTCATTCATTTTTCTTGAGTTTGTCCAGTGACTTCTTTACACTTGAATACAAACAGCTTTTCTGTTGGAGAGTGAACAGTTACAGACAGGACACAAGCAGCACAGCATCCCTGCCACCAAATTAGCTCTTTATTCCACCCCTTCACAAGGCACAGAAGTCAGCAATGCTCAAGCATTAGGATGAGGATTCATGTTGGGGAACGAGAGGCAATGCAAGCACATCAAATTTCTCAGCATATCAATAGTTGCTGTTAAATAAATGCTCAGCTATTATGGGCTAGAACTCAAAAACGAGTCTCGTAACAGGTAGGTAGCAATTTTAGATATTGTAGCCCCAGCTTCTTAAACTTGTAAATGAGAGGAAGGTGAAACCATTTGGATTTCCTAGAAAACACACAAATAATTTAAAAGATGTTTATGCATCTCAAAATGCATTCAAATATAAACGTAACTTTCAGAAGCATCAACGGCTCGGTCTGTGGCAGGGTGGGTGCTGCTCCGGTACCCGATGGTGTTTCCAGGTGAACACAATCTTGTGCGCTCCAGCCTGTTCGTGACTGCACTGGGCGTGAAAGCAAGCCTGAATCTGAGAACAGCCACGATTTAATAGATAGAGACAAAGCTGCTTGATGTAACGTCCACCGAAATCATAGACCAAAGATTAATTTTTATTCTTCAGAATTCAGGTTGTTTTGTGGTTGTTTATGAAACCAGTAAAAATCCCTCTAAGACTCTGAAAGAATGAGATTCACGATCAAATCCTATTTTTAGAAACTGAAAATTTTTGGTTTTTTAAGTGCTCTGACTTGAGATCATATATCTTGCCTGCATCCGTGCGTACTCTTGCTTGATAAAGGAGTAACTTACAGAAGTCCTTGTGCTGCATGATACAGAGACCATTAGCGAGGAAGTGATGAAATTTGTTCTATTCTAGCCCACGCTCTCTGGGACATGCTTCCAGCCTGGGAATCAGCACAAACCGGCACATCAGTATATTTATGTATGTTTACCATAACGCTCAGCTGTTAGGAATGTCTTTTCCTTCTGAATATGACTTAACATTTTATGACTATGTACATAGAAAGAAATTGTAAATGGTATTGATTGCTGTTCCTTGCAGCGTAGGCTTTTTAGATTAACTGTTCTGAGCTTATATTCATCCCTTACAAAAGATGCAAAAATAATGACGGCGTTTTATGCTGATTTGTAGCGTTACAAAACAAACCCGATCTCATGCTTCTCTACGGGGTAGGACTAAAATCCAAAAGCTTTGTGGTTGCCTTGCTGAGTGAAACTAAGGAAAT